>NW_002060947.1:5132813-5258375 GCF_000150275.1 Trichoplax adhaerens
AGGACTAATAGAGTATATAAATGGAATAGCAATCAATAAAAAGTAGAAAGAGTTACGTTATAAAGTGTTGTGAGTAGATGTGCACTTCGCACAGGTTCCAATTACTGTACCCTAGGCTAGGTATAGATAATCTTATGGATGGAAGTAAAATTGACTATACACACTGGGTTATTTCTTGTGTTTTTTATTGGGTAAGTAAGGGTTATGAGATACTTATAAGCTACTAAATATGCCTATTAGATATTACTTTCTTCAATTCAATTAAATTAATTCCGATGATACCATACAGACATTGAACTTGATGGTGATGATTATACTCTTCCATTACTCTTTTTCGCTTTAAATAAATATTTTGACGAAATTACTTAAGCATTGAAAGATAAGTTATCATGAGGCAAACAACAATTGTTGCTGTATGTATGCCTGAATAGCGAAATTACAGTCGTCAGAAGGTATACATGTAAGTATTCAAAAATATACAATAGTTAATCTAATTTCGTTTATTCTTTTCAATTCATCGATAATTTTATGATTGCATTGCTGCGATACGTAAAGTCCACGAAATAAATTAGATTAATCTGATAACTATTGTGCAGAATCGCTCTCTGCTTAACTAAGCCAAATTATTGATTTGTAAATTAAAAGTAGTTTTTATTGTAGACATTAATATAAGCTTTAGCCACCTTAAAAATTCGAGTTATCAACCCGTTTATTTCGTCATGATTTCTTTATCGCTACTAACTTAATCCACCAATAATTCAATGATTTCATAACTCCCTTTTTAATGTCGATATCATAGGAATAATATAAGCAAGGGTTAATAATGCTGATGATAATATTAGTAGTGAAAGATAAAAATGCTAGAATATATAGGAATGCATTATCATAGAGCAATTGCTGATATTCTTTCCCTGTCAAAACGATAGCTAATATTAAATAAATAATGGTCGCGTAAAGAGGGCATCCGCTGTCACTATCAGGATCGCCATCTTGATAAAAATCCTCTTCATTAAGCGGTCTTGACTGAGCTGGATGGGTAGAGCTTCTTCCGGTCTAATGTATAGTTTCATGTAAGCTATAATCCTACTCTACCATAGTTATTGGCCATAATTGCTACAGGTAAAGCGTAAAAAACTGCAGATGTTGTCCCTATATAGTAGCGTTAGCGGTTTGGTTACAGATAGATCGCAGTGTAGTGGATGTGTAGGATAACATCGAACATAGCTGATAGTTGGTAGCGTAAGAATAGTGGTTGATAGTTGGTAGCGTAAGAATAGTGGTAAATATTATTACTAAAGTTAAATTAATAGTTACAAAGCGTCTCTCGTTTCGAATATAATAAGATGACGATGGTTTAGCAATGGCATAATACCGATTAAAGCTGATTAATGCCATTAAGGCTATAGACACTTTAAATGATAATATAGCAATATGCATAAAGGAGCGACAGGAGTGACGCAGTATTTTGCCTGGCATCTGTGATAATTTTGTAAATACGAGTACGGTTGAAAATGTTATTGCTGAAAATGAAAATGCCGCATCGACTATAACAGAAATGAAAACAATTCTGTAAGTTAATGATTGTAGCTTTTTTCTCTCATAATGGCATATGCTAGTATAAGGTTAAACGTAAATCCAGTGATCGTTAGTGAGATGCTAATTGCAGAAAGGACTTTGTAATTATAGGACGCTATAGTGTAGTTATGATGATTCATATAATAAAATAATCGACGTACTTCTACTGCTCTAGGGCTAGCAGGCTATGCTAATGCAGTAAAGCCCAAATAAGTTTAAGGCTAAAATTATAGAATAATGCGAAAATTGATAAATTGTACGCTAGATTGTAAGACTGTATAAGTTTCTAATTGTGGAAGATATTTACAGAATATATAGTAGTAATTGTATTGAGATGCTTACATACGTAACATATATATAATTAGCTATTATAGTATATGTTGACCGCAGGATGATACGATTGCATTATTGTCTACGATTGATATTACAGATTGATCGTTTAATTCATGCTCATAATATTTTTGATTACTAATTATGGATGCATGAAGTTATTTGGGGGTTAACTGATGATAAAGTATACTTGAAGACTATTGTAAAGTACAAATAATGACTCCGAACCTATGAGGTATGAAAAAATTCAAAATTCTAAGCCTTAATGTAAAGAAGTTGTGATGAAGGGTCTATTTGGTTCGATTAATTTCGAAATTTTTTTATTTTAATTTGGTAGTAATACATTCACCGCTATACTGTAGCATTAATGTTCTACCATATTAATTATTCTCCATTTGGTAATCATTAGAATTGCTAAGAGCCAATAGCCTTAATATAGCTAGTAGATTAGATGTAGTGTTGATAAATTAGAATGAAGGTGTTTGCCGTGCTAGCTTGGTTTTCTGTATTTTTTTGCTTCCACGATTAACTTTTTTAAAACCCCATATTTAGAGTATAGATAGATCACAATTATTAAGTACGATATCGTTATTTTTTTATCAGATTGCTTCAGCTAAGAAGTGTTTAAGGCGTTATGGGTATGGATTAAATTTTATAATTAAAGCCTAGTAATCAAGCATGAACATAAAGTTAATTTTTAACACCATCACAAACACTACTAGTCCTCGAATCCCAAAGATCATGTGAAATTTTAGGCAACCTAACGATTCTTGCAGAAAGAACTTTGAGGATATGGCATTTCACTATATGTATTATCAGCAATGTAAGAAATGCGATAGCTTAATCGCACTACAGTACAATACTTCTTTGATAATGATAATCATCCCTTTTGCAGTTCTAAATTTATTCTTTAAACAAAGCTGTTTGAGTTAATGAGCTCCTGATCCAACAGATCACGGATTTTCAGGTTGTTTGTATTGTGCTAAAGAAGGCATTTACAATGAAATGGCTTTGTTTCAACTGATATCCAGGTCATTTATTATAAAATTATTTTTTACATTTTGTTCTACAAATTCTGTGTAACCAAATCGGTGATTCTTAACTTGCGAATATCTAGTTTATTAATTTTTCGTTTTACAGATTTTGGTAGGTTGCTTTATTATAGTATTGATGCAGCCTACAGATTCAATTTTGGCCGTCATATGCACTTATATAAGCAAATTTAAACAGAATCTCTGCTGCACATGCTAACCTAAGTATTTAGATATGTCTTAAACTAATACGCAGAAATCTAAGATTTATCTTGTTTTAATTGATCTAAAATCACAACCGATTTTTACACCCCTAAGTTTGCAAAGAAGAGTGTAGATTATCTTGAATTGATACAGCTACTGCATTGAAATAAAGCTTTTCTTTAGATACAGATAGATCACCTTAGTTCCTACACACGAAAGTCTACCAGAATGTATGAGAGTACATGAGTCTAGATATACTGCAGACTAGAAGTAGATTTAAGTTACAAAAATGATTCATAGATGAAAATATACCATATCATGATTTGATAAAATACTGCCTAAGATCAAAGTTTTCGATATTGTGATTCTTTTAATGAAAGAATTATAATGAATAGCAATGTTTAATACTTAAAATATAAGATTATCTTCATGAAATAATAAAATTTACGCCATTAGTTTACTTTACTTTGCTGTTCTTCAGATGCTTCCTATTGATATAGTCTGCCGAGAGAGCGCCAGTAATCATAACAAATCCAAAACTCAGTTCACTTAATCTGAAATCTTTGATGAGATAGTTAGCTACTAATGTGAAGAACTCTCCCATTAGCCTTCTTTGAAAATAGCTTTCTTGCAACATGCCAAGCAATTTTGCGAATATTGCTATCAAACTGTAGATAAAACAATGGATTTATTACCGCAATACTAGTAGTACCAGCAAATGAGAAAAATGCCAAGAGGTAGTAGACAATATTGATATTTTGAATTTGCTTTAAAGATTTTCCTGTAATTGCCATTCCTACACCCGTGGCAAAGAATGGCCAAGTTGAAAGTAAATATGCGGCTGTGATACAGAATAAAAATCTATTTAGCTTTTTCTTTTGGCGTTCATGACTCATGTTGTGACCGATCCTAACACCAGGTCTTACGTACGTAAATTGGTATCTGATGATGCTGCCATAAGCAAATACAATGATAATACATGGAATAACATACAAGACCAGCACGATGGCTACTAAATAAATAGATATTGCTATTGTAAACTCACGTATGTCACAGAAATCTGTTTCATTTCGATAAACATCATTGTACATTGCGGTAGGAATGGTAGTTATAGTAGCAATAGTGCAAACAAGAAGTTGTGCAATTTTAAGTATTTTGCTTTTATTTTTACGATAAAAGAATGATATTGGCTTGACTGCGGCATAATAGCGATCTACGCTAATAATGCATAATGTATAGATAGAAATAGCGTAAGATGTCAGTATTATATAAAATAGGCCTCGGCATAGAATAGATGCTAAGACGTAGTTCACATTAGTCGTTACTAAAATTATGAAAGCGGTAGCTGATGCTATATTAGATATTATGTCCGAAATAATATTGACACGGATTAAGAAATAGCTTATATTATGAAAGCAAGAATTTGTACTAATGATGTATAAAACAAAAGCATTTAAAACTAAACCTAGTAAAGAAATTGGTATAGCAGCTGCTGCTGCGTAACTTCGAAGTGCTTGAAAGAAAGAAAAATTGATACCTGAAGTGTTCATAACTCATTCTATGTCTTCATTGAAGGTGAATTCTGATGATAAAGCATAAAATTTTTTTACTCTCGTACTTCTATCTTGTAATTCTTTATATAAATATATTATATGGGCAGTTTTCGAAATGAACCCTTTTGCTTTAAAAGTGCTCGAGTAATGTTGGCTTGAGGAAAGTAAGCAAATAAGCTTTTCTTCCAAATATACACGTACACATCTGATTTCAAGGTCTGCTCACTATGGCAACCTTCACAAGTACAGAATAAGATTGGTAGGCTTATTAAATTTATTGATCAATAATTAACTCTAATCCACGGCTTATTTTAATTAACCTATTTGTCGAAATTATAATGCCATCTTATAAGATTTCAATAAAACCAACGTCTTTATGTATATGTCAACCTGAAGACAATTTCATTGTCATGGTGACAATGATTAATCTATTAAAAACACTAATAAAAAGCCATAAATTGCTGTTTATCATAACCTTTCTAATCGTAAGTAAAATTTTAGTTAATACTGACATTCAATGGTGCTCATTCAATTGCTCTAAAGTCAATCTTTCTTGCATTATGATCTCCGCAATAAGAATGGTCTGAAATTGATGTAAAATCATGCATGATTTCTAGAAAAGCTGTAAATTAAAATCACTTGATTAACTATGTTAGATATTATTGTTTAATTATTATTGCTAGAAAATGAGTCAAAAATTTTTCTTCATTATTTCGATCAATTCTTGCTCTATTGAATCAGATCTTAAATCAGTTGTAAACATTCGTTGTGATCGTCTATCATCTTGGCTTAAGTTTGTCATGTATGTGGATTTAGACCGAAATATCCTATTTATTTGCAGCTAATGCCAAGTGTTATAAATTGTCTTACCAGTTATTATTATTAGAACTATGTTTACTATATCACGGATAATAAAACCATCTTTACTAGAGGTTACGTAGCATTCGATAGAATTATTTTTGAGCTTGATAAAAATCTTTTAGCACTATAAGAAGTTATGTGGCAGATCTATTTTGTTGCTTCTAATATTCTCGCAATAGATCAATAAAATAGCGGTTATCAGTTAAAAATTTAAGCTGCTTGTGAGTTACAGCTATAATCTAGCCAGTTTCTCAGGTTTTGGAGATTCTTAAATTAAAGTTCACTTGGTAAATAGTCGTAACTCAAACTTTGCTAAAATAATACATAACAGACAATATTTTAATATTTACATTAAATTTGAAATAATCCATAAAGTATAGTGCGCTCCGTGTAAATACCTATGTGTATGTCACAACTACCCTTGCGACACAAGAAAACAACACAATACTTATAATAAACTTTACATTAATCCGCAGAACTACTTTCCAAGCGTACGGTATAGTAGCTGGAATTCTCGCGAAGTACTAACTCGCTCTACATAATATACTACACAAAACTATCGCACAACTTAACCTTAACCTGAATCACTTTTTATTGATCACAGTCCTTCTTATATACTCTTTCCGGTGTTATAAACATATTTACTATACTATCAACACATTTCAATAACAAAGATGTTATTATGATTGAATTATCAAATACGGACATTCGAGGTAATAAACAATTTCATACATAAATCTTCTTCGACTGTAAGCCCTGTTAAGCTCCTATGTTCACGATACTTACTTGTAACATATTACTATATCATCATAATATATCATAGTAACTTAGCTTATAACTAGCAATAATAATTCCTAAAGTAGTAGTTCATACTTATGAAAAGTTCAAAACAAAATGTTATCATAAACTACACATCCATATTCAAGTTATTTTGATGACTGTGGCAGTGTAGTTCTTTATAAACTTATTATTGGTATATTATAAAATCATCTTTGACCCTATAGTACATTAGATAGCATGGAACTGGGATGTGAATGGAAAATTTTAAGTGTGGTTTAAAAGAATTAATAATTTAACTCTAGTTCCGCATCGTTTTGTACGCTCTTCGTAAGCACGAAATAAAGTAAACCTATTCTATAACTAAGGCTAAATAGTTCTTCACTGACTGTAATCCTGACTTATATATATCCGATATACCACATTACACGATATCCATCCTTGCATATCGAATTCCAGTGCGACATAGAGCAAAAAGACAAGTTAAACTATAGCTTGCAATACGAAATAATATTATATGTTATACAGACTGCATGAGTATAATTAATACAGTACCTTGCTACTACATAAACTCATAACAATTTTATTTAATTATAATTGAAAGACATAACTATACAGTTTTTAAACGTATATTATACAACTTGAGCATGGGAATCACTCGTAAAAATCCGAGAATTGTTTAGTACAGTAATAATTATTTAATTTTCCCGTTTTTTGAGTTAATTTAGTTACACGTTATAAGTATAATTACCTGTGCAGATGAATACGAGAATAATAACTGCAAATACTCTGTCTATTAAGAGTTACAGAATTGGTCATCAAAATCTTGATTATTTTCCTTTCATCTGTCTCAACATAGCAATCCTAGTTATTTAATAGGGATTCGATGTTTTTTATTAGCGTTTCCTTACAATGCAAATTAATTGTAAATTTCTTTGTCATATCTTTATAATAATTATCGGAGTCTATTTCTAGTTATCAAATATTCACATACTTTAAATCAATCGCCATGAAATGACATCTTTAATTGCATCAATTTTCAATTCATAGCACTTATGTTTGAGGTAATTATGCCCAAAATCGCGAGGGAAAATTTTAAGTCATTGGTTACAGTATAATTCTGGCTATGTACGGAGGGGGGGGTATTCGATAGTCATGTTAAGCATTGGAGGTGTAAGTTGAAGTAGATAATTCATCTGATGGAGCTCTTGATTGTTAACAATTTCTCGTACTACATTTATTGAAAGAATCGCATTGCCGTATCAAAATGGTATCTTATTTTTTAATTACATCTCATCATTTGGATACAATGACCTGGACGCATTGCTCCTAATTTACAATGGTATACTTCTCTTCACTTACTTTATAAACGAATATTCACTTTCTTCTCTGTACAGGAAAAAATTCTAAGTATTGCTAAATATTTAATCTATCAATTAGTCGTATTATTACGATGACTAGTGGACACTGATTGCGAAATTTTAGTGATCATTAATAATACGGCTTCATTTAACACATTCTGGCGCAGTAAGTAACTAGTAAATAAACAATTAACATGAGTTAGATGCAGAGAAGTACGCAATTACAAAATAAGGATGAGAATATAACCTATTAGGGTTCTAGTCTTTTAGTAATAAAGATTATTATATGGTGATTAGCTTGAAATTTATAAAATTGCGAAATTCAACAAATTTGATAATTAATCCTTTAATTTTATCATCGTCGCCTGTGTAAAATTAATTTCCAATTAAAGTAAGGTGCTTGAAGAGGTATTGTACGCACCATATGGCCTTTACCAGTGATCATAGTGCATCAAATGAATTTCCTTTTCGGTAGCAGCCTAATCATATTACCTTTGTTATTTGTTTTATAACATCTGCAATGGAAAGGCTCTGAAAAATAAATCAGTAAATGTAGCTAGCAGTGCAACAGTTGCTTTCTTTCAACACCAAAATAATTTTACAAGAATGAGAATATAAAATTTATGTACACGAGTATGTATAGAAGAAAATTTCACTTTACGGTGTTTTGTTTAAGAGTGAAATACATTTGAAAGTATAGAATTTATGAACAAATGAACAAATATATAACATGAACGCTGTGCATGTACTAAGTATTAGCGTCGTATCTAGTATTTATAACCGGCTAAGGAACTACGTACTAATAATTTTAGTATTGATTGACATTTGAAATTCTCGTTTTTGCATATTATTGTACAGAGTGTGCTAATAGCTGTTGCAAGGTAAATTATAGCAATTGATCATTAAATCCGATCCTATCAATAGATGCGAGATAAACAAAGTCTTGTATTTCTGAAACGCAAAATAAAGTAAAATTATTAATTTTGCTTTTCCTACACTTAAATATTTATAAACTATTTCGCTTCCATGATTAACAATTCGATTTAAGAATTTTATTTTATGATTATATTAAATAAGATATCTCGACATAACTGTAACTAATTAGATTGAAATATCAGTGCTTACAGAATGTCAAATATGCATGATCTTCATTGAAGCCTAAAGTTTACTGCTGTTGTTTGGAGATTAGGATTATGAGCTACCACTTGAATTTTTCTGTTATTTTGCTTTAGCAATAATTTCCTTATGAGGTCGTATGACTTATTTCTGATATTTGTATCAAACTTCAAATAGAGATATGGATTTATGACACTTATACCCGTGGTTATATCGTATGAAAGAAAAGCTAGAAAATAGTAAGCACAATTTTCATGGAATAACTTTCGAAGCGATTTTTGGGTAAAGGCTATACCTAAGCTTGTTGCAAAGTAAGGCCAATTCAGAAGTAAGAGAGAAGTTGTAATGTAAACCAAAACTTTTACTTGCTTGCTCTTTTTAAATTCTTCTTCTTGTTTCTTTTCAATGGTTACTTTTCCTGGTCTTACATGATTTTTTAAGTAGTCAATAATTTTCCAGTAAGTGTATGCTAAGATAGATGAAGGAATGATGAATAGCCATACGGTACTCAGAATGAAATAGATTGAAGTTGCGGTATTAACTTTTATAAAATCGCAAAATTTAGGTTGATCAGGATATGTATCCATTAAAATAAGTATAGAAGCACAGACTGACATAGCAATAGTAACAATCATTATTTGTCCAATAAGTACTATTTTAGTTCTATGTGTCCGATAATATCGGATCGATGATTTTACAGTTACAAAATATCTATCAATGCTGATTAAACACAGAGTAAGAATTGAAGTTCCATACGATACAAGTACGATATAAACTAAAATACGACATAATAATCGACCTGTTTCATATTTAAAGTCTACTGCAATAAATAAAAGATAGCCAAAGCTAGCTATTAATGTTATGATAATATCTGATACAACTGATACACGAATTAAATTGTAAGTAATTTTATAAAAGTAGGCGAATTTAATCATAACGTAGAATATAAATAAATTAGTTAAAAAGCCAACGGCAAAAAGTGGTATTGCAGCTATAGAGGCATAACTGTTGATAATTATAAAGTCAATGCTGATGTTAGATTTATTAGCCATTTTTAAGAGAGTTTTAAATCGCCGCCGAAGAAATGTTACATTAAAGATCGGATAATAAATATAAATTCAGATTATGCGTATATGATACATAGGAGATTTAACTTTTTGTCTTCCAGTGCTGATCTTTATAATTGTTATATGAACAATCTAATTTTGAATTACAAATAAACAATATACAGAATGCTCATAATGGATCAAACTAGACTGATTGTCACCTAAAACTAAAGATGGCAAACAAATTTTTATAATAATAGTAATGAATGTGCATATTGTACGGTGCATTGATTAATGTATCTCTGATCTGCTGTGTCCGTTAATAATCCAAAATAGGTAACTTTTCTAAACGTAGAATCTATAAGTACAAAGCAAATTTTATAAATCAAAACAAAATTGACAAATTTGTGATATTCCACGAGTTAATTTCGTCATTAGATCATATATACCGAATACTTTATTAATTGAGGACAAGCTCTTGATTTGATATTGTCCTTATTATTGTATGAGTAGTGAGAACTTATATTTACCGTAAACTAGCGCCAGCTACGGAATAAATATTAAACAATACTAAGATAACATTAAAAGGTTGATTTTATTTCTGCAGAATCTGTTTATTTGTCTGATAAATCAGGAGGTTATTTTGCATAACTAAATGAGTAGAAGTTATTAAACAATAGCTGGTGTCAAATTTTCTTCTCATAAATATCCGACTGATGCTTTCTATGATCCGGCCAGAAATTTCTATCTAGGCAGTTAACGTCTTGATGTCAAAGGTCAAACGTACAGCAGCACTTGTTCTTATGCAATGAAGCCGTAATTGCGGTATTTTGAATCTATATTGCCACATTCACAAGTCTAAAATAAGCTGAAAGAGGTCTGTAGAAATCAGACTGACAGCAGAATAAGTAATACATTATGTTATATAGTAGTATAAAGTAATATTAGTAAGTCTCTTATAACATTTTGTAATTTAGCCAAAAATCGTAGTTAATATTTTCGTGTAGTTGTTGGTCACCATATTCTAGCCTTAAACTGCTGTGCGACTTGTTGTCTCAGTTGTTTGAAATATTAAGTAGACGCAGATTTCCTGAATGCAGATTTTAATGATCCATAAATTGGTTTAAATTCTTAAAATGTTCTAATATCAAAAAATTATTTTATTGAAAATTATATCCTTTGTGTTACAATGAATCAATGTTGATTATTTCTCTTTGAACTGTTATCCTGATCTGCTCCAATAATAATGTATCAATGAGGTATTAAATAAATACATCCAGTTTTTCATAAATAACTTATTAATTTTACGTTTATTAGATAGATTTTCAACACTCAATAGTCAAATTTATCACGTTTCACTTTCATGAACGGTTACGTTAAGTACAATATTTGTTTAATTCGTCTCACTTGCGGCTTTTAACTTTCTAAACTAATAAATCACTTTTAATATTTCAATTATCAATGTAATTTCAATTATGCGAACGAATTAATGAGCTTAACTTAAAATATTTCAAGTCGGAAAGACCGTAAGCGTAGGTACAAGAGCTCATTTGAAGATTACTTTATCTAAATAATTTACAAACATAAATTCTTATCGGCCATCATTATTATGTATTTTATAAGCATGTTGGTAAAGTATAGTCTACAAAGTTTAGAACATTGACTGGATTATTGTCTTATAAGACAGCAAGAGTAAATTCATATCTATATATGCAAATATCTCATAACAATGGAAAAGAAACGAAAAGCTTTATTTGGTACAATGGAATAGACATCATTGGCATAATTTAGCAGAACCCACGCTTTTTCTGCAGAACTATTGGCCATGATTATAAAAATTACAGACATACATATACTATAAAATATTAGTACTAATCTTCAATAGCCCTTTTCTTTATGTAAGAGTTAAACGAATGAATTCTTTGTTATTTTATCGTAGCCAGTAATAAATTTTTTTTAAATCATTAGTATAACTTGCACTATCTGATTCAAAAAAAGGAAATAGCAGTTTTACTAGTAATTGTACTAAAAAATTGTAATGTTAGTCTTACTAGTCTTAATATTATTAAAAACTGCATAAAACCTACCAGATATAAGAACCAAAACTTAATTTACGACATATATCATGATATATATATGCTGTAAATCGTGGAAATCCAGTATATGGATTAAAGTTTTATATGTATTCGCTTTAGTAAATCTGATAAAATGAATTGAATGGAACCTGATATAATGCATAAATATATTATAATTATACTCATTACATTAATTTTCAGATGCCTGACAAAGAAGAGTGTGTCAGTGTAGCGCAGCTTAGAAATACATTTATACTTTTTTCAAAGTCTACATACTAAGCACTAAGCAATTAATTTTCGTTTCATAATATCTGACTAACAAAACTAAGTTTTAGAGAATTTCGACAGAAAGAGCGGTATCAAACTACTGTACTCATACATTGTATCTCTATCTGCGACTAATTAGTTGCATTACGGTACCTTCGGAAGTGGAGCCGAAAAATTTTTTGAATTTTTTGTCTAATGTTGGCGTCATAGGCGTAGTACAAATAGGGATTTAAAATACATATAAGGATATGACTACAGGTCAGGAAAAAAGTTATCAGATAAACGGAAGTAAATTTAAATTTTAAATTAAGATACGAATTTTCATCAAAGGAATGAATAATCAAAGTAATAAACTGCGGTAATATTGAAATTGTGTAAGATGATCCAATAATAATCATCATTTTCGTGAAAGCTCTCTTTAACTGAAGATCTTGATATTGTTTCGGTAAAATCATACCCGGTCGTACATGATTCTTCACAGTCTTAAGTATTTTCGCGTAAGTTATGATCATAAAGACCGTTGGTATAACGTAAAAAGTTATGAATATACAAGCCATATAAGTTCGTAATGGTGGGCTCTTATAATATATATCGCAATGAAGAGATCGATGTGGTCTGTATATAACATAAACCACCGCTGGCACTGCCACTATCATGCTGATTGCTAAGGATAAAATAATATAACTAAGTACGAATTGTGCTTTATATTCCTGATACCATACAGAAAAAGGCTTGACTAAAGCGTAATATCGATCCATGCACATTAAAGATAGTAGCAAGCTTCTAACAGCCATCGACATGATAGCAACAAACATAAATATTTGACAAGCAGTAGAACCATATTTTAGGCTAGGTACGACCAGTACAGCACTGAAAGAGAAAATTATTGTCGTTAATAGTAATATCAAGTCTTGTACCAGCAATAGTAAAATGGTGAAGTAGGACATAGTTTGTAATTTTCGACTAAAAATAATAATGTAAACTATTATTCCATTAAGGAAAAATCCAGTAATTTTAATAGGTATAGTACTTAAAACCAGAAAGGTATTGATAGTAGTTATGTTACTAAAAGAATTATTATAATCCATTTTTTCCTTTTCGATGATGCCGTTTACAACTTGAAAAGAAGGATAATAAATTACTGAAAACTGATGCTAGTGAGTGTTTATTGATTGATATCTTTTAATAAGCTAGTTTTGAACTGCTAGTAACAACTTAGTCCGTCAGAAGTCTGTGGAATTGAAAATTTTAGGGCTTGAATAAATAATAGTGATTCACGCGATATAATTTACTATTCATGGTAGCCAATAAATAAATATCGACAATGTAATAATTCTTCAGCTCGATATAGACAGTAGCATACTGGATTCAAGATTTATTTTGACATGGTATTTCTTTTTGAAAATGATAGGAATTCTTCAGTTTGGAAGTGGTTTTATTGTAGGCGCTGTAATAAAACTAAACACACTTTAGTTGATAATAGCTTCAATTGAAGCAATCGCTAAAAATAAAGGACTTTCAAAAATTTCAGAAAATACCCAGTGTGTTTTTAATCAAGATTGTTGTATGTGACGGACATATATGACGCTGTAAACTAATAGACAATAGCTTTTTGTCACTGATTTTAACGATCTGATTATCATACAGAAATAAACTAATTTCTTTATGTATTCCTCACTTATCTAATTTATGACACCTTAAGGAAGTAATTAACTATATTAAATAACGAAATTCAGAGAAATTACTTAATATGACACAAAACTAAATTGTACTAGAATGATTAATAGTTCAATAAGAGGATTTTCTATTGTGGTAATTGCATTAATTTCAAGAATTAAGTATGTATTTATATGTAGTTTAAGATTTATAAGTATGCGTTATTTATTCTCAAATCTTTCTTAGTATTCATTAAATCTTAAACATGTTGAGTCTCATAATTTCTATTGTACTTTATATTTGATTTGAAAGTTTTTTGACTTTTCTTCATTTCTCGTTTGCACATCTAATAAGATTAACTTCAACAATATCTAATTAAGACTGGGCGTAGATGTAAGGGTGATGTAAACGATCGTAGCACGTACTTTATCTACTGTTTAGATCTAATGTTTCTATGCAAAGGTTCTATGATAAGCTAATGCAACTTAAGTATCGCAATTTAAACAAGTTATTTAGTGTAACAGCACTATCATATCATGTTGACCAGACTTAGCTACAAAGGGTAGGCTTGCGATAATATTTTAAAAGCGACTTTGACCAATAGGAAAGGTTACAAAGTATTTAAAGAAAATATCGGTAAAATATATCTAGAATCTTCAGAGGGTAGCCTAGAAAAGGTGCACTTGTAGTTATTTTTTATATTACCGCTACTCAGTGTTCATATTCTTAATGAACTAGAATAAAGTCGCTAGCAAGCTAAGATAATGGAATTGTGCATACTGTTGAAATTCCTATCAAATTATAGTGAACAGTAAGTCAAACGAAGAAAAGTAAAGAAATTAATGATTCATTGATTAGCTAAGATATGGAATAGTGGCTGAATGGATTTTCTAAATTATTATATGAGCTATTGCTTGTGGAGCTATAAATTTTAATAAAATTCCTAACCTTAAATGCTGACGCATCCAAAATGTTTCATTCAGGAATTTATAGAAAGATCGATCTAATCCTGTAAATTACAGTATTTCTACGAGGTATTCATTGTTCCTTCAACTACAGCTTTAACAGGATTTTCTGTAGATTATTCATTTATAATATTCAATCAATCAAAAGCATTGCTAATTTTACACAGAATTCAGGGGTAGCGATCAAGGTTAATTCCAGTACTGCAATACTTAATATCTATATAGGAAAGGAAACGAGTTCAAATTTAGGAATTGAAAAATATAATCACAATAGAAATTACCACGTTCTATGAAATTCATTATTAGGAATTAAACAAACTTAAAAAGAGCGGTCAGTTGATGAGCAACGATAACAAATTTATTTATATACTAATTGTTTGTTGCTCTCCGCGACATCTAACTACTCTGGCAATCTCATCAATAGAAGATTTCTACCGTTGCAAAATTAATTATTAGCAAATCGATGTGTTAAAGTAAGAAGATGATTATGAAACCAAACCTATAATGGACCTTTATCAAGAACATTAACGACTAGAAATTGTTTTAGATAGTTAAATAGCTTAGGTAAGAGCAACAAAGATCTGAAATTTGCTGAAATGATTATGATTTGATAAATTTAGCATTTTAGTAAAAAAAACTGTAATAAATCCGATAGAGCCACCACGCTATATTCTTTGTTACTAATTTTAAGGTAATTCATAACTATTCCATTGTTATTCACTATGTAATTTTATATCAATGATCGATTTGATAAATTTGTTGCATTTCATCTTCTGATCTATCAGATTTTATTAAATAAATAATTATCTTGCCATACAAACATTTGAAAATATGCAGATATTGTAGTTTAATCAGCGTTATAAATTGAAAGAAACTTACAGTATACGGGCAATAACATAGGGTTAGCAAGATAAAACTATCATTATTCATATTGATTGCATCATATACGAGTTTAATGCAATCTTGCCAATCAATTCTTACTATTTTGATCTTATGATATACTTGTATGATCTTATGAGTAACCTTTAGGAGGAGGCATACTATCAGTAACCTCTTGTACTAATACTTGGAGTACCCAAAATTCTCTTAGTTGAAAAGTATTATCCACTGGCAACATAAAAGCACACTATGCATGAATAATGAGCAATGCGTACATTATGTAGTGATATAAAATAATGATGATAAAAACTTCCAGTATATATAATACAATATATTTTTATACAGTTTTAGAGTGATTAGGAAGTTAATCGTATCATTCCATCTATAAATAGTAAATCTTTAAAAGTGATTTCGATAATTAAAATGGGGAATTTTCATTTTCTTTTATACTGTTATAAAATTTGCGCAAAAGCCAATATACATCGCTAAAACCTTACGTTACTATGCAGAATTTGATAGATGCACAAATTCTGTAAGCGCGATAATAAACTTTAGCACGGTACTATTTGTATGATAATGTCACGGCACGAACTACCGCGAAGAAATAGCTATCTAAATTTGGTTAATATAATATAGTTATATTATATTACAACTAGTTACTTACGATAGGAATTACTCTAATTATAAATGTGTTACAGTAAATTTAATGCTGTGCTGAAATGTGCACTGAAATGATTCTGTGAATGGACATATTGTAGTCCGACTGTGAAAAATTAGTTAGTAGATCACAAGTATTTTTATAAGATAACTCGTGAATGTTAGCTGCTGTAGAAGGGTATTGTCACAAAACAGCTTTGTAACAAGATAACGCAATCTACGATCAATAAGTCAATTCCTTGAACTACGTATCAAGGAACGATATCTGCACTACCACAAACACTTTTGCTCTACTAGCAGACTACACAAAGACTTAAACGCCTCGTATTTTACGTTAAACACTAAGTTGGAGAATTCTCTTTATTTCACGATATACTGCATTTATATACTACTCCTCAATAGTTCATGAGTCATAGTTAATACAATTAACATTAGAATCATTTACTGAATTAGATATTAATTTTAGCTACTGCTCCCTTAATGCAGACAACAGTATTTACAAACATAGACATGTAATGACTAATACAGAATAGTCAGATTACGATATGTCCTATCACGGAACATTTCCATGATAACTTACAGTCTACCTTAAGTAAATTACAATCACAATGATTCGAACTGTAAGCAGATGATTTGCATTCCCTATTATAACTATTAATTTCAGTATGTGTATAAGTGTCACTGTCATAAAAAGTCAGTGCTATATTAAAACACAGTATATCCAAATTAGAAGTTAACTAAATAAGGATAGTCTAACAGAATTATCCTAACATAGTTATTTCTACTGTAATACAGTATTTAACACTGTAAAAAATGGCTATATAGTATCACAATAAATTCGTAATGGCCCCAAGTCTAAATTTATCTCATGACTTCACCCATAAGCCTTTTTGTTTCTTAATTATATTAAGTTGAGAACTATGTAAACATGATTATGTCATTGATTTAGAAATGTACAATCGTATAAGAAACATTAATGTTGTGAGAATTTTTTTAATACGATTAAGTAGATTTCTACAACTTTTGTACCGAAATTATTCGTTTTCCTATAGATGCAGATATTGACAACGGTATTTTATAATAGACTATTTGGTGATTTAGACTTCATTTTTACATAAATTCGCGTACTTTAGGTCGTTGAAAAGTACAGGGAATATAAGTAGATAGGTAAACAACCTATGATCTCTTACTAGCTAAGAGATGGGAATTATTAAAATTCCTTGTCTAATAAAGTGTAACTAATTACTCAAATTGCAGTTAAAACTAAATTAGGCATAAGTTTTAAGACAATCTAACGCTATAAACTACTAAATATTAAAGAAATGAATATTTTAGATATATAAAGTTATATAAAGTTCAGCAACGAGAATTTGTGTCGTTAAATTCAGCTATCTTACTATCACATTGATCCTAACTACTATCTACAATAAAGTATTCTCTTTTCTTAAGCTCCAAGTGCAATTCTCTGCATGACAACTAAAACCACATTATCTGACCCTTCGAACCCTCCATCACAATTGGCGACGAGGATGGGATCCTCATTCAAAGCTTTTCCTGGTCCGTATGATATTAACTCAGATTCGTGGTTAATATATAAAAAGCAATTCGAAAATTTCCTGAAGGGAAACTACGTTGACGATGGAATAGCTCTTCACTTATTTTTGACATTAGTTGGGGCTGACACTACAATGTAGCCACTAGTTGTGCTAACCCAACTGCACCTGAAAATTGCACACTAGACGAACTGCTGGCGATGCTTACGAAACATTTTGTGCCTAGCAAACTTATGCATGCGGAACGCTATCGATTCTAGACTAATGTGCAAAGAGATGGAGAATCCATTCCTAACTACTTTGCCAGAATTCGAAACTTAGCTACCAGTTGCGAATTTGAAGCCTCCTCGCTTCAAACAAATTTGTTGGATGCCTTCATACTGGGGCTACGTGATATACTCACAGTAAGAAAATTCTTGCTAGAAAGAAATCTAAGGCAGGAAACGGCGGTATTTATAGTTACAGCATTAGAACACATGCAAAAAACATGATTGTAGGATTAGATATAAAATATACCATAACAGGTTATAGAATAGCAGATGATAGTAGAAAATAGCAAGGACTGTAATAACTAAATGTAGTAAGCCATATTTGAATGTAGAGCGAACAAACTGTAAATGTGTCTGTATTTAATAGCAATACAAAATATCTATATTTAAGAGTAGATTACAGTAACAGTACAATCAAAATACACTACACTTACTTACAATAGTAAATGTTAAACCAGGTAGAAAGAGACAAAGTTAATAAATGAAACAAGCAATTATTTCATTGTTATTCACAAGAAATTATTATATATTTCAAGAAATCAGTAAGAACAGAACAACACAATAAACAATTTTGCTGCCATCCTTTTTGCAGTAAGTTGCTCAGTAAATGTCGTTAAGCTTTCTAATCTTTACATAAATCTCGTGGAAAAGTAGTTATAAGTTAGTAAACGTTCTATAGGATTTTAAAACTAAATGGCCTCGTTTAAATAGCATAAAGGCATCTGGGAAAATTTCATTATTGGCTGAAAACAAATAAATTTTGTGATATTATATCGAAATAACGCTACCCTACTTTCATTTTTTTCTGGGCTAGCGATAATTAAATTAAGTTCAGAGCAGAATATCTTCACTAGGAGAATTATAAAGAATAAACCTGTTCGGCTGAACTGCATTTGTATGGCCAGTTACTACTGCATCACGATTAATTTCTTGAACTAAATTGTGTTTGTAATGCATTAGTTTTCTTAAAATTTTTAAGGATTTTTTTCTAACATTTTGATCAAATTGTAAACATAAAAATGGATTGATCACAGCAATGCCCACTGTTGACGAAAATGAAGCAAATGCTAAAATATACAAAATTATATGACTTTTTCCGATTTGCCGCATTGATTTGCCTGTAATAGCCATGCCAATGTCAGTAGCAAAGAAAGGCCAGGTGCTCAACAAGAATGATGCCGTGATAATAATTAGAGCTTTTATAGATTTTTTCTTTCTAAGTTGGTCGTCTTCTCGGTTAGCATTTGTTATATTGCCTGGCCTAACGTAGTGTATTTGATGATTAACAATGCTACCATAACAGAATATCAAAATTCCTGAAGGAATTAAGTACATAACGATTGCCATGGATATTAAATATATAGATTGTTGTAGATTAACATTAGCATAATCGTAAAGTTCTGTGTCATCAGGATATACATTATTAAACCAAGCAGCAGGTAAATTAATTCCGATGGCAATAATAACTGAAACAATTTGTGCTATCACAAGAAATCGATTCTTGTGCTTCCTGTACAACTGTGAATGCGGTTTTATAATGGCAAAGTATCTATCGACGCTTATCATGCACAAGGTAAAAACTGATACCGTATAGGAAGTTACCACAATATAGAAAAAGATTCGACATAGATAGCCACCAACGATATAACTATTGTCGAAGGCAGTTATAAATGTGAAACCAAGAACCGCGGTAAAGGTTGATATTATATCAGAAATAATCGTTACTCGAATTAGATAATACGTCACCTTGTAAAAATATGAATCTTTAGTGATTACATACAGCACGAAAATATTCGCCAGTATTCCGACTGTTAAAACTGGAATAGCTGCTATGACTGCATAACCATTAATGGTAGAAAATATGCTTTTATGATCATGATTACTAGAGTTATTCATGAATATATTGAATGAATGATTTCGTCGTAGTCGAAGTACAAATACCAGCCAATTAGCTGATGCACTTAATAATTACAATGATTCCACGACAAGTATGTGTTATTTTCAGTATATGAAGTTAATTTGAGATGTTATGTGAACGATTCGTTTCAAAACTATAATTTCATACTCATCCATACACGAAGGAATCAAACATAACAGTAAACTCGTTGGTCGACCAAAAGTGAATTGTATGAAAGATGTAACTGGAAGTTACGGATAAGTGTTTAATTCCAGCAATTTTAATTAATTTAATTAATGATATGATAAAGATAATGAATTTAAATTAAGCTAAAATAATAAAAATAGAAAAACTATTTATTACGTAGATGAATAATTAGATAAATTTGTCATTTGTAATACTTGTCTGGTGATGATTGTTTGACAATAAACTTTACTGGGAAAATAAAACAATATTTTATCCAGTTCAAACACAAACTTACAACGACAACATCAATATAATTTTATTTTTTGAAATTACTGTCAAAACAAATACAATATAATAGTGATAAAAGCATTTTACTTAAAATTATGATGATTTCATAAGGGACTATTATTACTGATTGTCTCAAAGTGACTTACCCTAACTAATTGTTACCTTATTTTCATCAGATAATATGCTTTGGTATTTGTTGAAATACCGTTACCTATGACGTTATACGTGTTACTGTTCAGTATTTAGAATCGTAATGTAGGTAGACATCAGGGAGGACAAACCTGACAGTGAGCTCATGATGTTAATATTCTGTAATAGTACCTTTTTTCTCGTTACAAATTTTGAATTGTAACATCCATACGTAGAATAATTTGAATACATTGAATAAACTACCTTTAAAACTTTTCAGGTACTACAATAGGAGGACCATGATATATTTTACTCTATTACATTCATACCGTACGTCATTAATCTTTGTTACTTTGTAATAGTATCATTTCTATTTTAAGATTTCATTAAAATCAGTCTCCATTAGCGATAATTTCTGTAAGGCTTACTAAAACCTCTATACTACCTTCCACATCATTAAATAGATATTGATTGTAACTGTTATTTTTTCAGTTTTACGCGATTTATAATATATTTTGTAGCAAAGATCTTTGGTTTTAGCCTGAAAGCGCTCATCATAACGTCGATTAATTCATCATCAAGTTTTCAGAAATTGTTCTCTCTAATTCATGCTATTACAGTGCCTCTATGTCAAAAGGAGTAATTGATGTTAAGTGTTTTAGCCGTCTCTCATGCAATAAACTTGGCTATAGTGAACTAGCACTGCACAGTATGGTATGTCTGGAATAGCTTTTTAATTTTAACCAGTTTTGATCGTATCTGCAATCTATTATCACGTAATAAAAATATCACCTTATTAAGTAAAATCCGTTAAATAACACTGTGATAAAGTGATCTTCGAAACAATAAATCAAGAACAACAGAAGTTAGGTTCGTCTAACTACCAAGGACTATCTGACTATCTGACAATCTACTTATTACAGCAAAATTCACGATTTATATACGATTAGTTACAGAATGCTTTTACTGTAACAAATCTTATCTTGCCCATTAAGTCGCAA
The DNA here is from genome assembly GCF_000150275.1 of Trichoplax adhaerens. Taxonomy (NCBI): domain Eukaryota; kingdom Metazoa; phylum Placozoa; class Uniplacotomia; order Trichoplacea; family Trichoplacidae; genus Trichoplax; species Trichoplax adhaerens. The sequence goes on from NW_002060947.1 coordinate 5,154,490, forward strand.
GATTTTACGTCTTATAGAGTTGCATCTTTAACGATGATATTATAAAATCTAACTAAGGTTGATGGTTATAGTAAATGAAAGCTAATTGGGCTTCATGAGTAGAAGGAGCATCAAGATATTCAATTTTAAGAAACATGCACATAAATACGACTAGTAGTTAACTTAATAGAGTGTTTTAGGGACCTCTCGATGATTCCAAATGAACAGCTTGATTTAAAGGTTAGGAATAGAAGTGATGTGATGATTTAAATAGCATATTAGTTTAGAAATTTATATGTAAGAGGATAATTTACCATGGTAGGAATTAACTATTGTTGTCATCATGGAGAATTGGTAGCTTTAATTAAGCATTGAATGGTTCCATTCAGACGTTTATTTAGCTGGGAATCATTAAATAACATCAATATATATGAACTATGCTCTGATGCATGTAAACGTGATGTTTCTATAAGTTGAGATAATGAATAAGAGATGAAGTAACAAATACCTTACGTATTATGAAAAAAATCTATCAGGAGATGCTCTTTTCGAAGTAAACGATATTGCAAATAATATTCATTATGAGGAGTACATTACAAGTAATACAATAGTACATGTGTACTATTTAATCCTTAAGCCTCAGCTTTTGAAATAGTTTCGAATATAATTAGCAGTTAACAACGTTTGGCTGAATTATTGCAAAATCTTATTTGAGATTGTCCTCAGGGTTGTTGCTTGATTAATTAATACTACGTAGACCTGTTCTACTTTTAGTGCATGTTCTTTAACTATACTGTAGATGTAAGTGTATTGTATCCTACATTTTTAAGCGGTATAGCATGCATTCTGCGATAGTGCATTAAATGTGGTGTTCATAAATTTATGACGAAGTTCTGAGGGTATGTAATGTATTTCAGTGTATTATTAGTATCAGAAAGAATACTGACTTTATGAATTGTGTAATCAGGTTTGATATTGGGAATACAGTTAGCAATACAGGTCAATATTATCAAATAAAAACATGGAGCAGATTTTTAAGACACCGTTGGTAAAGAATATATATGCTACGTATATAGTTCGATTATATTGAAAATGCCGACATCGAGTTCAGCCTGTAAATAAATGTAAGCCAATATTACTTTAAAGTGGTTTTATGTTAGGTTACAAAGCTGAATAGGATGAAATTCGCTTCAAAGCGAGGCATCATGGTTGCTTAATAGTTGTAATCAAATATTACTATGATTTGCAGCTAGCTAGCTATTCTAGCAAGAGATGAATTAGGCACAATTAAATGTACGATAATACAGCTAATTAGCAACTGGTGTATGCTGTGTGACTTGCATATTTATATTTCTTAAATACATACTGTACATGGATAGTATAATTTATGAATAAAAGTAAACAAAAAGATTATCCTTGTGAAAGTTGAAAACTTAATTTCCAAGTACATATTATATTTATGTTTCACTTGACCTAATGCAAGTAATTAGTTAAATATTTTACAGCTTGTTGCAACTGACATAGCTTAGCTTCGACTTGTAATCTGCCCAATTAAGCATTAATTAGTGAGTATATGCTATAATTTAATAGCAATCTAACGAGGTCAAAATTTATTATTCTAATAATGAAACATAAAACAAAAATTTTGATCGTACTTTATTTAACGTCGGTCTTTATAAGTTTTGGTATTTAGCTGGCTATTATTCGTAGTTTAGAAGTGTTCTTGTACAAGAAGTACTTTTGGATGTAAAGCCAAGCCTTTCTCTTAATATTGCAGTCAAATTTCAGATACAAAAATGGATTTAATACTGATATGAAAAGGGTTGTAGAAAATGATAAGAAAGAAAGAATATAATACGTAGCATTTTCATTTTTTATATCTCGTAGTGATTTTCCTGTTATGATTATAGCTACTCCAATAGCAAAGAATGGCCATGTTATCGATAAATAAGATGCAGTTATAGTAATTAAAGCTTTAGTGAATTTTTTCCTTTTCATTTGCTCATCTTTTTGACTTCGTTCAGAAATATTTCCAGGTCTAATATGGTTATATTGATGCCAGTATATACTGCCATATGTGAATAGTAAAATAATAGTTGGTACGATGTACATTGTGATGATAGCTGTCATCAGAAATGCTCTTGCGAAAGAATCAATACTAACAAAATCGCATAGCCCGGGGTCATCAGGATAGACATCAACATAAAATATTACTGGAATATTTATAGTAACTGACATTAATACGGCACATAATACTAGTGAAGTTAAGAATTTTCTTTTATAACGCAAATAAAATCTCGAAAAGGGTTTTAAAGTTATAAAATATCGATCAATACTTATTATGCATAAAGTAAATATAGATACGGAGTAAGAACTTAATATGGTGTAGAGAAATAGTCGGCAAAAACTAGAACCTAGAGCATAACTAATCTTAACAGTATCGCCGACTAAAACTGCTACACAACCTAATAATGTAACAACAGTGTCAGAAATAATAGAAATACGAACTAAATAATATGTGGGCTTATAGAAATCACGATCATAAGTGATAATACGAAATACAAAGATATTTGCAATGCATCCAATAATTAAAGAAGGGAAAGTAGCAAGAGCGGCGATAGTCCTAATAATATCGTAATTGTTCGTTCCATTTCTGAAGGTGTTATTAGAAATGCTACCGGAAACATTCATGATCTTATTTTTACTGGCATTCCAAGCAAAGCTGCTATCCTATTTAGAATGCAGAATTAAAATAGCTTTAATATGCGTCTTCACAGATACAGGACCCATGTTTACTTTTCAGCTTTAATGTTTAACGACTTGTAATTAGCAAAGGATGCCATCTACAGTACAAAATGTTAATTAATTTATAGCATGTATGGTTGTATTACTTTCAAAATTTTAAGTAATTTGACAAAGGCTTAGAATTCAAGTTTCGTAACTATGTGCTATCGACTGCTTTTACAAATATGCATAGGCTGGCTAGGCTATAATTGAAGTCATAATGTCAAACAGTCATTAGTCTGTTTGAAAGTTATTATAGGCTTATTATAGTCAATAAAATCTATGGTAAAACAAAATGATTCGTATTAAAAAGAACTTATCGTGCCAGACAAAGTTTATAAGTAATTTATTATAAAATACGAAAGTGCGATTGTTACAGTGTTAAATACTGTATTACAGTAGAAATAACTATGTTAGGATAATTCTGTTAGACTATCCTTATTTAGTTAACTTCTAATTTGGATATACTGTGTTTTAATATAGCACTGACTTTTTATGACAGTGACACTTATACACATACTGAAATTAATAGTTATAATAGGGAATGCAAATCATCTACTTACAGTTCGAATCATTGTGATTGTAATTTACTTATGGTAGACTGTAAGTTATCATGGAAATGTTCCGTGATAGGACATATCGTAATCTGACTATTCTGTATTAGTCATTACATGTCTATGTTCGTAAATACTGTTATCTGCATTAAGGGAGCAGTAGCTAAAATTAATATCTAATTCAGTAAATGATTCTAATGTTAATTGTATTAACTATGACTCATGAACTATTGAGGAATAGTATATAAATGCAGTATATCGTAAAATAAAGAAGAATTGTCCAACTTAGTGTTTAACGTAAAATACGAGGCGTTTAAGTCTTTGTGTAGTCTGCTAGTAGAGCAAAAGTGCTCGTGATAGTGCAGATATCGTTCCTTGATACGTAGTTCAAGGAATTGACTTTTTGATCGTAGATTACGTTATCTTGTTGCAAAGCTGTTTTGAGACAGCGATACTTTCCTGTTGTAACTTTTTTTTAAATCAAATGATTTCTGTTCCGCATAATGAATATATTTTAGCCCTATTAAGTGTAGGATCAATTTTTTATACTACATCTTACTTTGATATTGAATAATTGAACAATTTTTAAGAAATTTAAATTTTAGGAGGAGCTTTTTAGGTTATTTGAGTCGGAACCTACATTATTTTCTATTCTATATTTGTAGCCATGTTACAACCACTCTTGTAAGACAGCTACTACCTCCAACAGCGGTTAAGCACTGACACTAGTCTTTTCTAGGATCAATTCTAGAACTCTCTTTACTATAAAAGTAACCCATTTTTATATTTTCTAACTAGATCTGCTAGTTGCTACAGAGTGCAAACAGAAATCTGAACACTAATAAACTTTGTCAGCTGTGCCGTATATTTTTAGATCTAAATTAGTAAAATTTTAAGCTCTACTTTAGTATACGTTAAGCATCCATATAACTGGAGATTAATTAACAATGATCAGAACACGATCTGACTCTTGAGCTTTCCTATAAATTAAGTATCTAGCTAATTCACTTTCCTTTACCGGAAAATGCATTAAATATTTACTAGCAATCTATATACATAACATTATTCTACTCGTTGCTCTACGAGTACTGTGTTAAGCGATTTTTTGATTACTTTTACAATTCAGAAACATAACTTTATATATAAGTTAAATAATTAACGATTTTTTCGTTGCCTTATCACAATTGAGTAGAAACTTATAGTTGTCGCACAAATCAAATACTTATCACCGTTAATTGCTATTAACATCTGGATATCATTATACAGAACAAAAAATTCGAGATGCCTATCCCAGCAGTAGCAATAAATATCTATCTTTATCTTAATATTGTGGTGTACAATAGAAACCGAACCAGTTTTTAGTAAATCAAGATAAAACGATTGATGTCAAGAATGCAACTGTCTATTATGATATAAACGTGATAATAATTATAAGTTTAATAACTATATATTTTCACGCATTTCTAGTGAATACAATGGGTAATATAGAAATTTTAAATTGATATATCATAAAAAATCCATTTAACTGTAAATTGTGAAATAAACGTATGTTAGTCAAAAGATAATTGTAATACTGTAACCTGCAATCATAATTTAGTATTGAGCAAATGGAGAAAACTGCCAATTATTTTCTTACCAAAACATAAATTTTCAATGAAAATGATGAGAATTCGTCGTTGTCACTTGAGTTTTAATTATTTGTTTAGAGTCTTGATTCATATAGTCATTCGTAAAAATCTGCGAGAAGCCTTTTTCTTTATCGAAGCGGATATCGTACTCTTATGTAATAAGTTATTGTCGATGATCGTACGGTGTTACAGTGTTAAATACTGTATTACAGTAGAAATATCTATGTTAGGATAATTCTGTGAGACTATCCTTATTTAGTTAACTTCTAATTTGGATATACTGTATTTTAATATAGCACTGACTTTTTATGACAGTGACACTTATACACATACTGAAATTAATAGTTATAATAGGGAATGCAAATCATCTACTTACAGTTCGAATCATTGTGATTGTAATTTACTTATGGTAGATTGTAAATTATAATGGAAATGTTCCGTGATAGGACATATCGTAATCTGACTATTCTGTATTAGTCATTACATGTCTATGTTTGTAAATACTGTTGTCTGCATTAAGGGAGCAGTAGCTATAATTAATATCTAATTTAGTAAATGATTCCGAGGTTAATTGTATTAACTATGACTCATGAGCTATTGAGGAGTAGTATATAAATGCAGTATATCGTGAAATAAAAAAGAATTCTCCAACTTAGTGTTTAACGTAAAATACGAGGCGTCTAAGTCTTTGTGTAGTCTGCTAGTAGAGCAAAAGTGTTTGTGATAGTGCAGATATCGTTCCTCGATACGTGGTTCAAGGAATTGACTTATTGATCGTATATTGCGTTATCTTGTTGCAAAGCTGTTTTGTGGCACTAATTCAGTAAATGATTCCAATGTTAATTGTATTAACTATGACTCATGAACTATTGAGGAGTAGTATATAAATGCAGTATATCGTGAAATAAAGAGAATTCTCCAACTTAGTGTTTAACGTAAAATACGAGGCGTTTAAGTCTTTGTGTAGTCTGCTAGTAGAGCAAAAGTGTTTGTGATAGTACAGATATCGTTCCTTGATACGTGGTTCAAGGAATTGACTTATTGATCGTATATTGCGTTATCTTGTTGCAAAGCTGTTTTGTGACATACGGTGACGGAAGTTTATAATTAAAGCCACGCAAAGATTGCCATAGCTATGGTTTACTAACATACTTTTAGTCTATGCCTTCGCTAAGAATAAATGAGGGTATTTAAAATTCGATATTACCAATCGTGAGATTGAATTTTATTAACCTTCACATGGCATCTATTGTTTCAGATTTGAATATCTAGCTAGTCACATTTTTAATTGAAGGCAGTCGAGTCATTTCATTCGCTAATGGTTAATTTTTCTATGAAATTTAGATTGCAGCACCAATAATTCAATTTTCATCTCAATTATTTCATCTAAATTAAATTACGCGTATTATCAATAAATTATAAATTATAATTATTAATGTATGTGAAAATACAAAAACTATATAAAAAGACAATGTTTTAACCTTTAGTAGGTCATGAACTACTAGAAGAATACCAGGTATATTTCTAGTGATCCATGAGTAGATGTACCACTTGCAGCAATTTTCTATAGTATATTACAGTTACAGTAGGCAATATCTTTGCCACACTTTTATAATACTGTATCCCAGTATCCAAACTACTAGGGAAATTCCTACGGGGCTCCGGTTATACTACTGCGAGACACACATACATGATTCTATTAATATAACTTATTTTTATTTAAATTACCGATTCTCGATTTCAATACTTTCAACCTTCTAACTTATTCTTAAAATTCTCAAACTTGCAACTTACGCTCTTACACTTTATCACGACTGTCACTTGTCTTCAGATCGACTAACTACTAAACCTAACGCTACATGATATTATATACAGTAGTGTACTACAGGTCTTAATTGTGCATCAATCAAGCATATAATCAACTAAAGTACAATATACTACTGAACACTTACACTTATTTCTCTAGCTATTACTTTATATTTAGCCATTAATTTTATATTGAGCTAGAAATATAATCTAGCATTAATAAGTGTACATCTTTGCAGATACTAGAATGAATCGTCGGCGATATTCGGTGGTGGTCTTTCGTGGGATATACTTTCGTAGGTAATATCGAGATTTCTTCTTAATATTATAATCAAATTTCAGATATAAAAATGGATTTATCACGGAAATACCAACTGTTGTGGAATATGACACAAACGAAAGCACATAATATACCAGATTTTCATCTCCCATCTGTCGTAGTGATTTTTTTGTTATGGCCATAGCCATCCCAGTTGCAAAGTATGGCCATGTTATCAATAGATAAGATCCAGCAGTGGCAATCAAAACTTGATTAAATTTTTTTTTTTTCTCGTGCAAATTAATTCTAGTGAGGACAGAAATATTTCCAGGTCTAACATAGTTATGTTGATGCTTGAATATGCTGCCATACATAAATAATAAAATAATAGTAGGTAAAAAGTAAATTATGATAATATTGGCGATGAGGGATGCTATCGCGGAAGAGTTGATATGGACCATGTCGCATACCACCGTATCATCTGGATATACGTCGTTGTAAAATATTGTTGGAATACTTAAAATTATAGAAAGTATCAAGGCAAGTATTACCATTGATATTAATAGATTTCGCCTATGATTCGAATAGAACTTCGAAAACGGTTTAACAATCACAAAATATCGATCAATACTGATAATACATAAAGTAAATATGGAAAGAGTGTAAGAACATTGGATAATATAGAAAAATATTCGGCACATATACGATCCTAGGGTATAGTCAATATGAGCCATAACGAGGATCGAAAATGATGTAGTACCTATCAACGTAGCTATGATATCAGAAATGAGAGAAATACGAATTAAATAATATGGAGTTTTATAAAAACAACTATTATTACAGATGACATAAAGTACGAAGACATTAACAATAAATCCTATAAATAAAACAGGAATAGACGCGGCAGAAGCGTAGATGTTAATAAGACTGTAATAGTTTTTTTCTTGGTTAGAAATGTTACTGGAGATATTCATGACTCAATCTTTGCGGCGCTAATAGAATGTAAAACACAATCCTATTTGTAGATCATACAACTAAAAATCACTAAGTAAAGATCGTTTAAATCATAACACAATATTATTTAATTTCAATCTAAAATGTAAGCAACTTCGATTGGAAACAAAGAGCTTCTATTGTTTACAGTTTTGCTATTTAAACGTTTTAATTTTAATCTTTTATTCCTTTAATAATATATTATATACGATAGGGCAGACCTAAAGTAAAGATGTTAAATTTAGAGTTTGAGCTCTCGAATCTGGAATAAATTATTAGAGAATAGCTTCATCTCTTTGTTTGTACAAATATTATTAATGCTGACTTTAAATATTAGTTTGACGCCGCCAGTAACGTATATATTACTATGTAATATCTGGCTTATTTATAGACGATATGAATATACGCAGTTCTTTATGTAGGACTATTTTACACAATTACATAATCAATCAGGTATGTAATATTTCTACAAGGCTTTTTAACTAGCTTACTTTCTGTAATATCATTAACTTGAAAGTAAATATGGTTGCATTCGCGGCTCAGACCGGAAAGTAACAATTGAGTACATTAGTACCACCAACAACTAATCATAATAATGGAGCAGTTTACTAGCATTTATCTTGAATCTAAAAAATCTCAAAGTTTTTCGCATTGCCACGATCAAGTGAATTCAATTAATATGTTTGATGCATTTCAAATTGTTACAGAACCGATTAGATCATTTGAGCAGTTAATAACTAAACTCCAATATCGAATTATTTGATGTACTTAAAACTTAAATTTTGTTACTCTAAACGGCCTTTAAGGATAGGAAAAAGAATAAGGCATTCATGTTTACAATAGTATTTCAATGAGAGAATATAAATTTGCTTTAAATTTATTTGCATATTAATTAAATTTAAATTGCGATTTTTGTTAAATCTGGTGATATTTTTTATCAAATACACAGTCATATCGTCAACGGTAACAGAATTAGCTTGAGCAGGAGTTCTTAGTATCAATTAGATATTGGAAGTATTAGCATTGTTAAATATTCAAGGATAGCTTTCACTACAAATGCTGAATTTGATCTTGATATTGGTTGACTAGCAATGATTGATACGATGGGTTCGAAAGTATATTACCGTATTGATGCCACAATATAGTTAATATCATAAAGTATAAATCTTATATTATTGCAATTTAAATATAAAATATATTAAAATAGAGGTGCCTCCTAATGTACGATAATTACGTACTAAGGTAGTTTATATGCATTCGATCACAAAGCTTATTATTGCTAAATTTACTAGAAATTAATATTATTATTAATTAATGATGTAGATGGAGTTACGATACTCGTACATGGGCTTCCGAAACACTGTTTTAGATAAGAAAAAAAAAAAAAGTAGAATAGTGTAGGAGAGAACCTGCTTGTTTGCTAACAAGCTTTATGAACTCTTTTTAATTAGGAATACTGATAGCAAACGTAATTTATTCTTGTGAAAGATTTTACTACGGAACTAGAATTTTTTCATGAAATATGGTGCAGCTGTATTTAGGGAATAATAATCATAGCGGTGGCTATTGACTTTGTATCTAAATTATAAGAAGCTTTTAATCGTTACCATGCTGGGTGTTGACAAATAATAAAGACTAAATATAATTTAATTATACATTACATATCAACTTCTACATGTATCTAATAAATGTAAAGTGTTCATAGGAAATTAATTACTGCAACAATAATATCATCATCATACTTCTGAATAGAAATAGCTAGTATGCAGTTATATATTAGAAACGAACTCGCGCTATCTCAAATTCTAAGGTTGTAACTTATAACCGTTACCTAAGAGTTTAGAATAAAGGAAATCTCTAATTATTTCTAAACAAACTTACAGTTTGTTTAGAAATACTTTCAATTCCTTAGTATCACTGCTGCTTTTGTTATTAATTGTTTTATTGTATATGAATTTATGAATAAATACCTAAAAGAGATTATTAGCTTGCCTTGCTCGAACCGCAATAACAAGAAGTTTCAGTCCGTAGATTGTTGGTTATGGAAGTTCGTAAATAATTAAAATATTTTCTATTTATAGAGAATGAAATATAAGGAATTAGCTATTGAGAGTCACCGATAACAATAAATTCTGCTGCCCGACATAATACATCTGGCGCCACGGAAACTGCATCTACTGACTTCTATTTTTGAATCATATATATATTTATCTCGTTTCATTCACAGGCAGCTAATATATTTTTGAAATTCTGCATTATTGCGCTCATAACTAATTTACGACACTAATTGCATCATAAAATTTAAATTAACCCAGAATATTATTGGAAATGTTTGTGTTTTGTTTTGTAGAAACATATTAAATGTGCAGCTTCGTACTTTAATAACTCTAAAACTCGAATCTCATTTGGAGCATATGTTGTGCTTCTGCTGGAACTGCTTAAAGTGTTGTGCATATTTTTCGCTAGCAATATGATAACATAAATTCTACATTCCGCAGACGCACTTAATATCTGTATTGAAATTATTTCGCAATAATTATTGAACGTGACCCTGCGTCACAACCCTCTCTTGGTGACAAAGGAAACGTTTATTAACAAAGTAAAGAATCTCTCGTGCAAGTATAATAACTCGAGTTACTTCTCCCAGTATCTCCAGTTTCTACGTTAGCGATATACGCGAACTCGATTTCCCAACTGAACTCCGCAGATAACTGAATATATTACACTTTTCTTCACTATAAGAGTCTTGCACCATTCTTGAGCAACTACTAATTTATTCTATAAATACACGTGCTTAAATAGATTTCTATAATGAGTTCCAGTGTCAACTAGTGAGAATTCAGTTAGCGTTATCACTATGATATATTACTAAATATGTACGTCAATATTCTCATCCTAGGATAGCTACAAGCTACCACACACGACATATAGCCTTATTTGAATATTCATCAATTAACAATTGCTTATTTGATAACGGGGTACCGTGACACACACGACATATAGCCTTATTTAACTGTTCATTAAGAGTTACTTATTTGGTAACGGCGTGCCGTGACACACACACACGACATATAGCCATATTTAACTATTCAGTAATTAACAGTTACTTATTTGGTAACGGTGCACCGTGACTTTTTGTTGCAAGGAAAATCAAATCTGGAAAGCTCGAGTAGTATGAACATCCAGATAATAAATACCAGCCGATTTAATGAATATCTTGAGTTATGTAATCTAACGTATTATAAGGCCTTGACAAACTAATTTCGTTCTCACCGATAATTACATGCATATTTAATTGGACGCAAAGGAACCTTTCTGTATTATGTATCTGTTAGAATGGGTCCGCCACTTTGCAAGATATGGATTACGAGATTAGAGTTTTGAAGTTTAGTAAGCACGGAATATATCATTCTGGATACATTGATTTAGAAAACTGAACTATGATAACCATAGGTCCTATGCAAGTATTTTCGTTAACGTACGGTAATTCTTAACAGCCTAAACAATATCTTTAAAATACGTTCTACCATATTTACTTACTTAAATTACAATTGTAATCATGGTAGTAGTATATGCCCTACTACTACAATTATATATCATTTTCAGTTTTTAGTGCAAATTCCATTTCATTTTCCTCGTACGTACGTGCACGGATATATAACTATCAATATAAATTTAACGGAATGACTAGTTTAGAAATTGGAGTAAGATCATACCTAATATTATATGGTATTTAATATCAATTGACTACTGCATATTTACTGGGCTTTAAATAACTTAAAAGTAATCACAGTACGATAAATTATAGAGATGGATGACGCATGTAATTTCATGTATGTTACGCGGGTATCGGCAATGATTACTTTCAAATCATCGAACACCTTAACTAAATACAATAGTAATAGTAATTATTGACAAACAGAGGTAACTGTAAATCCTTGGCTTATTGAAGGACCTGATTCATATCAACATTTTAAACTAATTACAGATTGCTGTATTAGCCGATCAACCATAAGCAAGTTGATACTCATTTATTTAAATTCCCCTCGTCGGTGTTAACGACAATACCATATTTGGCATTAATTTAAGATGATAATGATAGAGAATGATCAATGCCTTGATAAACTACTGATGTGTCCATTACTGTATCATTTTACAAAAACTAAGCAATAATGGGAATAAAGTACACACTTCATCAAACTTTAATTTGCCATTTACGAATAATGAAATTTTACAGATTCATCAAACTTAATTGCAATTCATAAGAAAAATGAACTGGTATGAAGAAACACGTCTTCATTATTTAAGAAATTCGTTAATTTTCTCTTAAATATGATACAGCTTCCATATACAGTATCGGCTACTGGTTATCTACTTCTTAGAATCATTATGTTATAATGTTAACCAATCAGCGGTAGTCATAGTGGCATTATTCGTTCAACACAATATTCAATAACTAATTTAGTCCACGTTTTCATACATTAAGTATTAAAGCATCTTACGAATTATCAATAACTAGCTTTGCAAACGAATACGCCAGTTTATCCAAAAACTACGGCAATGAAGGAAGCAAATCATGGATTTGAGACTTAGCGCTAGCTGTGGCGTTTGTAGTGTTCCATGTATTCCTGCACTAAATAAACGAAAATCCATATTAATTACAGTAAAGATGTAGCAATGTATAGCAAATCGTACAGTTGTAAGAACGTGCGAGAAAAGCATACTCCAGTACTAATAAAGTAAAAAATTCATCTAATGCTTAGTTAAGTGACGTAATTTCATTAATAAGTAATGGTAAATTTACAAAGTTCAAAACTAGCTAAAGTTTGGTAAAGTAGAAACATCCTCTAGTTGAAGCTAGAGAAAGACATATGCAGTCACGGACAAAATTATATCTGTTGATATAGGATAAACTACTCTCCAGCTCATATCGCAAAATAACCTACAGTGATTATGAGTAATTCTACGTTAGCGCTAATAATAATATATATGTTATATATATATATAAAATAGGATATTTAAGGCTTGATCGGAAATAATATCAAAAGTATTAGTTACAGTACTACTTTTACAATTTTACATTTAATCTCCACTTTGATCAATGACTATTTTCCCACGAGCGTGACCACTTTCCAGATATTCATAAGCATCTTGAACTTCATTGAAATTGAATACTCTTTTAATTATCGGTTTAATCTGTAATTCATTAATTAATAAAGTTATTAGGGTCTCAATGAAAACTATGAAGAATGCCATGAGTGCTATTCTATAAAATATTCCTAAAAATAAATAGCGCAAAACCTTTCCGTTATCTATCAGTGAAGTAACATCTTCAAGTGCCAAGCCATTCCCGAATCCAATAGCCCAACTGTAGCAACTATCACGCTTTAAGTTCTCCAATTTTAAAGGTAGCGTCGAGTTAGCTACTTAATATTGAACGAGCAAAATAAATTTATTTTAAACTTACTTGGAACAATGCATTTTTCACAAACTCGACGCCACTAATTGCTGCCCCTGCTGCAATACCTCTTTTATCCATTTTCTTAACAATTGGAGTTTGAATGGAGACGTAAGTTCCTTTAGAGTTTACTAAGGGCAGAGCATGCTTTTCATTTTTGCCTCCGACTGTGTCAAAAATGGCGTCATATCTAGAGATGATCAATTAACATTGAGAAACCCATTAATTATTAAATGCGTTAAGAATGAGTATGGATGCCATTACGCCAAACATACAAGCCATGCTCTTTCATTTCATTCCATGCATCCTCAGAGTGATAATCAATTATTTTGTCAGCATTTAACGACTTCATTAATTCAACGGCATCATTGCTGCAAGTAGTTACTACAGTACCACCCCAGCATTTAATTAACTTGCAGATAATGCAAAAATTGCAATAAGAAACAATTAAATTTTCGAATATAACACAAGTCTAATAGCTAACATACCTGGACTGCTATAGTACCGACGCCTCCTGAACCTCCAAGAATTAAAACTCTTTATAATTAACAAACGTTTCAAAGGGATATTCGTTGTATTCAGAGTAACACGCAATAGATTAAAAGCTACTTTGATGCAGAACTACTGATCATTGCTAGGATTATGGCTAGCATTGGAAAAGTAGATGCTAGATATCTACACCGATATTAAGTGGTACTGACCTTTTCCCCATAGTGTTTGTTGCATTCAGACCAGCTCGATTAGCTAAAGCAGCATATGTGGTGACCGTTACATGAGGTAGAGAAGAAGCTTGTATATGCGATAGGGAATTGGGCTTTGAAGCAACCTTTTTATCAAATATATTGAATATCTTAACATTTATCGGGCCATTTCGAAGGCGGTCAGGACTCATTTTACCTCATGTTGCAAAGCTGCGGTATATTCCGCGTGGGATCCAGGACCAAAAGGTTGGCATGTACCCCATACCTGCAAAAATAGCATAAATTGTATACTTACACCAGAGCCCCTTGCATCCAAATCATCTTGATTCATTTCCGGATAATAACGTTGACGATTTGTTATTTTTAATTAATTGATTATTGCTACTGAATACGGGATTATAAATAAGGTGCTATGCATAAGATAGAATTTAAGAGTTAGTATTGATTAGCAAGGTTTATAACCTGATCACCAATCTTAAATCTTCTAACGCTTCTGCCAATATCAACAATTTCACCACTAAAATCACGTCCTAGCGTCAATGGCCAGATTCCTTGTTTTCCATAGCTGGCATGAATTAACTTGTTGGCATATCCTTGGCGCATTAAAATGTCTACGGGATTCATCGAGCAGGCACGGACCTTAATTATTAATTGATCTGGCCGACTGATTGACGGCACATTTGCATTTTCATTTAGTTGCAAAACACTGTTATCTCCAAATGAGGATATTTGCCAAGCTCTCATACTTTTTGGAAGTTTTGTAATAATCCTAGCCATTACCACTTTTTTCGTAGCCAAAATAGTCGATGAAAGGCTGCAATAGTGCAGAGAATCCAATACTTTTGTTTACGTCGCACTATAAGCAATACACAGTACATAGAAAATCATCATAAGGAAGTAAATAAGAATAAAAATTTCATAATTAAGAATACAGTACTCTACTTGGCAGTGCACCATAGTAACTTGCGAAGCACAATATGAATACGAATTCCCATCAGCCTTTACAGATTACTGAAGGTCTGGGATTAAATAACGATTAGCTACTTTTAATCCTAATCATGTAAATCATATAAATCCTGACTTTATGACTCTAATCATGGACTACTAGATGTACCTAGATAGAGAAAATGTAAAAGTATATACCCTAATCATGAGCGTCACTGGGCAGTTATTGAATTGATTGTGAGCGATTGTAAGCAACTGCATCGTTATTAGAGAGGATGAATTAAGTATCGTAGAGGATTTCAAAATGCACTATCGCATGTAAGGCAAACTAATACTTTGATCAATTGCTTATTTTCATACACTAACAACACCGATTTTGTGTACTAGTCTGTGTTGGTAACGACATTACGCTTAGCAATTGTTAACATTTTTTGCAAGGCAATAATTATTTCTGTACTACAAATTAATTGCAAATAAAACACAGCAATGTTATAGAACTATGACCCTATTCAATGCAGGCAATCCCATTTCATGAACGACCTAGGGTTTTGTTCTTAATCTTAGCTATGGTATCACAGAGTGGAAACTTACAGTTTCGAAACCAATTTCTAATAAAGCCTTATCTCGCTGGGATCAAAACTGTTAACATGGAGATAGAGTCAGAAATTGTACTGCAATATTATTTAGATATTCGTGGCATTTTTGAAATCAACAATAATGATAGATTAGTTCATGGTTTGCCTAATTTTTGCTATCCTTATACAATAGAGATGTAATCAATGTAGTAGCATGGATTTGAGGATTTAGATAGCTACAGGAGTTGCATTTCAAGCGTTTGATCGAATTTATCAAAACTATTTGTTATGGATAAATCGATCGGATATATGATCTCAAGAGCCGTAAACCGTAGTGTGGAGTCAAGTAGCCAACGCCATCTTAAGAAATCAGTATATATCATTTAGCTACAAACAAGCCAAAGGCTTACCTGAGTTATGTTGCTATGATAGAGATGAAATCGAGTCGATTAGCGCTGCAATTCCCCGTTATATGAGCAGTGTTTTACAACTTGCCTTCAATCACTCTCGGACGTTAAGGCTTCGTTACTATAGCAGTACTAACATTAACTTCTCTAGTCAATCACCAGAACTGTACTGACTGACTGCTACTAAAACAGTATTTAGTAACGTCCTTGGTACTTTACTATCTGCAAGTTGGGTAACCCATGGAAGTACGGATGGACTGCAAGCTAGCACTACGTACTGTGATGTATTAGGCGAATGATGACGAAATAGCTCATCATTCGGATTGAATGATCACGCTCGCTACCTTGCGTCCTTTCTGCTATTCTCCCAGAAATAAGTAATTGAGATGTTGCAGCTACGATTACAACACAAACGACTAAAGAATACTATAAAATGGATCACCAATAGATTTCTCAATCGCCCTACTGATTGAGCTAGGCACTAAAGTAGCTAGCTAACTATATGTCCCTGAGCGCTTGTAAACAAGTTAAAACAACAGATAACTAGGTACTAGATCGTCTCTCAGACTATTTTATCAAGTCTCATCCAAAAATAGTCAATAGCTCACTCGTTATATTTCATGTATGGCAATGCATGAAGTCTAGGTCGCAAAGTTGAACGGTTTCATGGAGTGATTTATACGTAATGTACATTGTACCATTTACCGGCCGTAAAATCTAAACCGCACTGATAAAGGATTAATTATAACAAACATGGATGAACCAATTTTACCGATCTTGCATCTTAGCTATTTCCGCTACTGCATCAATTTCGATTTATCGACGAGACATAAAAATTGTTTAAAAATTGTATTGAATTATGTTGCGTGCACCGATAAGGTTTTTACGATGATATTTACTGTAAATCAAAATTTCGAAATAGTTGAGGCAAAGTAATAATTGCTTATACAAAACGGCTTATTTTAGATGATCTTGACTAAATTTTTCAAGCTTTATTTTGAAAGATTGATAAAAATGTAGTACATGGATTGTACTAGTATTCTGCTAAATATTCTCACTAGATGACATCAATTATTCCATAGTTTCCTCCATAATTGCTATTGAGTCGATAGCATCTCTCGCTACAATCTTGACAACATGAACTATGGGCAGTAAAGGAATCTAAATAGAATTTAATTTAAACATTCCTCCCCTTGTACGATATTTGCTGTACTCTGAAGGCACGGAATAGCTCCTTCTGAATTTAAATTACATAGATTTAAAGCAACTGTAATTGTCGCTTAGGTGTTGTGACAAAATAAGTAAACAGCTTCATAATTAGCTATAATAAAGAAAATTGCAGCACCTATGTATTTGAAAGCATTTCCTAAAGAATTTTAAGCTGTTTAGTAATTGCCAAACCAATTCGTAATGATTATCAACTATTTCTTTGAGTTCTTTTATTCCAAGTAGTGAATCAATCAGCATTCGATAAAGTAATGACTGTTTTACCACGAGCGTGACCGGTCTCAAATACTTCATATGCCTTTATTATATCCTCAAAGGAAAATTTTCGTTCTATTACTGGCTTTATCTGAAAAATTTTAGGATTTAAATATTCAAATAATAGTAGCATCGTTAATGTGAAATTTTAACAATGTTATAAAGCCGAAGCAAACCTTTCCATCTTTATATAATACCGCAAGTTTATCTAATGCAGCCCCATTGCCTACAGGATAAAACCAATTATAGCTACTGCCATATTTCCAGCTCTAATGGATAATTATTTAAATAGAAATAATTAGAAATACTCCTTGAGAATTGAACTTGTTACATGATTACCTAAAGATAAATTATTCCTAACACTTACTTGTCGTAAAGATTTACGAAGTAGGATGCCGCTCCCTCGAATTGCACCCTTAAGTACGCCTAAGTCTTCCATTAATTGAATTAGTGGATTATGAAGGGTTACATAATATCCCCGCTTAGCTACTAAATGCACAGCTTTATCCTCGCTTTCTCCAACTAAGTCCAGTATGGCATTATATCTAGGAATGAAAAGTGAGATTAAAAATTTAATCACTGCTATGTCATTTTTATACATTAAGATAGAGCCATTAGGTTCTGAAACATACTTTCCCTCATTTTCGATATCAGTCCAGGCATTTGCTGATCTGTAATCAATGGTAATGTCCGCTCCTAAAGACTTCATGAAAGCCATGGCATCTGAACTGCATGTGGTAACTACTGATCCTCCCCAAGCCTTGACCATCTATGAAAATACATATTATCATTGGATAGCATTAGCATTCTAGGTAGACTCTAGTACATTAGCAAAAACAGAATTGTAATTAAAGGCCCTAAAGAATAGCTAGTGCTATCAAACCACTCTTTAAAGTTCTTTATTAAATACTATACGCCTACAAGGAAGGCATACATTTGATTATAATTACCAGTGCTACTTTTACGTACAAAATGCAGCGTTAGAAATAAATATCCATACAAACTATATCAGTCTCTGCAAACTAGTTTGCATAAAATCTAGCAGAAGCGATAATACGTATACTTAAATTGAACGCATTGTAGTGGCAAACTAAGAAATGTATAATAATCAACGCCAGTTTACTCCAACCTGAACAGCAATCGTACCAATACCTCCTGATCCTCCAAGGATCAAAACCCTGCAATACAGCATTTTTTAACAAAATTAGATCGCGAAAAGAATAAATTGAGACAGCCTATACAAGAAGAAATGTTGAGGAAATTGACCTTTATTGATACTCACTTTTTGCGCGATGATTTCGTAGGTGAAATTTTTGCACGCCCTACTAATCCAGCCCAGGCAGCACTTCCAGCAAAGGGTATTGATGCAGCTTCGACATGAGAAAGAAAATCCGGTTTGATAGCAACCTAGAAATGATCACATTATTCGATGAGTCAGCTAAAGACTTTCATTACATTACATTATTAGAAGGCAGGGTATTACGATTGGCAATAAATTGCTGTTAGAGGGCTCATGCAGTATAAATAAATACGAGCATATGATGCTCTGTGACTCAATCGCGCAAAATAGAGTTACAATTCAAGGATTATTACCGAATTTTGGGTAGCTACTGTATAAGCTGCATGCGCTCCAGTGCCAAAAGGTAAGCAAGTACCCCAAACCTATTCCAAATCATACAACATGCACCTTAATTTCGAAAATAGTAGCAACCTATCCTTCTCGACGTCTGACCATCTAATTACATAGGTCTAAATTATACTGCATATGAATAATGGTGTACTTGTATAATAAAATTGCAATCATTACATTACAAACGTAAAAACAATGAGTGAAAGAATTCTACGTTAAGAGGTAATGATGGAACTAGCTAAACATTTGGAAATTAGCTCAGATAAAAGAAATAAATACATTGTAGCTACTGTCAAGGTAATTGGTTATAATCTCATTACTATCTAAATATTAGAAATGCTAGTAACTGTTGGCTGATTTCATACAAATACTTCCCATTTTAAGTCCTTTGTAACATTACCTTATCACCAACTTGAAGCCTTCTGACACTAGAACCGATTTCAACAACTTGACCAGAAAAATCTCGACCCAAAGTCAGAGGAAATGTTCCTTCTTTGTGGGTCATTCTTTGTATAAATTTAGCGGAATAGCCATTTCGAATTTGAATATCCATCGGATTAAGGGACGTTGCCAACACCTTCACTATCAACTGATCAGGTCTCTTAATCACAGGAATTGTTGCATTTTTATTGAGTTGCAAAACCTGATTTGATCCGAATTTCGGTATCTGCAACGCTGACATATGAGCTGGTAGCCTGGCAGCCATTTCCAAATTGTATCATCTACAGCTGAACCTTTCAATTTATACGGTTATTTCACTCCAGTTTAAGATCACTACCAATTGGCAAACACTCTATACAATTCCAAATGTTAATGAATAGCATATAATTCAATACAACCACAACGGATTCCTGTAAATTTACCAATGAATGGAAGTAAGTTTACTACGTAATTTAAACTGCAAGATTGTCATTGCATGCCATGCAATGATCTAAATCAGCTAAGCCTTGCAAAATTTGAACGTTTATATGCTGTAACTCGGTATGGTTTCGTGATACAGTATCAAGGATACTGTCTGGTGTAGACGTCCGATAGCGGTACTGTTCCTACTTAAAAGGGATTGTGGCGAAAAGGCTTGATGTGATGTGGTACTGTACCGGGTACACATTGTATGTCTATACCGTTCTCTCCATATCAATTACTAGAAGAAGACTGTAATACTAGGTAGACCATGGGACAGTACACTCAGTACCTCAAACTGCTACATAGACTAATGCCAGCCATAATTTTGGATAGCATTTGAAGCATTTTGCAAAATGATGGATTTAGCAAATTGCTGGTAACTTATTACTATCACCATAATTAAAATAAACAGATCTGTCATATAGTAAAACAGTCTATCATTTGGAATGAAGACAGAACTGTTTAAATCATCGTTTTGGCAAAACCAGAAAAGCTGAAGTAAAGATCCGCTATTGAAATCTTCATGAATTAATCGATGTGATGATGTATCTGTCATGGTACAAACTGTAACATTATGATCTTATATAGAAGATGGCTAGTATAGTAATATCCTAATATACGAATACTTATCATATACCGTTTAAGTACTGTATTGTATTACATTCATAATGTACGACATCATGACTACATATAGACGACATGCTATACATATAAAGACATTATCTCAATCCCATCTAAAACCTATAAATACCCTTGTACGCTAACTCGTTAGTCAGTTCCTACATTTCTGCTATCTCAAATACCTTATCTATAACAACCATATCATTGTTAGCCTGTAACTTGTATCTCAATAAAATCCTTTATACCTTCTATCATCGTCTACCTTAAAATACTTTACGCTACTTAAAGAAGATATCATTACACAAACCACCGTGAAGAGTAAATGACTAAATTTAGTGGTTAATATTTATATATGGAGATAACTAATAATGACTTACTGTAAGAACTACGGTAATTAGTATTTTGTTACCGTAAATTATGCTCAACTGTAGTAAGAGTTCTCATAAGGTAACTAATGTTACTTGATTATAGCGTTACGTCTTGTAACGCTTGTGAAGAATATCCTTAAGATATTCAGTTATAGAGGATACTATAAATAATTCTGTGTATGGACATACTGTAATCTAATTATCTAAAATCGTTCAGTACATGTCTAAGATTATGAATAATTTCTGTATTAATTTAGCTATCCAATATGAACTAAATTTCATGAACTGTTCCGACTCATACTGTACAACGAGTGAAC
Organism: Trichoplax adhaerens; assembly: GCF_000150275.1. Taxonomy (NCBI): domain Eukaryota; kingdom Metazoa; phylum Placozoa; class Uniplacotomia; order Trichoplacea; family Trichoplacidae; genus Trichoplax; species Trichoplax adhaerens. The sequence goes on from NW_002060947.1 coordinate 5,175,900, forward strand.
ATCATAGCAGCTGCCGAAGGGTATTTAACTTCGGCAGACAGTTGAATAAAGCAGAGTTCTATAGCTGTTTAACGAAGAAGCAAAGGCGTCTAAATTCTTGTGAGATAGGTAAGGGATACTTGTTACTCTTGGTCTTTTATCGTAATAATAAATTGATAATTCAGTAGAGCTTGAGTACCGAATAATCACGAATCCAATAGAGCTCAAGTACGGAACTAACATTATTATTATGTAGTACGAGTCGTTATATAACATATATATATGAGACAATTACCATTAAGGTACAGTTATGAGCATACTATGAATATTACTGTCAATCTTCATCTTGTTTACAATAAGAGAACAACTTATTTTTCCTAGATATGCTATCTAGGTCCTAATCAGCATCCTTACAGAATAACTGCAGAAACATACTGTTAATAAAGAAGCATATTCAGTATGACATCTCTTAGCGATACTATCACTACAACAACTTCAGTACTTGTAACAATACTGAATCGCGGAAACTACGGTAATTTAGAGAATTGTTGTATGTTAACTTTGTCAAGAAGCTGGTTTGTGACAATATCGTCTTAAAAATGTAACACAAACGACACTTGTATTGAGATTTTGATTTACGTTATCTTTGTCAATATAAAAGAAGAAGATTGATGTTTTCTGAATAGTTTATTTGATACAAAAAAAGCAGTTGATCAAAATGTACTGAAAATTTTAATTCTCACACTTACAATCATAAATATTTAATACCAATAAGGTTTATTATGCATAAGTATGAATACACTCGTATTCCTGTAATAATTCGTACCTCTAATACGCTATTTTCGGATTTTGATGCTACTACGTTTTCATGTAAGTTAACTTTTCGGTAACTATCCCCTTACAAATATATTTTAAATCCATAAATTGAAAAGATGATTATTGTATGACATTATACCTTTATTAATGGTGATAGCAAACAATTGACTTATCGATGAAAGCCAATCAATTATACATTTATTTAGGCTATGACTACAATATGAGTGCGCAGTCTATATCCGTCCAAGTGTTGATGTTACGTAAGGTACCTATCGTATTTATTTTTTCTTTATGTTCTATAACGGTCGAACCATTCTTTCAATGTAGACTTAAAGCATTTGGTATTTTGCCCTTTTGAAGTAAAAAGATAGAAAAAGGGGTTGTTAAGTTTTAGAAACTCTTCCACTTTGTAACAAGGAAGATTCGCTAGAAATTTCCAGACGAGTCGAGTAGAGCTAGGGTATTGAACTAAACTTTACTGTCTTACTATACCGTTAAACAGTCGAACAAAGTTAAAGGTTTACTAACGGCATATTGAAAATACCAACGAATGCGATAACGTTCTTATAAATAAGATAGCTGCCGATAACTAATTAATAGCAAATGATAATATATCAGAAACGTATTCTGTCAACTATTTTATCTATAACCTCTTCTAAGACCTTACACTCAGCAAATTTTATGCCTAAGTGATTGTGCTACTATAGTCAAACAGAATAAGTCAAAGTTGTAGTAAGCTTATACTACAAAAAGTGTATCAGCATAACTAATGAAATTCTCATTTCGTAACTGGGGCAAATGAAATGTAATAGATATAGCAGTCTAATATTTTGAAATTTGAGTACAATCAAACTTCCTGATAAAAAGCTAGTTTCATTTTTGATTCTAAACTGTAATTTCAGAGAAGGTAAACAATAACTACTTTTCTTCAAATCATACACAAAAACTGATGGTTCATTGAAGCCAATTAATAATAACAATATACATTATTCCAATTAAAAATAGTAATAGGCTGTGGTACCTAATTCAAGTTAATAGCTTTAATATGCAAGCAATATTATTATCTGATTACTAGTATAAATGCTTCATATATACGATAATTATTTTGCTGCTTTATATCGTGCTACTGCAACATTAATTTAGAAATTTATCACTTATACGAGCATATCTCAATATGAAATCATTATCAACTCTACTTATTTTATACTATTATTATTGTCAGGCTATTACAATGCTTCAGAATTTTTGATCTTATTTTTTATTATAGATTTCGCAACAAATTTATCTATCACACTCTTAAACAATAACTTTATGCTTGCACTTTAACTTTATAACGAAGTTATTTCGGTCTATTTTATATTCATTAATCGTAATACTACCTTATTAAAGGCAACATTTACTTATTGCATTCCGAAATATTCGTTGCAATTAATGAATTTCCTATTATATGATAGCTAACTTTCACTTGACAATAGACTTTAAAGATCCAATTATTAAGCCATTATAGGTTAATGATCCTACAGTATATACGATGCATTAAGTAAAGTAGGAAATAAAGTGGCTTATTTAGTCTAATTTATAGACTTTCAAATTGTCTATCCCTGAATGAGCGGCTTTCCTTGAAGGTATGTGTGCATATTCACATAGATCGTAATTTTGTTTGCTACTGCGCGTAATACTCACATATCAAAAAATTCGATACAAATTTTGTTAGATACTTTGATCTTAGTACTACTACTAAATTTTTGTAGTTTTATTCTGTAATTCACTAACTTCACACAATTCTGAGTTTACTGAATAGATTATCTTGCTAATAATAATTACCCTTCTTTAAAATTCTTAGCTTATAATAGCTTAATTGAAATATTTAACCTTTCGTTAAGTTTCCAATGATATTAAACTATTAATTTGGGTAAAGAATAGTAGATGCATATGTCACACACCACTAGTGACAAAGTAGTCTACACACGCCAATCCTTGCGGAGAACGCCACTTACTAACTTAAGAGGCGAGATTAGCTTTATCACCAAATAATTCAGTTCCAACGACCGAATACTATAGTATAATTATAGCGTCACAGATATTACGCATCGTAACAGCATATAATTTAATTTTATGGTTCCTTTCTTATCGTAATTTATTCATTTTTTCAAAAATAATACAAACGCTGTATAGAATTACGTTAAGGTATAAAATTGAATGATTAATAGTTATCAAGCAAGACTTAAGTGATATAATAGCACTCGCATTCTGTATTTAAAATTAATACTGCTATTACTATCACAAAAGCTACAATTATGGTACCCTAAAAACTTTAAACTTACATTTGAGTGTAAGTTGGCTAAGCAATGCTTAATCCTAATATCTTGATAACAATTTAGTTAGTAACATCAATTGGCCATAAAATAAGCTTAATTATTTATTTTTGACTGAAATCTTCAAGATGTATTAATACATTTGTTTAAGGACACCATATTAGATTACCAATGAGGATGCAGATATGATTAAATTGACTGTTACTTTATATTTAAAATGTACTGATAACAATTAACTAAGACATGTTGCTAAAATTATCATTCATCGTAAAATAAGATTTAGATTAGTATGGATACTACTCGCATCACAATTTAAGTAATAAAACCATAAAAGGGTAGCAATAGTACATAAAAGATCAATCATTTTCTAGATCAGTTAATAAATAGATCTGGAGTTTAACCAATGAATAATTTATTGTTTAGAGTGTGATAAATTTAGCTATTACAACATATACACGGCCTGATAAATATCAATGATGTAATAAAATTAATCACCAAAGAGGGCTAAGATTTCCTATGAGTATTTTTAATATCGAAAGAATTAAGCGTGATTATCTGTTATTACTGAATTCATAATGTTTCTTACTTTTAGTCTACGTTAATTCTAAATAATTAATGTGTTATTTCAATTTATATCGCCAAACTCATTACATTAAATTGTTACTAGCTCAAGTGTAAGGTTAAATGTTGATGAAATTAATGAACTTCAATTTTCTTTTATTACCTTTTAAGAACTATATAATGTAACGATATACCGTTTCAAGTGATGTTAACCTTTAATATCGATTTTGTTAGCTAATACAGCAGTATTACGTTTACTGGTCAATGCAATTACTGTATATCTTTTCTAAGTATGTTATCAATGAAAATGATCGTAGGGTATAATATAGGTGGTTAATAAGATCTTATTGCATAATTATGATAGTGATATAAATAATATCCACTAAAACAGGTTTCATTACTAAGAAAATTAAATCTTAATTAAGTTTCGAATCTTTGATTGTCACTATAGGAGACAGATGATCTGAATGATAATGTTTTGCACTAGAAATTAAAATTACTGAATTATTTTCAGAAAGAGACTTGCAACAGCAACGCTTAAAAATCCTGAAAGATTCAGCTCTAATATTTTTATCAAATTTAATGTATAAGAATGGACTCATAATGGTAATACTAAGTGTAACTGTCATAGAGTAAAACAATAAAAGAAAGAGCGTAAGATTGTTTTTGACCAAATTTCGACCGGAGACTTGCTTTATAGCCATGCTCAAAATTGCGACAAAAAATGGCCAAGTAGTCAACAGATAAGATGAGGCAATGCTAGTAAGAACACCAATAAATTTTTTCTTCTTAGTTTCATCACGATAGCGTCTTTCGTCACTAATGTAACCTGGCCGAATACTTTGCCTTTGATGCATAATAATTCTCCAATATGTAATTATTATCGCGGTTGATGGTATAAAATATAATATAAGTGTAAATACAAAGAGGTAAATTGATTTATTCAAAGTAACTTCAGGAAAATCGCAAAATATGGGATCGTCAGGGTAGACATTAACATAAAATAAGAGGGGCACACATACAGCTGCTGATATAATCCAAACTTGAATTTCACTGAATAAAATAATTCGTGATTTTTTAGAATGATAAACTGATAAAAACGGCCTAACAACAGCGAAGTAACGATCAATAGCTATAATTGCCAAGGTCATCATTGATATTCCATAGGATGTCATTGTTGTAAAAATAATCGTACGACAAACGATTCTGCCGTCGTTAACATCTAATCTATATACGACCATCAAGATATAACATGCTGCCGATGTGAAGCATGAAATGCTATCTGATATAACTGAGACCCGTATTAAATTATATGTCGTTTTGCTAAAGTGAAACCGATTACTTAGGACCATAAGCATAAACAAATTGGCTAATAGGCCTATGGCTGATAAAGGACTAGCTGCTATGCCGGCGTATCGGAATACATCAGAATAAGTTGCAGTCCCATTAGTTCCATTGCTTGAAATATTCCCCATTTCCAGGTCTGATAGTTATTAATTTAATACTTTAAATAATAATTTTAAAACCCTACCAATACATTAGCTGGAAAATACTCAATTAAATTGCCTTGACCTCTTACCAAATAAAAATACGAAAGATAATGGTCAACAGCATCTTGTTTAACGAATTAAATACATAAAGTTACCATATATGTAAGGGTGCAATCAAAAATCTTTATTCACTTAGGAATAGTTCTATTCCTATTTGTTTCTCTATTCTAAGATTATAAAGGTAATCTTTCCCATGCATCGATTTTAGCAGTTGCTGTAAATTAGCTGAAATACAATAAGCCTGTAATGGAGGGCAAGTGATAGCCAGTGCAGCTTTAGGTAACGAAGAATACAAACTCTTAATGATATTTTTCCCAGGATCTACTACTCCTTCAAGTACGCCATGTTCACTAGCATAAATGGTTCTGGCAATAGCTCTTAAGCTCAATTCATTCAAATCTATTATTAGATATATTAAGCCTTATGGCCAAGTTGGTAATAGATTTGTTATTTTCTATAGCTACACTAATCAGCATTAAGGTACTTTGAGACAGATTTTGAAGATACCCTTTCCTATTTTATTAATGACATTCATAGGTCTGGTCTATTCACTGCTATTATCAAAATAGTTCTGAAAAGACCCATTTATGTTTATAGCTGTGTAAGTAAATACCAATGGCCGATCATCTAAATGAGATTGATTAGGAAGTGAATTAGTTTAGTATTTATGAACAAAGTAAAATTGTCATTGTCTAATTAATCTTTTCATCAACTTTATTTGTTTTTTTGAAATAAAAGAGTTTAAAATAGATATTTTAATAAAGAAAATAGATTAAAAATATTTAGTGCTTAGTTTGTCCAATAGGCTTTTATGTTTCACGGTGCTGATTTAAGAGATTTATTGCATTTTGTTTTCTCTAAAGCGCATTTTAATTACCATAGATTCTAAAGTTTTTAATGTAAGTATGCTTACATTCAAGTAGCTGACTGCAATAATAACGTCGTAAACTGTACTATCTAGCACACTTTTTATGTCATACTCATATGCGTAGACATGAATTTGATTATTATTCCAATCATAAGGGCTTATATTTAATATATATTCTACTGAATGCTGGAATGTGGAAAAGTTTCAGCTATCGATATTTAAAAGAAGTTAATATGGAATTTCGATGGAAGTGAAAATTAAGACAGATTAAAATAGTACCGTATTATTTTTTCAAAAGCTTTGGATATGGGAAATTTCTATTTAAATTTGCCAGTAAAAATATAGTACAAACACGATTGACAATCATTATAATAAATATTAATTTATATTCTGATAGTAAAATTTGCTTCAAAAAATTTTCTGAATGTTAAAAGTATGCTTAATGCTTTATTCTATCAGTTGATCCCTTTAATCAAGAGAGGGATTATTATTTTTTAATATTTATTATAGAATGGGCTTTCAACCATATATATGAAAGGAAATAAATTATTCAAGCGTGTTTGTTCATCATTAAATCAAATAAATAGCTCTACGATTGTTAAACAGCTCGTTACGGTCAGAAAAATGTCAATGTTTTATCATTTTTATTCCAAATACTTCATTAATAAAAACATTTATTAGTTATTCATTTAATTTAATAATGCGCTATAATGCTATTTTATTCGAAATTTATAAACTCTGATAGCAGATTTTTATCGCAAACATACTTAGCTTGTATAGGTAGTAAATCCCACATTAAAATTTCTTTTCACTCTAGCAATTGCTAAGGCTTGACTTGTTAGTTAATTACCATACAAAAAATTATCATGTGAATTAGCAGCTTCTAAGAACTTCAATTAAATTGATAGCTGGTGATTTGGGTATAAGATAGGCGTCGTATAAATTTTCTTATTTTAAATTACTATTATAATGCTATAGTAAGATCGGTTTTAAAGTTAATAGATATATACGCAATTATATTTTAATTGTTAGTAAATCTGATCTTTTTGTTGATCGTAGGCCTACCAATGGAATGGAAAAGCTAATAAATGGTTAATTGTTTTAAATATAGTTTTTAATTGCTTGGTTAAGCTTACATTTTCAAAGTTACGGCTACGTAAATACACTTAGCTAGATTGCGGCGTACAAATTAAAGCCCTAACGTTATACAAGATCCGGCCTAGAATCGTATGCGATGCATAATGTTATAAGTATGCAGGCAATATTTTAAGTGTACAAGCAATATCTGGTTGCCAGCACTTTAAGGGTGTATTTAGGAAATAAGTAAAAATTTATGGTATCATCCAAAATTACATACAATTAAATGATTATAAATATTCAAGATTCAATATAGCCACGGTACCCTCTATTTATTCATTTATTATTTCAGATTTGTCACTGTTATACTGGCTAGCGGAAGCGTTTGTCCTTAAATACTTCATATATCACAAAATAAGAAATGGCAATGTTATTGAAAACAGCTGCTGTAGATTTATAAAAAAAATAAGAATGGTACATTTATAATAATTTTAACCACCATTGCATAACTTCCGGATAGTTTTGAAACGGTTCATACGGTTATTACTGGTATCTTAAGGCTATTTTTACTTAGAAATAAGGCATTAAATTGTATTTATACAACGTATGTAGGGGCGAAATTTTACGTAAATAATTTTCAATTTACATCCTAGACACATTTGCAATTGAAAAAATTAATCATAACGGAAATAAATTACGGACGGCAGTCAATTTATGATAGTAACGTCTACAGATAATTTATATTCGTATTACATTGGCTTAAATGTATGATAAAATCAAAAATTTATACTTAGACCCCACTATTGTAATTCTATATTGAGGATAGGTATTACAAATGGGTATAATACCCATCATAGCCTTAGTATAAATTGCTACTAGATTCGGTATAGAGAGACTACTTTGTTGAGACATGTAATTAAGTTTATGTAACCAAACATCGCATTGGCACTGTATAACCTGCAGTCGAACGGCCGCTAGACTACATGCAAGAACGCAACGCGTAGCTTGCAGTTCCGAATTCTAGTAGGATAGGTTTATGTGATTTCATTCAAAGAGCAGAGGCTTTAATTGTAAATAAAGAATCATTAACATACATCGTTCAGTTTACTGATTTACTGGAGTACATAGGCAGAACAAGTTCTGTGAATTACAGTAAAGAATTGCAACTGCCACTTTAAATGTTATTACCGTTTATTATCTACATCTTTTTGATTACTTTCGTTCTAATAGAATGGAGAGATACGACATAATGTACTATTATTAATGTGCAGATCCATGACAGTAGAGCTATTTCTCGATTGATTAATTAATGATCAGACGACTAAAATTTAAATTACCGGCATGACTTTAGAGTGTAAACATAGATAGCTCTCGAGAACTAGAAAACAAATCTGTGCTAATATTGTTCATCACTATAATTCGTAACAATAAAAATTTGATTTTCACTACGCTTTGACATAAAAATACCATCACTCAAATAAATTAAGAATAAACAACTTTAATTCATTTATTAAGCAATGTCATAGTAATTTTGCACCCAGCTAAGAAGTAAATTTTTCAATTAAAACATACGTAGATTAAAACTGAAAGTATCAAAGAAAAACAAGAGTAGGCATACCCGATGCAGCCAATCAAACTAACAACAAAAGAAAATTTTAGCACATCACGATTTGTTACTTAATTCCTGGTTTTTCAGGAGCTATTTTCTCTCCATTTCTTTAACTTCTTAGTAACTTATTCATTGAATTACTACAATATCTCAAATTTTCACGGTTCATAAAGTGAAAGTGTCTAGTTAATGACGTATCACTTTAAACTACTTCAAATCAATTGAGCAAATTAATTACACAAGCTCAGAAGATTCTATCCTAGATTTTCTGATGCGGCTAAATAAACAATTTATCCATAAGTTAGCCTGTCTACTATCAGTAACTGTTCGGCAGTATGCTGTAGACATTGAAAAATACAGTCAGTTAAATACAGCCTAGACCCTAGACTGATTCTAGATATTAATACCGGCAAATCGGTATAGCAGTAATACTGATAGATTTTAAGCTGTCTCATCTCATAGTGCTACTATAATAAGTGAAAATTGTAGTCTTTAACAGTTATATCACATATCATTTTCCCTGCTGTATAGAGCAGTAAGCTAAGAAAAATTCATACAGATAATTTAAAATAGTCTAGTTAACTTATAGAGAGAATTTATGACTCATTCTAAGGTATTAGTGTTAACCTGTTTCTTGTAAGAGTTTAACATTTTATTTATTAAATGCTGATTGGATAAGATAGTTTTCCTGAGTGTATTTCAATGAAAATAGTTTGACGATACTTAAAATCAGTACGTACTGATACCTAGTTCTCATCGATAGCCTTTAACGAATAAATAACGAGAATGCTCATAATTTGTAATCTAAATTCGAACCAGAAATCATGACTAATTTAACAATAGCGAATGAAGATATTGCAAATAATTGATTCAATATTACGACAAAAATTAAAAAAATTAAATACTTGATAATAGAATCCCGTTGATAGGATTGATAATTATAATGAATTACCGTAATTAATGCTTTTTACCATTTCAAACTTTATACCATTATTGTACTATAATCGAATTTACTTTGCTCTTTAAATAAAATTAAGGAAATTGAGTCTCTTTTGTAATTTTGTACAGCTACCTACCTATCTTTAACGTTCTGGAAATTAGGTCACAGGAATTGTATAAATTAAATTAAGGACATTTTCATGTTAATTTTATATGCTACATTAAAATGCTCTAGTAAAATTGCTAGGTAAATTAAGGACAATTTATATTTAAAATCAGTAGATCTCTCAGAATTTAATACAATAAGATTGTTGAACTGGCTTGTAAAAGAATTTAATAGCAATTATTGTTTTGGTATTTCTTATAATAATAACAAAATTATTTGTTGTAAGTTAACTTAGTACTGGGATTGTAGACTATTAGCCATGTTCTACTTCCAATAAATTATCAATTACATTTACGTTTGAGTATGTTAATGAGTTGGGAATAAATAACATTGGATAGATAACTTTATTACAACAATATCTATTTAATTTATTGTTGTAATAATGAATAAAGCTAATTTAGGTATAAAATTTGACAATCTTTTAAATTTAATTCGTACTTAATTAACGTCTGGATTTTTCATGGGTTATTCTGAGTAGAGAAGGCGAAAAGCTACTATCGACTCTTGCAGATAGGAGCTATGTCAACTTTTTGGCTTTACTGTAGACAGATCTCTGAGATAGTTAACTGAGTATTAGGCTGGTTCTTTACTGTACTAGAACTTTGGTTTATATTAGTTATAGAATATTTCGATATATCCCAACTTAGAAGTTATTTTGAATATGATAGTAACAGAATATCTAGCAAAGAAGAACTTACTATCAATTTAGTAATATCAGTTAATTGAATAAAGTAAATATTCTAAATAATTTACTATTCTATATCTACTGATTTCATACAAATATGCTTCAATTGAATCAATCATACAATTAAGATAACTGTATTAGTTTAGACGTATAAAATATATTCTATGATATGGATATTTGACCATACAAGAGTATGAAAGTGTTATATTCTGTATTATAGTATAAATATCTATGTTAGGATAATTTTGTTAGCCTGTTCTTATTTAGTTAACTTCTAATTTGGATATACTGTGTTTTAATATAGCACTGGCTTTTTATGACAGAGACATATATAACATATACTGAAATTAATAACTATATTAGGGAATACGAATTATCTACTTTCAGTTCGAATCATCGCGATTGTAACTTACTTATGATAGATTGTAAATTATCGTGGAAATGTCCCGTGACAGGACGTATCGCAATCTGGCTATTTTGTACTAGTCATCAGATGTCTATATTCATAAATACTGTTGTCTACATTAGAGAGCAGTAGCTAAAATCAATGTCTAATTCAGAGAATAATTCCAAAGTTAATCGTTCTAACTATGACTCATGAATTATTGAGGAAGAGTATATAAAGAAAATATATCGTGTAATAAAGTTAATTCTTAAAATTAGTGTTTAACGTAAAATATGAGGCATCTAAGTCTTTGTGTATTCTGCTAGTAGAGCAAAAGGTTCATGATAGTGCAGATATCGTTCCTCGATACGTGATTCAAGGAATTGACTTATTGATCGTACATTACGTTATCTGGTTACAAAGCTATTTTGTGACAAAGAAGCTAATGTGAATTGAAGCATTTTGCAAACTGTAGGCGTGTCATGAAAGTAATTCTCTTGACGTATAATTTATTTCTATATCTCGGAAATGTTTTACGGTCTCCATAATTGTAATTTTAGTGGTTGATATTATTAATTTATGATGAGATAGACTAAAATAGTAATTGCCAACCAGCTAAACTGGATTGTATCTATCATCTCCAAAGTTATTAAAGTTCAAAGTACAGTTCCTAAGTTTAGAGGAAACGCTCTGATAGAATGTCTTTATATGTATCTGTTAAACTATTAATTAGAAATGATTATCTTAACTTTGTTACCGTGAATTGAATAGTATTAGACCGTATCTAATCTATGCAGACAGAATCTCTTTAGGGTATTAATTTGCTAATTTCTAATAGAAGAGATGACTTGTGTAGTTAACCGGTCTTAGGTAGCGAAACCTATCAAAGGCAAGTTCGCTGACAAGAAATTAGATTGTGGCTTTCTATTAAGTTTTGAAGGTCTCTCAGTGTTAAACCCTATCGGCCTTGGAATGCCAATTTTCTGGTATTCTGGATAACAGTAGTATAGGATAGAAATTACTCTTAATCCTTGTTGCAGGTTAGGGCTATTCCTAGCTAGTGACAAGTTAATATGAAATGAAATGCTTATTGGCGATTGGTTCAAAGATTTATACCAGTAGAGATTATGCGTGTCAGAAATTGTATATATATGATATATTATACTACTTTTCCCCTACTGGAAAGGATTTTAAACTAACAAAGTCTATATAGGTAGTAAATATAGATCCGTACTTATTAGGAAAGTCTCTGACATACTACTATGGTGATGGGTCTGAAATACATATAACTTAAGGATCATAATTAGCTTTAAATCGTGTCTTTTTTTCTCAATGATCGAAGTCAATACCATTAGGAAAAGAATTTATAGCTTTTCTCTCATGCTGAATTAATCAATTAAGTATATAAATGCCATAAATAAACTCTGCGAGAAGGGAAAACAAAAAAACCCTTTTATCAATCTAATAATTTAAATGCTCTTTTACTAAGCGAAAAGCACTCACCTAAAGTAACATAAAAATAGGAGCTTTACTAGCACAGACATATTGAAAAAACATTCTTACTCGAATTGTTCCCCGTTTATATAGAAACCATCTAACATGTAAACGACGATAATCTAATTATTATACACCATACTAGGGAAGGTATCTTGAAACAATATATCTGTCACACTGTAGTTTTTTCTATTAATAAATACTTTTAATATACTACCTATGCATTACCTTGATCTAAGCGAGATTACGGTCTAGTCTAACTATCATGACCTAGAATTTGAATTACCTGGCTGTTATCTATATATAATAGCAATCCATATCAAACCTGTAACAGCACAGTACGAATAGCACTTGTACCACTTGCCTTACCTAGCACTACATTTTTGGATTTTCTTTATTTCATTAACTACTACAGCATTATGAACTGTTCTGGTAGTAAAGTAATACATTGACAGTAAGTAATCACTGCCATCTCTGATCTGATGTAGAAACTGAAATTCCTGAGTAATAGTGAAGCACTTAAAACTTATGAATTATAAAGCTATAGAACAACTGTAGTGTATTTAGAATATACCGTAACTATATTCTACTGTTACAAACCAGCTTCGTGACAAGGATAACGTAAAACAAATCTTTAAATCTCTATAGTCTCCGGGATTCAGTATCCCTACTCACAAGAATTTAGACGCCTTTGATTCTACGTTAAAACAACTATACAATTGAGAACTGCTTTATTCAACTATCTGACGGGTTTATATACCCTTCTACAGCAGCTAACATTCACAAGTCATCTTATAAAAATACTTGGGTGAGAACATCTACTAACTAGTTTTTCACAGTCAGACTACAATATGTCCATTCACAGAATCATTTCAGCACACATTACAGCACAGCAATAAATTTACTGTAACATATTTATAATTAGAGTAATTCCTATTGTAAGTAACTAGTTGTAATATAATATCACTATATAATATTAACCAAATTTAGATATCTATTTCTTCACGGTAGTTCGCACCGTGACATCTACTCTTAAATATAGACATGTTGTATTGATCTTATATTTAGACATATCAACAGTCTGTTCTCTCTACAGTGCAATTCTCTGCATGACAACTAAAACCACATTATCTGACTCTTCGAACCCTCCATCACAACAACGATAAAATTAAAAATACCAATCAGAAACATTGCTACTGATAAGAATTGATGATCTATTGATAATTAAGTAAAGAATCCAAAATACGTCTATGCTAGTGTTACATTACAAATTCACAATTCATAAAAGGTACTTACCTATTATACGGAGAATCGCTTTGCAATTTGTTATTGCATATTGTTGAACACAATTAATTAATAAATAACTTCTCTAAAATTACAACGTTCATTAAATCAGTTTCCATATGGCTTAGTGCTACCTGTACCGACGGTTACAGAAATTTCGATCACTTTATTATCGTAAGGCAGACTCAGTTTTACTCCCGTAATAAGCACAAATACTTAGTTACGAAGTGTATGAACGCAGATCGTTATAGAAAGATTTTAAATTTATTCTTAGACATATTTATTGTTATGCTCAAATAATTCTCAAGAAATTTTTTAATGTCTAGACAGTTTGATTTCAGGCTCTTAACTTACTAACTTAATGTTAGCCGGAGATCTAGGCGAATAGACACCTAGAACATTTGAAAAATTTCCAGTAATTTCTATATGAAAGATGCTTATTGTGACTTTTTACGCAATCATAAGCGTCAGATCGATATTAAGTCAATTCTTGTATATTAATTCGAAAATATAGCTTTTCTACCGTATTCCAGTTTCTTAAACCGTTAGGGTATTAACATCAGTACAAAGTGCATTTATTTTGTGAAAAATTTTATAGTAGAAATTTCCGAAATATACATATTCTACTTTAGCTATAAAATCATCGTACATTATTCAACATTTGACAGGAAATTTTATATACAATTAACAATCTTAAATTTTAATTTTTCCTTACATACCACTTTTTATATTTTGAAAATTAAATAACACGGATAGCACCTGTATTTACATCAGTAAAGTTTTAAAATCAAATACCATAAACTATCTTCTGAGAATAATATATCCTGTATTCCGCCCTATTTTAAAGGCTATTAAAATTTGAAAATAAAATTTTTCAAATATAAATATTTTAAACTGAGATAATATCATTAAAGGGTACAAACTATCACCTTTATCATCAATGATTCCGAAAACTTCTTTTGATTATTGGTAACCGCATAATAAACGAATAAATAATTTTTAATGACAAAACCTCCTACCTTTTCATCGTTCATTACGCAAATTATTTTTAAACATTAATAATTAGAATTGCTAATAGTGAACACAGATAGCATCAGCGTTTCAAGATTCTCAATATACTCATGAATTGAATGATTATGCGGAACTACATAAGGCCCTTATTAGCGATTAAAATCTCAGATGCTGTTAAAGAATAACAGTAAAACATACAATTCTGTTAATTTTCTGACTATGCTTAGGTCTTTATTTGAATGGTAACTACGTAAGCATAAATTCGTCACTACCATATCATTCTTTTATAGCAAAATATTGCTTATATTAAGATTAATTATTTGTAATAATGATGTTGCAACAAAATTTAAAATAGAATTTAAATAATTAATTTGTTGATAAAAAAAATTTAAATGATCTATTACAAGAATATCATGAAAATTAATTACAGCCAACCGATAAATTAATTGTTCCCATGGATATCATTGAGGTTACTAACAAGAAAAGAAGTAGTCCGTTTCATTTTGGATTGTTTTTGAAGCTTGACAGTAGCCGTACTTTGTGGGATATCTCAAATCTTGAAATCAGTAAGTGGCATCTGTGCAACGAGCAAGAGTTGACATGTTAATAATTACATCTATAACATTTGAATTTATATAATCTAGAATATATTATCAATTATTTGTTTCTGTTGTATATTTTGCGATCAATTTGGGTTCCAAATAGGTGATATATCTGAAGCCTTAGTTTCTTTCATTTTAAGCTGTGGGCATGAAATATTTGTTTTACCTCTCAGATTTCGTTTCACAACTTTAATTTAGCCCCTCATATTATTGCACTTATCAGAATTAATTTTAAATTGCAAATACAGTATCGATATAGTTATAAAACTTCACGAATTATGAATATAAGTCGAAGATTTATATTTGTACAATATTTAATCAACATCAAAGAATACTTTCCTTAGAATGAAAATTCAAGTCTTTTAAACTACGTAGAAATAAATTGGATTTAGTGGAGAAGTTCAACTTACCTTGCGTCACCGTACTCTAGCACGAGTAGCTGATTATAAAGTAATATATTTGTCAAAGAATATATAGACAAGGTCATTAGCATATAAAATTGTCTAATATTTTATTTTTTCTAATGTTAGATGATGATTTTATCTTGAAATACCAATTGTTTCCTTTATCAATTTTGTAACCTTGAAATAGTCAACATTCAACAGCTAATAAATATCTGATATTTATAGTAATGTTAAATTGTAATCTTATTACTTCCTGTAATTTCTGATATTACATTAAATCTTGCAAACATTAAAACTATTTCGTTACAGCCTCTCTACATAATTTAGGCTTATTAGCTTATCGATCCGATGGTAGAATCAAATTTATCGTTTTCAAAGATACTTGATTATCGGTTTTCGATAGATTGATTTCTACTTCGTTATTACTCATTTCGGAGTTGATAGAGACTAGTGACTGTTAAGTTATCATCTCATCTAGTAATAGTTATAATTTAATCTATCTGACGATAGTAAATGCACTTCTATTGATTTGAATATAAATTGATTACATACTCTGTTTATAGATTAACATTCGACACCAGCTATGATTTGAAGTGCATTACGATCATGGAATCGATTATATGATAAATTTTTGTTTAATTTTGTTTTATCTACTTCAAAAGTATCAATGAAAAAGCTCAATCTATTCCATTTTCTTGCTATGTAGTGTTTAAAAATATGCTTGCATGTATTAATGTCAAAATGCAACACGAAATTCTTAATATAATGATGTTATATATATGCAATCATTCTTTTTTGTTCAAGCTTAAAACGATATCATATTTATTATACGATAAAGAATACTTTTCACATTCAGTTGATAAAATCTTTCCTATCTTTTAATTTGTATATTTTTTATCTAAGGAAGATATATTCAGCATTGAATATTGCAGTTTTAGGAGATTTGTTCAAGCGTAATTATACACTATATCCGCTTATGTTATGTATTTTTCGTGTGATTAACATGTAGCGTGTATCCTTTGGTATATAATGGCGGCTACCATCCTAAGTAATGCCTTACGGCGTAGCTTAGTACTTCTACTGATTGGAATTTGGTTTCCATCAGGTTAGTTAGCAGTCGTTACTACATATACAAAGCCTATAGATTATTCGCGAATTATAGATTTCGATATATTATTTAACGTATGTTGGCAATTTAATATTGGTTTTGCTGCAGCACTAGTTTATTTCTAAAAATTTATGCAACGAATATAACTTAATATACTGTTGCGAAACAACTAAATTCAATATATGCATATCAATGCATTCTCGTGATTTTTATTTGTACTGTATTTTAATCCATAGTTTAATATTTAATTATTTTTGATTTTAATAATTCTTGGCTTCAGTGCAAATTAATTGCGGATATGAAAAGATTTTAAAAGTCAGTTCTAATGATAATTTTTATCACATAGTAATAAGGGATGAGTATCGCTGCAAACTATAAGGCCAGCAATTATTGATGATTAAACTATAGCGTAATTTACTTTGCTTATTAAAATCATTAACTGAAGAGCCATTGTGATATATACCAATCACGAAATTCCAAATTTTAGAAAAATAAGGGCTTTAATGAATCTTATACAAAGATTAACTACACACAGCTCTACTCTAGCCGAATACTACTACTAAAGACTTCTACAGCGAACTAACAGAATAATCTAAAGTTGCATGCTTTTATACTTTTCGTAGCATTCGCAGCTACAATCCGCATGGCAACCTTTTACCTTATTTTACACATAGTTAAATTATTCTTATTAAGTAACACTATTCTACTGCGGACCATCATTAATCCAATATGGATACGACTACAGTACTTACGTAGATATTATTCACACCAGTCAAAGTACAATGAATTAACCATATCCTAATATATGATTTACAGTTCTATTTTTACCTATAGCCTTATTAGTAACTCAACACCTTACTGTATATAGTCATCTGTACTCTAGCATAGGGTCTATATCACTACAGTCTATAGTTATAGCTACCAAATATCTCTTAGGATAAATTTCTACCGTACATTATACTAAACATGGCTAACAGTCTATAATCACAATACTAGTTACATTACAGTCATCCAATGAGTTCATACAGTGCTAACTGAAATTAAAATTTGGTTATTTTGTATTATCGTATTACTCAGATCTTCGAGTTGACAATTTAATATTTAAGTAATAATATCGTCGCCATTTACAGAACTTTATGATCGATATAACTACAAGGAAATGTATTTGAGATAGTATAGATTTTAAATTAACTTCTACGTGTAGTAATCATCAATGACACAAAAGATATTTCGTTCCACATGAAATATACATTACTTTGTAAACTACTCTTCATCACAGCTACCAACTCCAGCGATGCTAATTAACTGCCTATCTTAAGCTAGGCTGCTTATATCGTAAAATTTTAACAAAATATGAAACACCTTTTCATAGTGTTATTTCGAAAATAATTCTCTCGATATAACATTATTGAAATGGTTAGTAATGGGATGATGAATCTTTCGATAGTGATAAATTAAAAATGCGCTTAATATGTACAAATTAGCAATCAATGTCGTAAATATGAGACAATGCCTTGAATACTGTTGCCATTTCGATTAATTAATTATTAATGCAACATATAATTAGAAACTAACAAATGATAATGATACATCAAATCATTTTACTTTTGATTTACAATGACTAATTCAAAAAATACAATAAAGATTGATTCTAATTTTAGATTGAGTTTGCATAATTCGTTAGTAAATTCTGTTCTAGAAACTTATCTTTCCTAAAGAATTCGTAAGTACAAACATGATTATTTTCATAAGTATTAAGTTTAATATTGTATGAATTAATTGAGCTAAAATTATCGTAAAGTTCTGAAGACGTATCTTTAGATATTGCATGCAGTAAATTACTCCATAAATTACGATGAAAATTCTTCAGAATGTCTTTCATGGTGACACTTAATAGTGAAGAATATGATCAAATATTAATAATAATGTTTCTAAATTGCACGAAGTTCTGTATTAGTAACAGAAATGATATCATATTTTGTTACGAAAGATCACATTATTATTGAAACAAGAAATGATATCTTAATTAGTAAGCATTCACAAAGTAACATTTGAATTGACTCATTAATTTTGGTTATGGTCACCTGGTGGCACTTTGACGAATAATCATATTTCCTAGGTTATTGTTATTTATTGCATAGAACCGATCAACGGAAACAAAAATTCATGTTATTGCTAATAACGGAATTAGTGCTTACGTACGATCTTTGTCATATTTTACGTAAGAGAGTCATTTAACTCAGTTCGTACAACGTAAAGATCTGCAGTTATTTGGAATTAGTTATCTTCATACTTTTAAACTAATAGTCTACTGTACATCATAAAATCAGCGATAAGAAAAATACTCGTACTGGCTCAATTCCACTTTAATAGCCCTACTAAATCTATTGAAGGCTTGCACCATTTTGCCAATTGATTTGAATTTTAGATGCATAATACTAATTATTTTCTCCACGATACATAAAATACTATAAATCTTGTATTTCTTAAATTACATACCTTACTATATAGTATGTTAAATTCCGAAAGTATTCCTGTATTGGGTATCTTATCTAATGATTAATTAACAGAATTCGAAGACATTTTTAATAGTAAATACTTAAAATCAGTTTATAGACTTATACATAAGATCATAATTATTGAAAATATAAATTTATAGTTTAAATTTAATTACAAGTATTCAGTCTTGAAAACAGTATTGCTACAAGATAGCGTAATTTACGAAGCATAAATCGACTCACTGAATTTCATATCGTGGAATAATATCTGCGTTATCGGAAATAATTTTCTTCTACTAATAGATATATCATGAATTAGACGCCTCGTATTATGCATTAAACAATAATTTTAAGAAATCCTTTTATCATTGGAGCGCGGTATATCGTATTCATATACTCCTCTGCAGTACTTCTTGAGTCCTAGTTAGAACTATTAGCTTTAAAATCTTTCAATGAATAGAAGTTGATCGTACCTACCGCTACTTTAGGAAAGTGACAGTATTTACAGACATAGACATCTAATGACAAATATAAGATAATCAGATTACATTGCATTCATACATGGAATATTTTTGAATTAATCTGCAATTTACCATAACTTAGTTACAATCACAGTTATTCGAACTGTAAAGTAGATATCACTTCGTGACAGTCACTGACTGATACCTATCTTATTTTCATCAGATAATATTTTGTGATATTTATTAAACATGTCGTTATTTATGATGTTAGACGTTCTTTTAGAGACAAATGTGTAGTTACACAACATTATGTATGCACTAATAACTAATAATTACGTATTGAGTATAAAATTCATTAGTTTATCAATATAAGTTTGGGTTTATCTTTGTCAAATGAGACTATAAGGTTATTGTTCCTTAGGACGATAGGAAACCGTGAGCATTCAGTGTTTTAATGTAGGTAGAAATCGGGGGAATACCTGACAGTAGACTTGTAGTTTTAGTTTTATGTAGTAGCTAATTTTTTGCCGTTACGAATTTTGATTTGCAACAGTAGATTATTCTAAACTTCGTTATTTAACTACTAATTTTAATATCGTGATCTCGCGAAATGTCAGCACCATATTAAAACACTATGTATCTTGTTTACAAACTTGACTAAATAAGAGTAAGCGAGCAACGTTGTAGTAACATAGATATTCCTATTCTCATATCTAAAGTACTGTGATATAACACTGTGAAGCCTATTGTCAATAGCTCATTAACTGACAGCATTACAATTAGTTCTCAAGGCGTAAATTAATTATCTATCATATTTTAAGAGTAAAAATGATTTTAAACTCGTACTAGAACTATACCGTAAACTAATAATTTCTATTTCAAATGATCTAGCCTCAGCTTTGTGGTGCATAGATGTTAAATATTGCAAGTGCGACCAGAAAAATACAACAATAATGTGTTCAAATTTCGAAATGAAAGAGATTCCAACTGGAAATGCTATAGTTACCACCGTTGGTGATCTGTAAGTAATATATAGAAAGGAACTTAAATTTATTATAATATTATGTGGAATTAGAAACAGACACGCATATTTAAAGTTATAGAATTGCATCGACAATTATTGATAGATCTACGATTATGATGTCATATGCCCACGCCTATTTTAGAAATTAAGCAATAAAGATATATTTAATCTAGATTTAGAAGTTTGGTAACAGGCTGCATTATACAACCAGTAATGAGAAATATCGATTGAAAGATAATCATACTGAAATAGTTACTATACCATAGACATTTTTGAAAATATCCCTTACGTTTATGCGTTACTGCAGCATGAACATTATAGTTAATTATTTCACCAGGCTAGTGTAACGTAATTGGAAATCTACAGATACCTCATAACTCTAAGCTCTTAGCCAAAAGTAGAATTGAAATAGTCACGGCAATAAATGATCGGTAACTGTCACTATCATCGATAGATGCCGTTTTTAGTATTAATGTAAATATTAAATACTATTCGATTTTTAACGATACCACACTTATCTAGGATATTGGTAAATAATTCTAAATTTTAAATGATATTAAAATCAATTAAAGAAACATTATATTACTATCATTTCAATTTTAAAAAATTTGGGATAAGAATTTCTGAGAAATACGATATTTCCAATTTAAGCAATTTATAGAGAATGCTTTAAATTATCACTAACCTTGCACTTCAATCAGGTCAATAACCGAAACTGGAATCAAAATTATCAGAAATTACAGCTTTATTCAATATCCGAACCTTTCAAAAGTGTAAGCTAATGTCTCACATCTTTCATTGTCTGATTTTGAAAATTATACACAGATTGTCACAAACCAGCTTGGTGACGAGGATAACGTAAAATAAATATCTAAATCTCTAAAAATCTGCGGATTCAGTACCCCTACTCACAAGAATTTAGACGCCTTTGATTCTACGTTAAACTCAACTAGACAATTGAGAACTACTTTATTAAACTATCTGATGGGTTTATATACCCTTCTACTGTAGCTAACATTCATGAGTCATCTTATAAAAATACTAAGGTGAGAACATCTACTAACTAAGAGTCATCTTATAAAAATACTTAAGTGAGAACATCTACTAACTAATTTTTCACAGTCGGAAATACAATATGTCCTTTCTCAGAATCATTTCAGTGCACATTACAGTACAACATTACATTTACTGTAACAAATTTATAATTAGAATAATTCCTATTGTAAGTAACTAATTGTGATATATTATCACTATATTATATTCACCAAATTTAGATAGCTATTTCTTCACGGTAGTTCGTACCTGACACTGATACAAAACAACCTGAACCGCGTATGAGGGAGCAGTATCTACTCTTTCAGGAACACTTTTCCTATACTAGTAGACTACAAAAAGACTTAGACGCCTCGTATCTTACGTTAAAGATTAAGCATAAGAACTAACTTTATTACACGATTTTTTGCATTTATATACTCTTTTGCAATGGCAAAGATATCCTAGTTAGTAATATTAACGTTGAAACTTGATAATGAATTAAAAACTAATTTTATCTACTGCTACCTAATGAAGATAACAGTATTTGTGAACATAGACATCGAATGACTAATACAAAATTGTAAGATTATAATATGTCCTATCACGTAACATTTCTACAATAATCTAAAATCTACCATAAGTAAATTACAATCACAGTGATTTGAATTATAAGAAGATTATTCTCGATTCCCTAATTAAACTACTAATTTCAGTAATGTCTGTATATATCACTATAAAAGCTAGTGCTATATTTAAATATCACACATCTAAATTAGAAACTCTCCATATAAGGGTAAATCAACAAAATTATCCTAGCATAAATGTTTCTACTATAATTTCGATATCATAGTGCATAACACTGTAACATACGCCTATCCTGTCAAATAAAATCAGCTAAGATACGTTTAGTATTCCTTTTTAAGCTAAAAATACGATGAGTTTCTTTTCCGAACATTTTATTAGTAAACTTATGAAAATTAAGTGACATATATCCTATAGCTTGTTGTTATGGTGTTGCGTAGTCATTAGGATAGTTTAATAAGTACAGTAGTAGCTAGTATGGAGAATATCCATATTTGTAGTGCTAGGTAAGATAAGTAATGCCTTAACGTGGATGTTGTTTGTAATAGTTCATTACATATTTGATATTGATTGTTATTGTGTGATAGATAGCAGTAAGATGATTCAAGTTCTAGTTAATGATAGTTGTATTAGACAACCTTCGAGCTTAGATTAAGATTAAGTATGAGCAAGAGATTCAAAATATTTACTGATAGAAAAGCTATGTAAGGAACATCTCAGTTCGAGACGTTTCTCCTAGTAAGGTATAATACCAACACTGTTGTTGTTTACAAATTAGACGGTTCCTATATGAACGGGAACATTTGAGTTCAGTGGTGGTAAAAAGTTGTAGATGTATCTTTGCTAATAATAGTTTCATCTTTACAGTGTTTTGCTGTGTGTCTTTAACGTTAAGTAAAAGGGCATTTAAGCCAGTAGCTACTTATAGACTTTTACTGTACGTTACCTTGTCGCAGAAGTGAAATTGTGACACTTGTGTACCGAATATGTAATTCTTTCATGTCTTACTATTAAGACATAATAACTAGTTTTAACAAAGCGTGTAGATCTGTCTATAGACAGATCTACACGCTTACATTAAATTTATTTCATTAGAAAATATTAGAAGTAACTAGAGAGTTACTGAACGCAAAACTAAACCACAGCTGATATATTACCAACAAGTAACAAGATTAAATCTAATCTATGAATTTACGATCTTTCTAGCTCTCTTTGGCTTAGCTTATATAGCCTTTGATATTGTCCAATTTAGCCAGTAATATTCAAGTGTACATATATATTTTAAGACAATTACACTATGTAAAGAACCATATATAAATCTTGATAATTAAGACTAACGATAGTCGTTACATGAACGATAAATACCTAAACAAGAACTTAATACTCAATATCGATTATCTATCTTTGACTTATTCTTTAGGACAATGTCAAGCAATAAAATCAGTTTTATTGAAGATGATGCTTTTAAAGGATTGAAAAATTTGCGAGTTTTGTACGGCAGAAGAAAAAATTACCTAATCTTATTTCTATTATAATGGATGTAAAACTAATCTTATTTTCAGTCACGCAAGAAATGTTATTAATTTCAGTTTAATTCATAATTTTCGCATTAGTATCTTATAATTGCAAAGATTAATTTTTCCATTACTAATTGAGTAGATATCAATTAGATTTTAGTTAATTCGAAGTTATCGTAACACAAATTTGGCCATATTTTCCGAATATACTGACTTTGTTTTGAAAAATATTTCATCAAAACTGAATAGAGATCTAAGCCAAAATCGGATAACGTCCCTTTCAGCCAATGTATTTGAAGGTTTAATGTTCCTGAGCTCAATGTATGAAATTTATGATGCATTTTCATAGATGCTTGTGATAACATATTTAGTACAGTACATAACATTGTAATCGCCTGTGATTATTATGAGGCTCATCTTTAATGGTTTCTAATTTCAATTTAGGTCCTTGAGATTTAACAGACTGAAACGTGTTGATGCTGTTGTTTGGAAACATTTAAGCGGTCTCATTAATTTGTAAGCGCACATATAAAGCCATGGATTAATATAAATAATAAAATAGTCTTAATATATCACCTAGAATACCATTTTATTTTGAAAAAAGATATTTAGATACTGTCGGAACAGCGTATTCATTTATTTGTAGATTTTAAATGAAACACGTAAAAATACCAATTGATTTTTTAGACGAATATCAGGCAATCAGTTTACTTCGGCTGAAGATATAGGCCTCGCTGGATTAATTAATTTACGTATATTGTAAGTAATGTTTTAGCTTCAACGTTATATTGTAGAAAGCATAGAGAGGTATAAGTGTGAACCTATAGAATTATATTTTATGACTATGAAAATTTGCATTTATTACCATCTAACTTAACACTTAATTGGCAGTACATTTTACTTATCGTAGGCTTATTTTTAATAGAATTTTAGTTTTTATAACGTAAGAATATCTATAAAATTATCTTTTGTAAATTGATACCGAATTGGAATAACAATCTAAGTTTTACTGTAAATGTAATCCCTTGGAATGTTAATTTAGATTCCTGCAGTTCAATCGCCTGAAATCCTTCAACTGTTCAGACTTTTCAGATGCACGCTTCTTACAGAATTTGTGAGTGGTTTGCAGATTTATAATGGCATCAAACTTCGAATTTCTATGAAATTACAAATATTAAAAAATTTTTGGCGGTTTATTTGATGTGACCTTTTGTAGGCATTTGTCAGCAAATTTTATACAAGAAATTAACCCTGAAAATATGAATTGCCAAATTCCACTGAGCACATTGTAGGTTAAAGCTTTTACAGCAATCAAAATTGCTACAGAGAACAATACTAGATTTTTACTATAGATCCATAAATCCTTATTAAAATGAGACGAATTTTTAGTTTGGGTTGATTTATACAGTTATAAATTAACATTCTAACAAAGACAGTATGCTATTTTGCATTCCTTCCTGAAATTGCCTAGGGTAACTATCAATAGCTAAAAGTTGATTTAGATAGGCGAATTGGCTATGTTATAAAATCCATCTCGAAATTTCAAAATTTGCAGAAAATTAGAACTTTATCAGATCATTATCCAAAGATAACCTACTCATAACGCTTCTCTAGGGGAACATTGCTACTAGAAAGACTTCTTGAAAAACTCATCGAATATTTTAAACTTATCTGCTTGCTTGCTTTCTGTAGTGCTTACGGGCACAATCTCCATGTTAATATCCTACCGTATTTTTAAATTGTTTGTATTTAAATATATGCGTATAAAACGGTCCGTTTATACGTAAAGTCATTAAAAGGGTATTCCAAGTATCATAAGCAGGATATTATAACTAATTACTAGCTTAACGATAAATGCAGGGAGCTATGCTACCATACATCATACCATACATGGCTAATAATAATATAAAATCCAATTCTAAGTTATGTTAGAGGCTGTTAAAAGAACTACATTTTAGTATTACTGCACATGGCATTTAATAAAATTTCAATTGAAAGGTAGTAAGTATTCTCTTTACTCTTGAGGCAATATAAATGTATCTGATGTAGATAAAAATTATTATATATAGCTACAACCTTAATGATAGTTAATCATTTATTTATACCTAGCCTATGCTTATTTCGATAATAACTATAGAGAGTTGGATGGCAACAGAATTCGTTATTTAAGAAATGGAACATTTGCTTCTTTATCTTCCTTGAAGATACTGTGCGTTAAGATCTAGTTTAGATGAAAGCAAACATAAAGCTTTCATATGTGTTAATTACGTTAGGGATTGATATGAATTAGGATAATGACTTTTTCATCGCTAAATGTATAGAAATTTGGCTTTTAATTCTATTTACTCAATGGAAGTGGCTGCTTTTAGTGATGGTCATAAATTAAGAAATCTGTATGTATCTTTACGTTATTAAATTTTCCTTTATGTAAATGATTTCGAAAGAATTCAAGATGCTTTTAATTGTACTAAATCTCTCATTATCTAATTGCTCAAAATAGATATATGAGTAACAATAAATTAAAAATACTGGATGGAAGGTTTTTTAAGAGACTTCCCCGTTTGCGAATATTGTAAGTATACTAGATGTAAATTATTGATCTTAGAATCATAAACTTAATTCTAATAATATATATTCTTCCGCTATAATTAATGGATAGCTATGCAAGAAATAATCAAATTCACAGCATCATAAATGATGGATTTAAAGAAAATTCAAGAATGGGAACCATGTTAGTTTTTGCCTTAGATTATAGCATTCTCTTTCAGATTGTAGCTGATGCTGTTTTCGAATGGGTGTAAAATTTTATTTTAAGAATTAGAAATTTGATAATAGAAGTAGAAAATAAACTTTTCACGTTGCATCTTTTCTCAGAATCTTGACTTCAAACAATTTAAAGGAAGTGGCAAAAGATGATTTTGCTAATTTGAAAAGTCTGATTGATCTGTAAGCTAGATTTACAAATGGGTTGAATAGATAATCGATTTTAGATCGATTATTATTATCACCGCTTCATAATAGTAGTTATACATATTTTATTTAGAAATTTATCCGAAAATAATATTAGTAAGATCGACTACAGAGCTTTTGAAGGATTATCAAATTTAAAAAGATTGTAAGTATTAATCGCAGTGCAACCGTTATTGCTCACTTACATATCTCAAAAAAATTAATTGCGCAGTTTTTATTTTGTTCATTCTTTTGTAAAAAGAAGTACGTTGTTGAATATGAAAGTGCACAAGTCATTATACGTATTACTAACTATTAAGTTGCTATCATTTTTCCGGTAATAAGATACTTTTTACGACTTTGCATGGTCGTTATTAGAATTTCATTAATTGAAATTTATTAAACATAGATTGAGATTATATTATTAAGGAAAATGACGTTTTTCAAATATGATGTCTTAAAGACACCCTAAATTGTAAATTTATCTAGATAGAATTAAAGGAATGAGATTATAAAGTTATAAAAGCTTATCAGTATCCTCTTAGCTTTCTATCTGCTATTACCTCAATGAACGCCTTAATCTCGAAGAAATAAACCTCACATCAACTGCTATAGTAATATACCGTATTATAGACATCCCTGAAATATAATTAATTACTGTAGTACTATTTTTGATTACCGATATTTACGCCCATACTGAAAATGAGCTTTATAAAGAACGACATTTATGCTTACATTCTATCATTTATGAGCTAGATAATATGAAATTTAATAAATGTTATGCTTAATAATACTGATCTTTATTGTCAGATTCTATAAAAAATACAAGCGTATATATTGAAAAGTGAAACTTATAAAAATTCTAATCGCAATTTTAATTCCTCAACTATACTTAGGCGCCTAAATGGGAATCCTATTGGCAATCTATCCATGGAGAATTTGAAAGACCTATCTTCGCTTGAAAATCTGTAAGTAAAAACTTTAATATTTATTTTAGTT
This sequence comes from Trichoplax adhaerens, assembly GCF_000150275.1. NCBI lineage: Eukaryota > Metazoa > Placozoa > Uniplacotomia > Trichoplacea > Trichoplacidae > Trichoplax > Trichoplax adhaerens. Next base: position 5,203,818 of record NW_002060947.1, read on the forward strand.
TTTAATGGATGGATGAATTTTTCACTTATCTATGATTCTAGAGAGTTAAAAAATATCCCCAATTTGGTTATTCACCTGAAACCTTTTAGTGCCCCACCATCTGGACCTCTCAAATTGTAAATAATAATATACCATTTTTTCAGCTCTTTAAATTATAGATGCGGTCTATGGAGACATATATATCTATATTAACTATTTTATAAATTTTATTTTGTCTATGGCAACAATTTTTATAGCTATTTAACAGATTCTATAATAAACTTTATTGATGAAATGGCTTTTGCAAATTTCTCAGCTATGGAATATTTGTAAGTAAACATGTTTAACTATAATTCGAAAAATATGAAAAATATATGAAGTTAATAGTCACATTAGTAAGGTTTTGTGGTTATCTAAAGTTTTCATATAATACAAATTGATTTTCATGTCTCTATGTTTCTAATAACAAAGCCACTACCATAGCCCGCTGTGATAAAGTGAACCAAAATAAATCAAGAGCTACAGTTTCTAGTACATTTCAATTTATTACATAGGTTCGGTTCGTCTAATCTCTACAATAGACACCAATTTTAGAAAATTACGGCTGAATTAAAAATAATCCATATCATTCATTCTTAGCGTCATTTCTTTAGCTATTAACATTATGAAGCGCTATTATAAATGATTTTTTAGCTCCATTTTTCTCCCAATGTCAGACATCTAGCCAATTAAATTAAATATATAACTGATTGTCTCAAAACAGCTTTGTAACCAGATAACGTAATGTACGATAATTAGTCAATTCCTTGAACCACGTATCAAGGAACGATATCTGCACTATCAGGAATACTTTTGCTCTACTAGCAGACTATATAAAGATTTAGATGCCTCGTATTTTACGTTAAACAATAAGTTTAAGAATTAACTCTATTACACAATATATCGTGTTTATATACTTTTCCTCAATAGTTCTTTGGAATCATTCTCTGAATTAGACATTAATTTTAGCTACTACTCCCTAATTCAGACAACAGTATTTACCAACATAGACATCTAATGACTCATACAGAATAGTCAGATTACGATACGTCCTATCGCGGAACATTTCCACGATAATTTACAATCTACTATAAGTAAATTACAATCACAATGATTCGAACCGTAAGTAGATAATTCGCATTCCCTAATATAGCTATTAATTTCAGTATATGTATAACATATATCTGTCACATATAGCCAGTGCTGTATTAAAAACTCAGTATATCCAAATTAGAAGTTAACTAAATAAGGATAGGCTAACAAAATTATCTTAACATAGACATTTGTACTCTAATACAGTATATAACACTGTCACACTGATTAACTAGAATTATTCTTTGATATTAGGAATATGGGGTCTACCGGATTAAGATATTTTCCCAATACCTTACTATCGACTAACCAGGAAAGCGCCTTGAAAGAACTGTAATGCGATGTTATTTATTGAATTACGCAAGAATAAACATATTTATTGTCCATCTCGAAAAAATTCTAGAATTACAAGAGCATGTTAGCCATATATTCTTAAAAGCTGATTACAGTCGCATAATCTACTACAATAAACTAGTTGCAGTGTATTTACGGTCTTAATTCTACAGTCTGAGTAATAAATACAGCGAGTTCATGAGTTTGTTCTTGATTATTTTAGCTATTTATACCAAAATCTCATCGAATCGCTTCAAAGTAACTCATTTCATGGATTAACCAAGCTTCAAAAGTTGTAAGTCTTATGGTATTGCATTCAAATAATCATGACCATTTACGGTATTCGTGGACAATCGAATAATGATATCAAATCAAGACCTAAAGATAACTCTTCAGCCATTTTTATTTAGGTATTTAGATGATAATTTTCTTACAAGAATTTGTAATTCTTCCTTTGATACATTAACCGCTTTGGATACGTTGTAAGTTTCGAGTCTTCGAGTTTGAAAATTTTAATTTGTATAAAGATCAACCCAATATTAGAAATTTGAAATTTATTAAGCTAATTTCAAAACTATAATCTTTATGGCTAATTTTTTCAGAATGATAAGAAATAATAATATGACACATTTGTCTGAATATCAGTTTTCTGGAATGCCAAATGTTTTTAGAATGTAAGCAAATATGTTCAATTCTGGGAAATATTTTAATTCTAATAAATTTTCAATCTGAAGAATCATTACCATATATCATGGTAAGAGCGAAATAGACATGTTTATGTATATTGATATACTCCGAAAATAGATCATTATCATCCAACCAACTTTGTTGTATACATCCCAATACTTTTGCAAATTTAACACGCTTGACCAGCCTGTAAGTTATAAATGATAATTTACGTCATTACTCCAGGATAAACATATTTTAATTCAGTTGATAGCAATTTAAGTCTCAAAAATCATAAAAATACATTATTGAAGGCCTGTTAATAATTCGGCCTATATTACAATTAAGAACGATTTAATTTATCAATTTTCGCGATATACTCACAGTGAAATTTTATTCTGTCAGAGATCTGTCGGACAATGTTATTAGCGATATACAGGGTTTTCAAATACCAGATCTTAAGGCTTTAACATTATTGTAAGGACCGTATTGAGACTTTTATCTAAACCGTATTGATTAAGATAACTAAATAAATGCAATATTTTATTTAGGATGCTAAATGAGAATCAAATATCAAAAGTCTTGAATGGTTCCTTCTCGGGCTTGAAAAGTTTAAAGAAGTTGTAAGTACAGCATTCTTGTCAGATAATTTTGTAAATATTTATTCGTCAATTAGCCCACAGATTCTGATTGGTCACAACCTATCGATTACTGACTAATGTTGGTATAATTTTAACTATCGAAAGGCAATCACCATTCCTTGGATAATTTCATTATCACCTTTTGTACCATATTAATAATCATTCATAGTAATACAATACATGCATCAATTAGTTTATCATGGGTATAGTATACAAGAAATGCCATTGATATATTAGCTGCTAAGGCTTGATCTTAATAATTTTTTTGCTTTCAGCATCAGCTTATGAAAATCTATTAATGTCTTAGGTAGTTGTAGGTTTGATACCAATCAATTACACATAACACCAAGACAGTACTTGCATTACTCATATTACGAACATTAAATCTAAACGGACAAAGCGATAGTATTCTATATGCATTTTTGTATAAAGAAAGCGATATATATATATATATATGTTATATATATATACTTAAATTTTCCGTATGTCAATTTGCTTTTTTTTCCAAAAAGTAACCTGTAAAGCTTGACCGTATAGAGATAAATGCATGTTAAAAGTATTACGCTGATTATACTCTAAATTATTGATTTCAGCAAAGTTTTATTAGAATTTAATAAAGATTACAAATTTTAAGTTATACTACGTGCTTACTTATTTTGTTAGGGTTTTACGAACTAACAGAATATCTTATATTGCACATGCAGCCTTTGAAGGACTAATTCAAATACAAGACATGTATGTAAAGACATTATATGGCTATTAGTAGCAATTTCGCTTATATGTTAACTTTTGTATATGTAACGGAAATAATCTTTAATAATTCTTAGACGCTTGGACGGAAACTGGATTGTCTCTGTTGCAATAGATATATTTAGTACCGGAGCGCCGCTAATAAATTATGTGTTGGTTGCATTAAATACCCACGAATTATAAATAGACGATTATAAAATTTATTTTTGATACAGATTTATTGACGTAGTTCAAGTATATCACTAGTAATCTAAAGCACTAGTATCATAGTATGTAAAAATTCATTGTCAATTAAGAACTGAAAGTAAACAGTAAAAATATCTGTAAAATAATATTCAATCTCTTTATTTCAAAGCAAAAATTTTCTAATCCATTTCTTATCATAGCATGCTTGACTAAATCATCTGAATTATTTTACTTTTAGAGGTCTATCAAAAAATAAAATTAAGTCTGTCCAGTTAATTAATACTAGCTTCAGCTTAATTCAGCATTTGTAAGTTATAATTTGCTAAAGTTCTGGCGCTATTTTAATTTTGGATTTGTCTCTCATAAATTTTAGCTACCGTATTGTATTTCTATACTATTGCAAAAGTGTGTTTTGAAATAAGTAAATTTTTTTCTTTAAAACTGGTTATAAAAATAGAGACCTATCTCATAACGTTATCCGTAAATCTATTATACTATCCGGCAATAATCTTCAAAAGCTGTAAGTATTAAATATTCTCCTGGTAATTAGTTAAGAAGTTGTTAATTATGTTGAGAATTTTAGTTAAATATGGCGGTCTTTGGTCATTTTTCTTCTGTTAATTGCAAAAATTGTATATATATTTAAAATTCTAGAAATCTTTCTGCAAATCGCATTGATCATGTCTCCGAATTGAAGAATCTTAATCTGTCGTTATTTGATAGCATGTGCGTATCAAATCTGCCGATCATAAAATATGTTATATATGTTAACTGATATCATAGTGAATTCCCAGCATGATTTCGCGTTCTACTGTATATTTAAAATAACGAGCTGCATCAGTAAAAAATAATAGTCACGGCAATTTCGTAAATTTTGTTGCCGAGCATTCATGATGCTCATCAATGGCCAAATGTAAAAATCCCCTTGATATTATTTATTAAATTTTGGAATGCAGTTACAATACTACAATAAAACCTTAAATAAGATTGTTGACAGTCTAAGATTGATAGCAACCAAGTCTAACTCTCCTAACAAGTTCTACCACACTAACAAGAATGCCTTAACGAATTTTTATCATTTTTTAAGTTAATAATATTTATACATTATATATGTATAATTTTACTATAAAATTCGCCATTAAAATTTATGAATCACAGAGACTTCAGCAACAATCGAATTTTAGACATTAATAATCAAATTATCCCAAATACTCAAGAATTTCCTAAAATAAGAGCATTGTAAGTTGACTATGAAATTATTACTTTAAATGGTTAGTACATAATGCTAAATTTCCTTTTTAAATATATTCAAAATATTTAAAATCTCTCATATATCATAGGTATATTAAAAGCAATAAACTAAATCAAATTCATCAACGGGCATTCCAGAACCTACAGAATTTGGAGATTTTGTAAGTAATCAAATACGAGATGCTAACAGTTATATTATCAGTGCAAAAAATTTCGTCTCCTTCAGTTGGATTTGATATGGTAATCATGTATTCTATCGGTAACTCTGTTTTCTGTTCCTTCAGAGACCTGCAAAATAACAACATCAGAGTTTTATCTTTTGCAGAGAATCTACGCAGTCTTGAGAAGCTGTGAGTTACCATTAATAGACTAATTAGATTATAGGCTTATTTATAAACATAAGGAAAATTGGTCATTATCAAATAAAATAAAACCACTTAATTGTTGGGTTCACTTTTAGTATTATGGGCAAGAATAAGATTCAGCAGCTAAAATCACAATATTTTCAAAATCTAACAAATCTTACCGAACTGTAAGGAAAGCAATGACTGCAATTTATTTTATGTACATTATGCAATCTCCATTATTTAGCATGCGACTGGTAGATTTAATAATGTCGCCCAGATTTTGTAGAAGGGATTCAGTAACCACTATAATTTCTACATGTAATCTGCCAATATAGGGATGTAAGCTGCAATCAAATCAGACGATTAGAAAATCACATGTTTAAATCCTTAACAAAATTAAAATCGCTGTACGTACTACTTTCTGCCATAAAGCTGATTATTGCGACCAAAATATTTATAAATGGCTTTCTGAATTCTGTTGATGAAAACGAAATTCTAATTCCTATTCTTTGTTCTTGTATATAAATATTTTCATAGCAAATTATCTGGTAATCGTATAGAATTAATTAAAACTCAAGCTTTTAATGGTTTGATTGCTCTAACTAATTTGTAAGTAAAGTTTTAACAATATTAACATTTTCAGCATTTTGTAAACTGTATGAATTATATTATTGATGCGAGGGTGCTTTGAGTAATTTAGTCTCAGTTTAGTCTAAGTGTAAAAATTGGACTACTTTTTTAATTTAAATCTAGGCAACTGGAATATAATTTAATCCAATCAATTGATGGTATATTCAAGAATCATCTTCAGAATTTACAGACATTGTAAGTTGGATGATGAAATCTAATTTGATCTGATTTTGTATATACCACTAAATAGTTGGTAGTAGTCCATTATCAGCTAGACTTTTACATGTGGAAATCTTAGAACAGATTAGTAGCTGACTTTAATCGACTTTGGCAAGTAATTTTTACAGTAAACTTGAATTAATACCGGCAATAGCAATATGAATGCGAGTTAATATAGTATTTAAATATCGAATATGGGCGTTTGTTTTCATAGTAGCTCTAGAGAAGAATGTTATTTGTTTGTATTATAACAATAGCGAAGTAAAATATTACAGTCTTCGTTTAATTATTTAAAGAAGTTTAAACTGTATGCAGTCTCAAATAACTGCTGACATGCAACTATGGATAGCTTCAAGCCAACAATTTATGTACCTTAGAGGGCTAAAGAGCCAGATTTCTGAAGTAATTTTCTTCATATTACAATGAATTTTAGGAACATATCTAATAATAAAATTACATCGATTGGAGGCTCCTCTTTCCTCTCCATGTCTTACTTAGAACAGCTGTAAGTCTTAATAAAGTATTGACTACCTAAATATTTCATTTTATTTGAAATATGCAAAATAATTGATGGAATAGCGCTTTTATTGAAAGCTAACTTATTCAGCAAATTTGCTGACTTCAATATGCCCTATTCTATGTTAAAATAAATTAATTATCAAATAATTTGCAAGTCCATTTTTTGTATGAATATATATCTGCAATGGCGAATATATGCAAATCTTTTTAAATAATATTTAAAAAGTGTATTCTTTCACGTGATTTATCGTTAACTAACCGTTGTTACTTTTCAATTTCTAGCTGGCTTGATAATAATCAAATACCATCATTGCCAACTAATAGTTTCAACGGATTATCAAGTTTGATAATTATGTAATTTACATAATATGAATATTACGTAGCAATATTGGTGTAAAAACGTTACAGAATATTAACGATTGATTAATGTATTCGATATTTATTGATGTCTAGATCCTTAAGTGAAAACTTAATTGGAAACCTTTCTTGCGAAAGCTTTACCAACCTAAATCAACTTGATGAACTGTAATTATTAATAGTGATAATTAGCTATCTACTAATATTTAAAGACGTTTAAATCGTTGAAAAATAATTTGACACTTAAAGCAGGAAATGCAATTTACATTAATTTGTTATCATATTAAATATTATCCAACCATTTTTTTCTATTAGACGATTGGCATCAAATAATATATCGTTTATTCACCATAACTGCGCGTCAGTTTTCTCACGGTTAAATAAAATGTATGTCGAGTAATAACTTTCTGTAAAGGAGTTTCCAATAGCACTTCGTCTTGCATAAATTCAACTGTCTGACAAGCAGCCTACTCTTAAGCAGTATTTAGTTTTAAAAACCATCAGTAAATTTATCTTATTTCATGATTCTATAGTGATTTCAATTTTAACAACTTAGTCCGAAATGGCATCAATATCAGCAATTCTATTCTCGATAGCTTGAGTGGATTCCCGTTCGAGCTGTAAGTTACAATTGTGCTAAAAATCACTTATCGTAGACTAAATATCGATATTGGAGATACGTTTACGCAATCTAATCTTGACACTAACTATATTCATTTCTAGGAAATTGGCTGGAAATAACATCAAGCATTTACAGACAAGCTACTTTCGACAAAATATCTTACTTAGATCAATGTAGGTCCAAATGGAATATTTTATTAACCGATAGAAAATAATCTATGTGTTATGCCCAAAATTGAATTTTTAAACGTAAATATAATATAAATTTTAAGTCCTAATACTACATTTGCTAATTTTCGATTTTAGAGATATTGGCTACAATGAACTAAATGATGAAGAAATGGCCGGATTAATTTCGTCTATAATAATTCTGAATGAGGAGTGCCAGTCATTTAAGAAAATTTTTCGTTGCTACGAGTATTCAATGTTAGTGCTTTAATAAGTTGTCTCCATATAGCCCGGTCAGAAGAATTTTGATTGTCTTACCGGTATTTAAAAGTTAATTACTATTGATAATCTTATCGTCATTAGAAATGTGGCCGGTAACAATATGCACTCCATTCCGCCTGGATTTTTCAACTATTTAAAGGAATTTATTCTAAAAATGTAACTGTTAATTTTAGATGCTAATAGTCAAAGCTTAAATTTTCGCTATTGCGATAATTTACTTTAAATTAAGTAAAGAGAATCAGAGCTAGATTTTATCGTAGCATAGAATTATGACGAATGCATTCTTAATTAGAAACGATCTTCATACTGCTCTTACAGCAACATTACTAACAACAAATTACAAACGGTGGATGCATCAGAAATCTTTTCTTCTCATGACTATATTCTTCAAGAATTGTATGTTCTTTTTATCGTTAGATATCATTTTCTATATACTTACTAATTCATATCATTATGGTACACACACTCATTACTTAAGATATTACATTTCATTGAACAGAAGTTTATTCGAAAAGATATAAAATTAATGATTCAAATCTTTAATTCAGGTATATATCGAATAACCGAATTCAATATTTTACCAATTTCAAGAAATTACAGTTTTACAAACTCAGAATTCTGTAAGTGACCTAAAGTTTATCTAAAGCTTTAGCTAATATTTCGACTTGAACTATCATCAAGCCCCTTCATCCTTTTCATGAAGATATCTAAAGTTATATTCTTCATTAAATAATATCAAATGTACATAAAATCTCTTTAGAAATATTGACAACAACAATATCGCAGATATTTGCCAGAAAAATTTGGGTCGAACATGGCCTAACCTCGAATATTTGTATGTTTATAAAAATTAATAGCCTAACAATTATTGCTATAATATAATTCATATCAGCATGATCTAAATAAGATTATGTAGTCAAATACATGTGGTCGATCATTAAATACCATGCCATTCTATTATGCAGGTCTGCAAATAAAAATAATATCAAAGTATTACAGAGTCGTTGCTTTCAATATTCATCTAAACTAAAATTTATGTAAGTCTTTAAGATTACTAACAGAAATTTTTAATGTTAAATGCAATAAAGAGGATTCAGTAAAGAAAGGAGTAAACTTTATTCTAATGATAAAATTCTACAGATCGCTGAAAGAAAATCCAATCAATTCTCTCAACCCTCGATCATTTTATGGACCCCCTATATTAGATACAGTGTAAGCTACATTCAAATCAACAAATAAAAGATATATGTATTTTACTGACAGTGTTGGCAGAATTTTCTAAATTTTTAAAATAATTATTTCCTTATATTGATATAACGTACGGATTGTTATATAATAACTAACTCTTATAGACTGTACAAACTATATTCTAATCAACATATTAAAATTAATTGTACTTTACTGATAGTATTGCTAAATTTCCCAAATTTAAAAATATAATTATTCAGTTCCATTGATAAAATATTAGGATTGTTATCTAATTTTTAATTCTTACATTGAAACTGTGTAACTATACTCAAATCAACAAGTTATAAGAAAACACATTTTAAAAATAGTATTACTAAATGTTTGAAAATGTTTAAATAACTATTTGTTTATGATAACAAAATATATTGAATACTATATAATAACTAACTTCTGTCTTGATTTTTTACGATCAGATTGTCAACGCGAGATTATTTATGTTGTTATGTACCTGCTCAAGTCACATTTTGTACACCCATTTATGATCAGGACGCATTGTCTACGTGCGATGATATGCTATCTCATCCAACGCTGCAATATTTTGTATGGATAATAGGAATTACAGCATTTGTCGGAAATATTTTAGTATTTCTCCATTATTGCCAACAAAGTAAACAAAAGCATCCACCCATATCAGTTACTACTGTTTTGCTAACTAACCTGGCATTAGCTGATTTCTTTATGTCAATCTACCTGATTATTATTGGTATTGCGGATCAAATCTATCGTGGATACTATTCCATGTATGTAGAACCATGGTTAACGAGTGTGCCTTGCTATTCCGCATCATTCCTGGTATCATTATCAAGTTTAATGTCGGTATATATGATGATCATTATTAGCATTGATCGCTTTATATGTATTACTTTCCCATTTTCAACAAAAAGATTAAAAGTTTCCAGTGCAAGAAATGTGCTGTTGGTCGGTTGGTTATTCTGTATTGTTTTTGCTGGCATACCAGTAGTCTTCAGCATAGGCAAACCAGGAGAGAGCCGCCTCTACAAGTATAGCAGTATATGCATGCCTAGTAATGTCAATAACGTTTACTATAGAACTTGGATATTGTGCTATACTTTCTTGACCATGGTAGCCTGGATACTAACATGCGCTTTATATTTTGGCATGTTTTTCTCTATGCGTCAATCTAGCAAATCAGTTCGTAAAATCGGATCTGTAAATCGCGACAGAAAAATTGCCATACGGTTATTTTTAATCATTATTACTGATTTAGCCTCTTGGATGCCTTATTATATCTTAGTTATTCAAGTTCTTTTTACTGGTACAATTGACATCATCGTCTTACAGTTTGTCATCATTTTTGCATTACCAATAAATTCTGCTATTAATCCTTACTTATATACGATTACAAACCTATCTACATTTAATAAAGCTTTTAGTCAAGTTGTACCTAGTGGCGTCCACCAGGCAATAACTAATATAAGAAGTACAGAATTAACACGACAAGGTAGCGAAATATCTCGTCGCCAACGCGAATTTAATCTGTCACATGCTACAAGAAGCGATAGTGTAACACCGAGAAAGAGTATCAGCGTAATACTACTAGATGAGAAACAATCGTCTAATTTAATCGTAGATCAAACACCAGTAGGACAAGGCATATTTAAAGAAGTCGAATTTGGATATTCCGATACGCTTACTAATATTAGCGGTCAAACTGTTAAGCATGGATTGCATCATATTACCCCTAGGCGCAATGATCCATCTTCTATTACTAACATTCATTAAGATGTAACATGCAATTTTTTCTTATGCTTATTTATTTCAATTTTGCCTTATTTCTGTACTGGACTTGGTATTGGTTTGAATTATCACTTCTACCAAATACGCATAAAAATGCTTGTACATCTTTAATGGCTATTTACGGAACTGATCAGTGACGTAAAAGGGATGTAATAACATATAATCAAAAAAAGAATTGACAATAAATACAACCGAAGTTCCTCGACATAACATTAGAACAGGTGTCACAACAGCGAGAAAGAAATAAAATTACTAATGGTGAAAGGAACAATAAATATAATATTTTAACTATTTTATGTTATTTGCACTTATATAACTTAAGATTTTCGCTAGCGAGAAAATCTTAAAGCATGTTAATGTTAGGCCCATTAATGTGATCGAGAAATTAATTAACCTGAGTGTGAAATAATAATCAAATGTAATAGAATTTAAAATAAGGTTAAAATAGCTTATCATCTTCTGTAATGCAGCAAGATGCGGAATTTCATCATAATCGTTACGTTATACAGTTCTTTAAGTTTAGTGTTTAATCTTATCATAAGGAAAGATTAATCTAACAATATAATATAAAATGATCTTCAACCTTTTCAGCGACTTAGACACTACTCTGCTTTCGCATTTATTCTAGATGCCTGAGGGAAGTTTTATTAATTGATACCTATATAATCTGCGATTGAAGGATTCCTAGAATTATACTATTCCAACCTACGTAATCAATTCTATTTCAAAATATTCACGTTTAAGTGCTATCAAATTTTAATCATAAAGAAATAACGTTTGTGCTTCAATTATAAACTGTCCCCGCTTCTTTACATAGATGTAGCAATTATCATTTAGCAAATTTAGAATTATTACTATATAAATATATACTTAAGTTTTACAACTACAATGGACCATAAAATATTAACAGTAATTATTTCAATTTGTTATCAAGCAAAATTTCGTGATGTAGTAGATTACGATTACCTTATTTATTCCTTGTCATAACTGTAATAATGTTATCTAACTAAGTAGAAGATAAACCTTATTACTACATCAAAAATTGCTTGCTGTAGCAAACTTTTCTTAATTTAAGGAAATTGATACAGCCTTAATTTGCAGTAAATTGTACCATCATTTCCATTTTGCATCACACAAGTCTAATGGCTATCAATAATTGCACTATAAGGCTTTTGTAAAGCTTAAAAACTAATAGTCTTCAGCACTATCGTAGGCAAATCTTCAGACATTCTCTTCTTGACTGAAAATTTTATCAATATCACACCCTAATATTAAATCTATGTCAATTCTTACAATAACTATGTGAAACAACTTTAATTTATTAATTATGCCTTACTGACGTTCCTTTATCATAGATTTTCAAGCTGTATTATATTACTATTAATTTAAAAGCTTTAATAAAGATTACATCGGAGCACTATGGATACAGAATTTGCTATGCTAAAATGTTTATAGATCCCGGAAATATCAGGAATATTCTTGTATCTTTACCCAATACTAAAATAAGTATAGCTTGTGCCAGTAATTAAATATGATATAGAGCTGAATCTACTTGATATATAATTGTACTCGTAATTATACTATAGCGGTGATTTTTTTTTATTATGACTGATTGTGGCAGTGTTATATACTGTACTAGAGTAGAAATATCTATGTTAGGATAATTCTGTTAGCCTATCCTTATTTAGTTAACTCCTAATTTGGATATACCGTGTTTTAATATAGCACTGACTTTTTATGACGGTGATACATATACACATACTGAAATTAATAGTTATAATAGGGAAAGCAAATTATATACTTACAATTCGAATCATTGCGATTGTAACTTACTTATGGTAGATTGTAAATTATCGTGGAAATGTTCCGTGATAGGACATATCGTAATCTGACTATTCTGTATTAGTCATAAGATGTCTATGTTCGTAAATACTGTTGTCTGCATTAAGGAAGCAGTAGCTATAATTAATATCTAATTTAGTAAATGATTACAAAGTTAGTCGTACTAACTATGACTCATGAATTATTGAGGAAGAGTATATAAATGCAATATATCGTGTAATAAAGAGGATTCTCAAACTTAGTGTTTAACGTAAAATACGAGGCGTTTAAGTCTTTGTGTAGACAGCTGGTAGATCAAAAGTGTTTCTGATAGTGCAGATATCGTTCCTTGATACGTGGTTCAAGGAATTGACTTATTGATCATACATTACGTTATCTTGTTGTAAAGCTGTTTTGTGACACTGATTTATGCTGTATTTCAATTAATAAAAGTCAATAAAGACCAGTATACTAATTAAAATGTATCTGCTGTATCCAATAGTTATAGAATCTATGCTTAATACAGGCTAGGAAGCGTTTAAGCCTTATCTGTTGGAGTAAAAATTCTGATAGAGCAGATGTAGTACCATGATACAGTTTCGTGTGTCAAAATTCAGTCGTTAGAACAAGAAAAATACAAGTTAAATTAAAACGTCTTCAAATATTATTGTATCTAATAAAAGCATTTAGGTATAAATTTTCTAAATAAATTACAGTGGCTAGTGCTAATTGGGACTTTTAGATACCGTAGAAAGGCATATACGTTCGGTATTTCGTATAATAAACAGTTCTTATGTTAAATATGTACAAACCACAGATCATACAGACATGTACATATCATTTATGAATAAATATGTGCATCCCACGTGAAGGTGTTATTTTTTTTAACCAAAAAGTCAAGTGAACTTTGCTTAATACATTTGGATATAAGTGAATTTTTCGCAAGTCACAAAAAAAATATTTCGCTCAAATTAGCACTTCGTAAGACAATACTAATAGGGTGTCATTATTAGCTTAATAAATTGCCATAAAGTCCTAAATTTAAATCCTCAGGTTTAATATGCTATGTTACTGTAATAAAAAGAAAAACACTATTAATTTGTAAAATTAAAGTAAAGCAATGCGTTAATTACATGTTTGAAGCCATTAAGTCTGCTATACTGCCATACATTAAGCATTAGTTGCATTGTTACAAACATTGAGTGATTTTCGTCTATTTACTAACACATTCGAATGTGTTAATCTTATAAATATTATTTACCACTATCTAACTGATGCTAGTTCTGTGATTACAACTTACTTATTCATGAAACTAAAGTTTCACAGCACAAAATAAAAACTTTTTTATATTTATTTATTAATATTGTATGGTCCGATACCCTTTCATAACAATATTACACTCAATTTATCAGCATTAATTCCAATAGCTTAATCATAATTCTATAGTTCTCTTAAATGAAATATGCATCAAGTGTTTTATGGAAATCTTCAAGAAGCTAAGATTATCTCTTATATTCTTAAAACAGATAAGGAAGTTTAGCAAATGTATTGATTCCAGCTAATTGTAGTAGTACAGTAAGTGGCTAACATGATGAGATGGCGCACTTGTACTATTTTTATAGAAGACTGTAATAGCAGGAGGCTATTACTCGGTCATTACAGCAAAGTAGTTTTATTCTCAGCCGGGCGGGGATTGTTTAAGTTAAATATTGTAATTTTAAATATTTATGAAAAATTTTCGTTGATCTACCATTTACTGTAATAATTTTTTTGAATAGATTAAAGAGGTTTCTTTAAGTATCATAAGCCCTTAATTTTAAAATTAAATTTACTTTTTAAATGATTTTGTATCTGCGTATACAAGATAAAATGTAATTAAGGTTAGCAAAAAATTACGATATAATAATCCTCGTTCGCCATATGATTATATCATAATGGACATATTTAATAAGTAAATTCTTTAATATTTGAATCCAATTTGTTCTCAGAGGGGTTATCTTCTTTCGATACTAGTGCTATTGGTGTTTTTATCGTTAGTTCTGTAGATTCATCACTAGAGTTAGCATCATGAGATCCGGCTGAATCTGATTCATGGTCTGCATCTTCAATTGGAATATCTAATTCCTTAGTATCGTCATTGATTGCGTCTGAGAACAAGATACATGAGACTTATCCATAAAATTGAAAAATTCATTTTTTGAAATGTAGTATTAAACTTACAATTATTATCTGTAACTGCTTGATTTAATACTGCCATCCATCTACACAAATTAGTAATAAGAAACTTTACAAAGGTGTTTCGAAATCATTTTAAGTACCGTATATTATAATCGTTCAATATCATACTTAGTCATTTCTTCTCGATTATCTGCGTTTAAATAACAGATAGCTGTATGGTCCTTGGTGCAAATTTGAAAGGCACTAAATATTGCAAACGACATGGGTTGTCTGATCTTAAACCCAGAATATCGTAGTAAAAGCAAGCACGAAAGAAATATACTGACTGCCGCTTTACGCCAGATGGAAGTACAATGTAGTCGATAAGAGAAATTTTCTCCAGTAATTCAATCTAAATTAAAGATAGCATAAAATTGGCACTATATTTGCGATATTATTAAAGTCAAAACTGCATTTAGAATCTGTACGTTAGCTTGGGCTATATTTAAAAGAACAATTATATCCGAGGACATTTCATGAAGAGTTCGCACCTCATTCTTCTTATATATGTATAAATTAGTATCTAGTAATCGAAACCAGCATCGACACCATTGCTTCGATAAATTAGAACCTGAAAATTATTCAAGGAATCTAATATGTTGGCTAAGTTCGTAACATACAATATGAATAATGGCAAAATCGTTGTCGAATTACCTGGTCTTGTGGGCTTAATCCACAGAAATCCAGCTAAATCACTTCGACCTACCATTTCGTAGAAAGTTATAATCATGAACAACATAATTACGAATTGGTAGCATAGTTGCCTTTCGTATTTGTGATTAAACCACCTCATCAAGTATTAATATTGTATAAAAGTGTTTCAAGCTAGAAGTATTCCTAATTTGCAACCAAGATGAGAAAGTAATTTCTTTGTCCTACATGACAAAGAACTGGAATGTCAATCAAACGGTATCCCAATGTTAGATTTCATTGGGTAAAGACATAGTAAGGCCCGGAAATTCTTAGCCTACTCTACTAACTGAAGAATCATAACTTGAATAGATTTTAGAGCTTAAAACAGATTTAGCTATGAGAATTACTTCATCTTGACAATTGATTAAATAAATGCATATTAGAAAATTCATTATTATTAACTAAACTAGTCTAATCCTTTCCAATTTATAAGATAACTGAATGAATTAACTCCAGATTGCAATTTAACAAACATATGTTAAGGTTATCATACCAGAAGAATTTATCTAAACCTAGAAACTATACTTGCAATTTTTAACATATTTAGCCATTAATCAAGTAAAGGCAAATTAGAAAGTCTATAATTACTGACATAACTGCAGCCTGATTCTGTTGAATTTATTATACGTATTAGTAAATTAATTAACTCTAGAGCACAGTTCAACAAAAACTGGTGCTATCATATTAGAATAGCTCATGCAAACTTAGAAGCTATGCTTTCAATTCCTAACACTATTCAGATCAATTAAGATGCTTCGGTTAAACAAGTTCGTAATTACTATTTCAGTCTAACTATTCCTAAAATAAGGATTACAAATACATCAATGATCGTTATCCTTTAAAATTACACTTAGGAGGACGGTGAATGTTACTGGCCCACAAGTACATCTCAAATCGAATATGAAATTATTCTATAATACACACGTCAATATAATTTACTTTCATGACCATTAAAGAGCAGGGTGTACTGATTGGCATGACATCTTGGCATTTTAAGCTACTACATCATGTAAATGCTTCTATGCAATATCGCTTACTAATCGCAATTATAACTATAATCACCTCCTCGGTACTTGTTCACTTTATGCAGTAATTCCTGTATAAGCAAAATAATATTTAAATTATGTACTATCGAAACATTCTCTATTGGAAAATATCCTGTTACAAATTGTTATAGAAAGAAAATTCCGTCGTGAATGTGATGCGAATAATATCATGTAACAGTCTCTTTATTATACGTATCTTATTATTTGCAGAATGAAATCTTAAAACAAGTTTCTGTAAGAATTATTTGTATTTTATAATTTTAAAAATAGCTTTTCAAATATTAAGTCACTGATTAGCTGTAACTTACATTCTCGGAAATAGCTGAAAAGCTACGATCTTTATTTCGACGGCCTAAATATACGCAAAATTCATGAAGCGAAATAAAATACCATCTGATCTTAGAAATTTACGGCTGAACTATAATAAACTTACCAAATACAGCACTATCTCTCCTATGTCCAGTCTGTAGAATAGATCATAGGGATTAGCTAAACATTGGTTATAAGTGAAGTAGTATAATATTTCCATTTTTGCAATCATCAGAACCTATCAAATTAATAATAACTTAAAGCTGAATTATCGTTTACTTACACCGGAAGATTGTCCTCCCCAATCTATTAAAAATTATGATTTAATGAGATAATGATTTTTTAGCATTTACATGAATTAAAAATTGCAAATGACAGAACATAGTCCGATTACTAGAATATAAACATAGACATTACCCCATAGAGACTGGTTGCTAAAACGCTTCTTGATCTGCTCAAAAAGAGTTATGGATGGTGAATACAAAACATTATTCACCTCGAATGATAATTTATAATTTTTCTGACAATTAATTAATATTGTGAAATGGTGTCGAAAATTGAGTTTACCCTTTGCTTAATCCCAGTAAAACCCTTGCGGTTTTTACCAGGTGAGCTATTACTCCTTACGGGAACTGATGAATCTATAGAAGACAAGTAGCAATCGGTAGGTTTTATGACAATAAAAGGTGCTTATGAATTGATGATAGCGATATTCTCACTTACTTTTTTCTCCAATTGACGCAAATTCCTAAATCAAAAAATTGATATTTAGAGATTCATCGTGTCTGAGAAAAATATTTTAGAGCTATGCTATTTATAGCTAACTTTGTGATCCATTCCGATTAATGGCGGACTTTCAACAACATCTGCCAAAATGAACGACAATCATCAATTATGTCTATAATAAAATTTTCTCTTTTTCATTTTCAATTAAGCTGTAATATCATTGATAGCATCTTGGGTATTAACTAAACTTTAATAATATCAAAAAATCTTCTAAGTGCATAATTAATCACTATACGAGTATAGACAGCCTTTCAATACCGTAAGATAAATTAAACTAGTAAATTTTATTAGCATGCAAAATCGCTAAACAATTAGGAATCAATACGTTTAAACTATAGTTAAATTTCGACAATTTCAGAAGGTAAAAAATTAAAACTTATTAGTAAGTAATTAAACCTTTCAATACCTGCAAATTCGTAGTCGTCCATATCAAGGCTCTTTTGCTCGGCTATTATTAAAGATCTCTTCCGCAATTCTATATAAACAAACGTAACATCCCAGCGTGTTTTAGTCATTGTATATTCAAATAATTGCAATACCTAAGCCAGAATGAAACTATACCCCGTTCTGGAGATGAGTAACGATCCATGCTTAATCCTTCAACAGCAGCACCCAAGGACATTTGGCGTCTAATTCTAGGATTATTGCCAAATTGATCGGCTAATAGGTAAAACATAAAGGCATACATTTATATAATCAAAGAACTTAAAATGGGTCATACCCAGGCATTCTTAGGACAATAAATATATGTAATAAAATAATTTCGATAAATACATAGTATAATTTCTGGTTTTAAAATGAGAACTATCATGTCCCATTTTACAATTTTATTCAAAATCCAATGCAATGTTAATTACTATACAGTATTACCATAATTATCTTCTCCATTGGATAAATGTGCTAAATTATCTTGAGAAGCACATTTACTTATAACGTCTTTCTTGATTTTAACAGCATCTTGCAATTGTGAATGAGAGATTGATGTTCGAAGATTACAATTTTCAGGTAGTGCTTTGTCGTTGATGAGCGATTGCTTTTGAATTACATATACTTTAAGAACAGGATATGATTTAATTAATTTGACTACGTTTACTTCTTGCCAGCCCGCCTAATAAAACGACAAGTTTGTTTATTCATAAGTAAGATGTAAATAAATTTAAAAGTGAAATTATTATAGTGGCTTCTCGTTATACATTTTCCTATCAGTTTTTAAAATAGATAAATCTTTAAACTTGTACTAGCTAAAACAGGCACGCATGTAAACTGGTTACCGCATCCCATTACTATGTTGCCGTATCCAGTGCATTGCAGAAGAAATTAATTGCTAATATTATAGCAAAAAGTATGCTATGTCTCTAATAATTAATTATTCTTGGCACCATTTAGAGTCACATTTAAATCACACAAATGTTACGATGCCAAATTACTAAAAGTGCACCACAAGTTTCATGGTAGGGTATAAAAGGACGAGCGAATACTCGGCTCCTTAGTTCATAATTAGATGGAGTGCTGGAAGGCACTCGATTACTCTATTAATAAAACTATGCTAATCTATTAGAACAATCTTATCCCTGTGTGACCGTAAGTAGTATAGGACTACCACACAGTAGACCTCCAGGTTTAGTGGAGTTTGTAATAAGTAATCTATTAATTTAGGATAGTAGTTCGCACTCAAGCTAGTGACAATCAGGTTTCAAATTCAGATTACATGTTTAAGTTACATAGTAAAGAATCTTACCACATTTTGTTCATTAATTTGAAATACTTCATCACCTTCTTCCAATTCGCTGTTATATGCTGGGGACTTTTAGTAAAATTAAGCGCTTTGTTAGATAAATTCATAATTTTATGTTTCTAGAAGCAAATAAAAGTACGTGCACATAACGTTTAATTCTTTAAAAAATTAGTTTACTCACATCAGGTTTAATGCTCTCAATTATAAAGGTTCCGGAGATACTTGGAACAAGCTTTACCCCCTAAGTATTATATGAGTATATCATGACTTATGGTTTTAAGAAACAATGATCATGTGACGTCCTCACAAATATTAATCTAATATTATTTCATGACCGGAATATACCATTATAAAAGTACAGTATTTATCATTTATGTCATACAATCCATGTATTCTTTACCAAAATATCATCATTTTTGTTTATAATAGCTCGTTTTAAATTGGTAGGATAAGTTAATAATGAGTAGTCCTTCGTTTCATCCATAATTTTATTGCAAATAGTACTGGCTTCCTGACACTAAATACAATAGAAATGCAAGCGATGAAAATAGCATCAAGATTTACTATCCGGTACACAGTGTACTATGATATTTAATTAATATTGTAAATATTCTAATTCAATTAATATTGAATATAGGTATAGATTTACTTCTGCTATAAGGACTTACGAATTCTTGAAATTTCGATTTTGAAATTGTGTTGCTGGTCTAAAAACATAATTTTAATGTTCTGTTAAACGCCATTATGGCCTTCTTTTAAGTTAACGATTAAGAAATTATAAATTTTTTGCAGGGGAATGCGAATTTGCCAACCGTAATAGGGCTATGGCTTTATCGATTGATTGCTTAATTTTATGTTATACCAATAATTACCGAACTATTTGTACACCAAACCAATTCATCTGCGAACCTCTTAGCTAGTCTATTCAGTCCATGGTAACCTCGTAATGTAGAAAATGGTGGACTATATGAGCAATAAATAGGGGTTAGATTTGACTACTTTTAATTTTTCAGTTTATAGAATACCTGTAATTCTCTCAGAATAATAAATTTCTCAAGATTTTAATACAAGCTACGATAAAATTCTTCATAGAGATATTATTTTTAACGCAATACTATAGAATAAGCAAGTATGTCGTCCTAAGCTCGTACTGTGAAATTCATCATTGATTTACCTGTTTAAAATAAAGGCTAATTGTCGAGAAGCTTTAGTTAGCTTCAAAAAGTGCAGTGCTGAAGTTCGAGGCGCCAAAGTCAATCTATTTAATTTACGGGCTGCAAACAGTGCAGTCTGATTTTGTAGCGTTGATTGCTACGGTATCATTGAATTCGAAAAAAGGAAATACACATATTATAGCTATTAGTAATGTTGAAGACTGTATCAAAATAGCTAAGAACAACATGAACGCTTATGAGGGACTATTGTCATTTAATAATATAATTAGTACACCGAATAATCTTAAAACGTTTATATGTTCAATTGATATGTGGTAATAAATATCGATCTAGCAACATCATTAACTACTGTACTCTAAAGTTAAGTAATATAAAGACTGACTCTGATATACGTTAAATGCAGAGCATAATCATCTTGCATATGATTTGCAAGATATAAAGTAACTACAAGAAGAAGGTATAAACTTACCAGGATGCTTAATGAAAGAATTGATTTTAATATCGTAAGACGATGATTGAAGCTTTCGATCTATAAATGAAAATATCGTGACAAAACCAATAACGCAAGTGTACGTATATGTTTTGTTGATATATGTTACAGAATGCTCATCGTTATTTCCAGACACGTACTAGTATGTCCATTGATTTTAAGTTATTGTTTATTATAATGTTAAAAAGTTAATAATTCTTAATATCAAGATGTAGATTTAAAACAAAACTGCTTCACCTATTAATTATTGCAACTGAAAATCTAAAAATTGTAATTCAGAATAACAAACTAAAAATATATCAGAATAGATTTTCCTACAATTATACCGATATCGTATAATATTTCTAGGTCTCTAATAGTTAATATTAAGAAACTAGTAAAACTACAAGCAGGTAGAGCTAATTTTGTGTTGACATTCCGTAAGTAAGATATTATGCGAGCGATTAGGCCATAGGTTATTCAAACTGTTACAGCTTGCATTATCGTTTGCAACTAGAGATTATGTGCTTTATATGATTGAAATGATATTGACTTGGATCAACTTACTTGCATGTTAATAAGGTCATGATGATTTAATTCAAGTAATCGTTCTCCATCAATATCATCTTGAAAGCAAGCCAAGAAGGATGATACGTTTTCAGTATCATCGATGCCTAGCAAAATAAGATAAAAACATTAAGAAAAACTGCTGATAAATTAATAGCAGAATATGGCCAAACACTCCGAGCTTGCACTCTAGAATATCATTTATCATTCATTTGTATTATTGACGGTGCGATTATTGAAGAAAATTAGTAAGGCTAGAATGATTAAGGAAACATTTAACGGTATTATTGTATGTTATTCTTTCTCGATATATCAAATCTTTTATCATCATTTTGTCCGTTGCGCAATAACATGGAAGACAATGAATTGCCTTTTCTATTTCGGAATTAGATATCAAATGAATAAATTGGCATGCATACGGTATGCATAAATCGCACAATGAAATAGCATTTTTACAGTTATAAAAGCTCTTTTAAATATTTATAAACTACTGTACTGATAACAAGTTTATATGGATGAGTGGACGATTTTTTTCTGTTTCATTTTAATTGGAACATATTTATAAAATTGATAGTGTCAAGATTTCTGTTACTCTAATTGTACTTTTAGTTTACAATATAATAATACTGTCCTCTAACTACTTGTTAAAATTCAAGTCTTATATCCATTTGTTAGCATGAAACTATTAGAATATGAATGTTCTACGGGTTTGGCTATGATTATACCAATGATAGTTTAATTGTAAAAATCCGATCAAGGTTCATACAATTTTAATCTGAAACTCCTAAACAAATTCAATCAGCCCTATTTAATAAGCATAATTAAATAATTGTGTTAAATTGTAATAAAATGAAAGACCGCACTCGATTTTTTCTACTTAATCGGCTTCCAGGGAGACATAGGCTATTATGAAGTAATATAGTTTATCGGAAACAATTTAAATTTATTCAATTTTAGGCAATTTGACGTTTACAGTAAAGATTGTCAAAGCAGATAAACTAAACTATAACAGTAAAGGTCATGATGCATGGATATGGTCATATGTAGTAATGCTGTAAATTTCATAGAAATATTGAACAGTATGAAACGCCTATGTTTTTCGCTCGGTCTTTGCCATAGCTATCACGAAAACGGATAACAAATTAAGATACGTTAATATCGTTATGCACATAGATATTTTAGAGTCATATGAATAACCAGAAGTACGATTATACCATTAATTACATTTCCTTCAGCAATCTTTACTATAATCGTGCTATACGATGTAAGGACCATAAATTATCAATTTTTTATCTGGAATAATATTCTATGTTCTCTATGTGGTATAGAACAAAGGTTATAATGTGTAGCATTTATTTCCCTTAGCTACCCTTGTCATAGCTGTTTACCTATCGTGAAAGAAACGAAGACAAATGCTAACTAAATAAACTATAATATCGACAATATTGATAAATAATGCATGATTAATCTGTCTCCAATGGTATTACTATTACTATTCTATACCGTATGAAATCTATTGAACAATGAAACCTTGGGTAGAGTTTCTATGAATAAATAAAAATTTATCGTTATTGCTGTCATTTTCCAAAATCTTCATATCAGTCATCTTTCCATTTTGGAATATAGCAGAATTTTAGATTGTCATCTTCAAAGGATGTGCATGCGCAGCCGAAGCAAATGTAACAAATTTATGTTCAATTAAATAATCGATTCGTAGATATTACGTTAGGATTTAAGGACGATTCTATCGCTATTCTAGTAATTTTAAAAGCATAGCATTAATATTCTAGTTAGTTAATTGAGTATGCAAGATATCACGATGATTGCTACGATCAAAGCGAAACTAAAGGAAAAGTATGACATGACGGTCAGTCCAATTTATTTTATAGATCCTGATTGACCTCGCAAAATGTATAAATAGTGATAGGACTAATAGGTACAGTAGGCGCTGTAGGCGAAAAGTAAGGAAATGGAATTAATTCTAGACCGTCACTATAATAATAATACAAGGCCATAAAATATGTAATAAAAATTAATTCCTATTTAATTAAATTACGGAATGACTGCAAATGATACCAAGGAATAAGATCGACTACAGCAGTATGCTCTCATACCGTACTGTTATAAGGCTAAGACCGGGATCTGTTTTCTAATTTTGTCTGGTTCTGAGCATCATCGCATTGCTAAAAAGTATGACATAACTTCAGATCTTATTTATGTCAAGCATAATCGCAAGACCTCAGAAGTTATGACAGTTTCAGCCGATTGGATTCTAGTTAGTTACATCTTCTTTTGGGTAATTTTAAATTACCACCGCTGCACTGAACAGCTTAAAGCTCTAACCTTTCATTACTTATATATCTAATATAGTGAACTATAATTAAACTTTTAAATCTTACTGATGACAATTACACACCATAGAATTTAGAACTGCAAGTTATGATTCTCGCGGTCTTCATATTATCCAAGTCAACAGAAGATTGTATTTAGCGTTAATTAAGAAATAATTTTAACTATCGTTTCCAAACTCACCTTTCAACCAATCTACAACATCTGCTGAACTCCATAAGTAAACTGATCGGAAATCGCCAAACATGACGTGATGCAATGGTTGGATAATACCTTCTTATTTTAAATTCTCTTGATAAAAATGATGAATAGGTAACTAAACTTGCCGTTTTATATCAGCAGTGTAACGACTTCACAATTTTTGTAATAAAGAATTTTATTTCGTCATTTAATATTTTATACGGTGCACAATGAATCTACTAGACAACCAATAACTTATAGAAAAGCTACTACACAATTACATTGCGTTTTAGTCCAATTATTAAATAATTAATTTTTCAACTCTTTGTATAAATTCAGGTCAAAAACATGAACCAAGTGGAGAAGGTTAACATTATAATAACTTGGAATACTTTAATTATCATTAGTTTTCTAGGGCTGTACTCTTTACAATCTATATACAATAGCTTTAGAATTAAAACCGTATCAATATCAGTTGTTTGAAATTTACATATGAGCAAGTCAGCATTAATCGGTACTGTTCCTATAAAATGATATCAGATTTTGAATATCCTTCTCGTTAATTGTAGTCGTAGAATAGTTATCCGCATTGCTTGTTTCGACAGATGTTACGGGAACGGTATAAGCTCTTTGCTTTGAAGTCCTGGGATCAAGGTTGCTTCGATTAAGATCGGTATCATGGCATTTATATTGAAATCCAGTATCAGTTGGAGGTATTGGTGGTGGTGCACCAATGACCGATGGGTATGGTTGCCAATTCCAGGTATGGTTATAACTATTGAACGCAAATGACGGTTTTTTGAAGCTCTGCTGATGTCTACGCTGATTGACCGGTGAATTTTCAAAATATTCAGCAGGCGGCGCAAATTCTGCAAGTCGCTCCTGAGATGGATCATATTTCTTTACTAAGAAATCGAACGAGTAAACGGAATAAAGATTAAACTTTAAAATGCTAACATCATTGATTGTGACTAGAATGAAATTGGGAGTACAACCTCAATAACTAAAAATATTTCACTACACCTTTTTTAGACGTATCAGTTTTAGTATCATTCTGCAATTCACTTTGCTGTTCCATACTTTTACGGTTATCATGTAATTCAACACGTACAGCAGGGGATATAGTAGCTGCAGTTTCTTCATCTTGCATCTTTTTACTGTCATCACTATCATTGTCTTTGCTTACTTCTTCATCAAACGCATCCGAGATTCCTTTCCTCAATTTAACCTTTGCTAGTCTTGCATCCAAAGCTGCTTTCCTTTTTTCTTTCAGATGTTGACGTTTAGTACGTTGATCTAATGTCTATTTGATCAATCAGTTATTTAAAATACCTGAATTTTTAAAATAAATGGTTTAATAATGGACTACCTGTTCTCTTAAATTGTTTAATTGTTGAAATTGTTCTTGACGCTTGGATTCATCAGTTGCAAATTTAAAGTGTCCAATACCCATTTCTCGTACCTCTATCTCAATAAATGATGAATCTTAGCATGCAGGCAACGAATGGTGACAAATATACTGATAATGTAATGTAACGTGTGGCCAATCCTTATATAGTATCAATAATACGGAAATTTACTAAGCAAGCAGTAAGATATATAAAATTAATCTACAAACCGTCAAATTTTACGTTTTCATAGTGAACTGGACCCATTGGTCTTCTTGCGGCTTCTTCTTCTTCTTTCTCCCATTTTTTACGCAGCATCTCTCGTCTCATATCATCCGAAAGCATTGTCAAATTACGCGACTCATCACTAACAATTGCGTGCACGAAATAAAATGCAAGTTAAGATCACAGATAACTTTCAGAAAGATACAGTTATTAGGAACAAGATCAATTGCCGTTACCTTTTCACTTCAATATTTTCGTCAGTTTCTTTAAATGTTGCTAAATCCTTCTTCATACACTTTCTTGATCTGCCAAGGCTATCCACAAATTCGACCCTAATCAGCAAGAATAACATAAGTCAAAGTTGCATATGATTTTCATCAATTATTATTATCAACTATCTAAAATTTTGTATTATTATGCAATAACTGTAGGTGAATTATTCCGTAGTAACTTTAATCATCTTTAGTGAACAATAGTTATGCAACTTTACCATTCTTCATCGGGCTTAGCGGGTGGAGGCGTACTTTCTCGAAGGGCCTCATTTTCTGCGACTTTTTCATCCATCTTATAAAGAATGTTATAAAGAAATATTTAGATCTCGAGTAACGGCAGGTGTAACGCATAATAGTTTCATCTAATTAATTAGAACCAATGCGAATTCGTTAAGCCTCTGTAACCTCATTATAGTACTTCCTTTCAAAGTCGACCAAGTAAGGAGTATCAGTCTCATCGTCTACTACGATTGATTCATATTCATAAAATATATCAGAGCAAGTGTAGTCAATACCTATTCTATCAATTCAATATGGGAATCGACTTGAAAAAATGATAGTACTATTCCATGGATGGAATACTAGTCAACGTAAATAGCTTACCAAAATCTGCATGACCACTTTTCAACTTTTCATATAGCGCAGCCTTTCTTTCCAAGGCAGCTCTAATATATTGGATGAAGCATATCAGAATAAGGAGATTACTGTAGCGAAGCAGTAAGAGCTCATGCTATAAATTGCGAATATAACCCTAACGTTTTCCGTCGATGATTTACAACTTGCGATGATAAGGCTACAGATGACGATATAGAACTAATGCAGTATATGTAAATAGCACCGTACTAGTGGAAGCATTTGCATGGCTACTACCAAAATGATTAAAACTCTCATCTCGAATATGATCATTACGCACATACGAGTATATAGATATATGTAAATACAGTTGTATCGATACCTATATAATCCAAGTAAACATACAACTATGACTAAAAATGAAAATTACTTTGATTTACGAATGGTATTTTCTTCCTCGTCATTCCTTTCAGGTTCATTTGATCTAGGTGGCATTACGGCTGCTGGTTTCTTCTTGACTTTAGTGCGCTGACTAAGTGTCATCCATTTGGGCTTTTTCCCAACCTACAGTAGAAATGATTTGTCATTCTCTCTCAATAACATTATCCTATATCAAGCTTAATATCAGTGTGAAAAGATAACCTACATCATTTTGAGCGGATGATTCAAAAGCTGAAGTACCACTTAATTTCTGCTTCTGAAATTCTTGCTGCTTTTTATATAATTCAGCTTTTAATTCAACAATCTGATCAGATCAAGAGCATGGCGATGTTAGTCCATTTCCATCAACAGGCTAAACACACATCCAGTACAAGCAATCACAACAAATGGGTAGCCTAAAGCCTAAGCAAGACTGAAATTACTGTAGATCATTAGTAGGGAATAAGTCTCACCGAAGCAGCGTTGATTTTCACGGACGATCCACTAATAATTGATTTACTCATGCTGCAAAAGATGGATCAGTAACTAGAATCCAAGGCCTCTTATTCGGTTATTCATTAGAAATAATCTTGTAGAAATGAAGAGCATCAGGATTAGTCGAAGATAGTGAGAGATTTTACTAGCCGCTACCACACTTAGATCATGCCAAGCCGCGCCTGATTGAGAGAGTTAAAGTGGGTAAAAGTCCATGACGCAGTCCTACAGTATAGCGCAATATAGTCTTGCAATAGACTACTTGTGTACCGTAGCCACCGACAGTACAGTACAGTACAGTACTGTACAGTACAGTGCTACAGTGCACAGTACAACATTGTACTGTACTGTACTGTACTATACTGTACTGTACTGTACTGCACTGCTCGGTGCTTCTGCTCCGAAATTGCAACCCGATTACCATTTAATGTACTCATAGCTATTAAAATTGGAGATTTTGCAAACATCTCTAACCGATGGTGATTCAAGATTGATATACTGTTGCTGCATTATAAGGATATTTTCATACTTTGCATACTGTAGTGTAGAGCGCACAGCAAACTCCAACTAACTTAAGCTCCATTTATAAATTGGCTAAAACGCTCAATTACAGCTATTAAATTATCTCTTCTTGTCCGCACTGCATCATAAACTGTTTATGCGTATGCGTACCCAACTGTACATAATTGGACCTATAAAGATTCAAGATTAATTCGAGATTACATCGTTACAGAAATTGAAGGAGGAAACAAGATAGAACATGGCTTTGCAATTCAAGTATGCTTGACACAATAACTTAATACTTGCTATACTGATCATCACTTTAATCATGCTTATTACCTTTATTGATCATCAATTTTAGAACGTTGAGGCCTAAGGAATTCTACGACAGATTTATTGTAAGCCCATTATAGTTAAAAATGGCCTCGATCGACATATTGCACATTGAGGTTCAAAATAAGTTCGTATCGCTGCCAAGGATGGCACGTAATGAGTAATTTATTCCTCTCTTCTAGGCTGAAAATATCAGACCTGATCGCAGGACGTTTAAGCAATTTCGAAAAACAACAGTCAATGTTGGTGAGTCTAGTGGTTATGAATCAATAAATAAAAATTAGCTCAAATACCCTAATTCTAATAAAAGCAAAGGTACGATAGGACACTGTTTTATTGGTTAACAATAACTGCATATTTTGCAGACATTGTAGTTAGTCTATACTCTACCTCTGTTTATGCTTTTTGCCTAATTGGTCTCAGTTTAGTGATATGGAAATAGTGTATATCTTTACTCTCATGTTCGTATATGTATGTTCATACTTTTCGAAGTATACCTAAAATCACAATCTAGGAATAGTCACGCCTGCTAAATGAATCATTATAATCTACTTTGTTGGTAAAGGGTCGATTACTACTGCTAACGGATCCGCATTAGTTAAAATTGGTAACACCACTATGCTATGTGGTATAAAGACTGTAAGTTGCTCATCACTATTTTATCATTATAATAAGCGATACTAAGCTAATTCGTAAACTGGATAAACTTCGTAACGATAGCTTTGCAAAGACAGTTTTTTGATAATGTTTTTGAATTAATGTAGGAATTTGCGGTCCCGAAGTTAGATAGTCCTGACCATGGCTACATTGGTGTGTTCATTTGATTGAGGATATACATCAGAGTTACGGTATACAGTGTCTGCTTTCTACTAATATACATTGTTATTGGTTGTTTCCATTCAGTTCCAAATGTAGACTTGCCCCCATTATGCTCTTATCGATTTCGTCCCGGGCCTCCAGGGGAACAAGCTCAAGTATGCAGCCAATATTTAGCAGACATAATCAAAAGGTTCTTTGTCGTATGGCATCTATTCTTTAACTTCTCTATTATTGACTACTGTAGTAATTGCATTTTTAAAATTCTCATTTATAGCTGTAACTTGATCAATCTGAAGGATTTATGTATTGTTAAAGAGAAGGTAATCATAGTGCACGTACTTTTTACCAAAATTTACCCATCAACTTTGCAAAAATTTGGTTACAACTATTTCCTTCATTTCTCAGCTCGCGTGGGTCATTTATATTGATTTACTATGCCTGGACTGCGATGGAAATGTACTAGATGCTAGTGTTATTGCAATGTTGGCTGCCTTGCGAAGTGGTACTTTTGCGCTATTTTCTACTCTATCTTGATACCGTTTTCAAAGTGTGTCTATATACTCAATTAACTACCATGAATCTTCTATAGCTAAGTTTCCGAAAGTAGAAATTGATGAAGAAGTTGATAAACCAATTGTCTCGAAAGATGAATCATTTTCTCTAAATGTTAACGACTGTCCTATCTCTTCCACATTTGTATTATTTGATAAGTATGTCTGTCTTTACTGGACTGCTGCAGTTTTATCGCAAATAACATGATCTTCATTTGCAACTGTAGAAATTTAATACTAGCGGATCCGACTTCCGAAGAAGAAAATTTATCCAGCGGCTACCTCACCATTACAGTTAATAATGATGATGGATTATCTAACGTTCTAAAACCAGGTTTAGTTTCTGACTTAAGACAATAATTATTAAGGTACAAGTATGCCATAGGAATAGCTTGTGTATGTTTTATCGCGTTATCTTAGGTGGACGTGGCGTAAATGACGCCGAATTAAATGAATGTATAACATTGGCTATAAAAAGAGCACGGGATATGCGAGATCTACTATCAAAATTATGTTGATTGAATAATTTGTAATGAATATTTAACCGTGCACGTACGGTATGCGAGTGAAATTATAATTCTACACAACAGAGTATTGTACCATATTTGCCTAGGATAGAGCGCTGGCAATGATATGAAATTATTCTCTTTGTTAACTTGCAGTCTGCTGTGCCTTTATGCAAAAAAATGCATTCAGATACAATTACACCAAAGTTCTCTGCATAAGATTGTAAAATAATGTGGAATTTTACTTCAAAAGTTAGGTTGCATTATAGCATATTAACTGATCTTGATATCTCCATGTTCATTTGTATATGAATCTACATCTCTCTTTTATTCTTACATTATATTGGAAGTAGTTCTAAGTACTGTCCATTATATAATAACTATCTTCAATAGGAAGCCCTACCGATCGTTAGATTGATACGCAAATGTGTATTTCATTTTTTTGTATCGATTATCTTACGTATTATATTCTTTCAAGGTATCGTTAATGTTGCTGCACTCAACCAATATCAAATTCATTTGTAAAATAAAACAATTTTTGGATAGATTTGACCAGTATGATGTATCAGTATACTAAATTATTGCAACTGTTGACTTTTATCTACTGAATTTGCCGGTTATGGAAGTAATGTAAGTGTAAAGGCATTGATAAAAAGAGTCAAGAAAAGGCTAATGTTATTAGCCTTCAATTGTACCATAATTATAGGTCAACAGATGAAAAATTAATTTTATAGGAGGAATCACAAAGAATAAGGCTAAAATAAAAATAAACATAAGAGTAATTCTGAACTGTCGACATTAATGCTATCATTTGAGAGGCAATGACCAAAATGATCTGAAAAATAAGGATATCGGAATTGTCACAATTTCAGAATTTTGGATATTTATTTAAATTTCTGTGATGTCTTATAAGTAGTCTATCAGTCTATAATTGTTTAAATTTTATCCTTATTCTTATTCTAAGTCTATTTCTGAATAAGTGTAAATGCCGTAGTGCGCCAAAGAGATAGATGTATTGAAATTGATATTTATGTGACCCGATAAACTCTAAACGTGTCATATTCACACTGTACCAAAGGCCGTTGTGCATATCAATAAGATCAATAACCCTGCAGCCAGATACGGATGAAGAGTAGCAGATACTGTTTTCAATAATGATATAATGAGCTCTAGTGCTTTGTATAATTTCGTAGACTTCACGAGCTGATAAACGAGAGTAGAATTGATCTAAAAGTAAAATAATAGTTCAGTACTAAATTAGTACTGTATTTAACATAAGTGCTTAATCCATTTCATTCAGTATTCATTCCATGGCTATGTTCGATCTCTCTTCTACGCGCGTTTTCATTTCCAATAAGATCGCAATTACCTTCGTAGTCCTTTCTGTTAACCATTTTTCTTCGTAATGAGGATGATTGGTAACATGCCTACCAGTGCAGCACTTCACCCCCGCAAGAAGTTGCATACTACTAGCAAAGGAGGTTTCCTTCCCAATACTATTACCGTTAACATTAAAAATAGAACGTTTTTGATTCGATCCTAATAATAGCCTGTGAGTAGGCATATTGTATAACTAAATAAACTAATAAGTGTAAAGATAATAAAATAGCTGTGAATCTTGTTAGTTTTATAATATATAGCTTAACAATACTAATTAATATTAATCCTTAATAATAAAGGCAATCACTTATTACAACTTCTGTGCGAACTTAATCCAGTTCATCAAATCTACAGTGTCAGGATCGTAAAATTCCCTTAGTTTACTCAATTCAGTTGTTAAGGTAATAGTCAGTATACTATTCTTCTATCCAATTTTAAATCGTTCTAAAAACCTTTTACCTTGATGTTGGTAAACCAAAGATTTACTTTATGTATTTCTTGAATTATTGATCGAAATTAATAGCCACAGTAAGCACAAAGTACTACATGTAGTAAGTCAATCTGCGCCGTACTGGTATATGTGCAAAATTGAATGATTCTATTTGAGGATAATCTATAGTGCAAATTTAATTAAAAATATAGCAAATTCTGAATACCTTTTTTTACGTTTCCATACTCCTATATAGATATTTATTAATTCTACTATGAACGCATTGTTCACGTTCCAAACTACGTTATTGGCGATTTATGGTTAGTTGTTATTGAAGTAGCTATCCCCTCAATGACGTATAATTTGATAAATGATTCTAATTAATCATTATCCCAGTAGGATAGTTCCTACACTAGTTACAGTAACTTTATAGTCTGAGTTGTATTGTCACCTTGGAAAAAATCTCTGAAGTAGCTTTAGAGATGGGAGGAAATTAACTACTTCATTAACAAACGAAACCAATCATAAGAGAATAGAAGTTGCTACTTCAGCTCCTGGCGGAATGCACCTGCGTATTTCTTTCTAGGTGCTGCTTCAGCTCCCCGCGAAATGCACATGCGTATTTCTTTCATTGCGCAAAAGTGAGCAAACTAAGGAAGATGAATACTATACACTATACAGTACATACTGTACAGTACAGTACAGTACAGTACACTTATACAGTACTTTCTACTGTATTCTGTTACCAAATACTGTACTGAAATTATTAAGTTGCTCTACTGTACGTACAGTACAGTGTACAGACCTGAGAAAGGTTCGGTTTAAACCGTTATGATCTACTGTACGGTACAGTACAGTATACAGTATAACAGTACTACTGCACTGTACTGTACCTTAGACTGTACAGTGTACAGTCTACAGTCTATAGTGTACGCACAGTACTGTACTGTACGGTAAATGTTCTGCATACACAGAGTAAGATATATGTTCATACACAAGTCTTCAGCATTGAAATACACTCAGAAGTTCATTACCAACTTATACATTGACCCAAACAGCCCTTGTTGGAATAACGTAACCTAGCGATTAGACGCTGAGATTATGATTTCACTATTGGACGTTTTAGTGTATGCGTACTAAACCTATTTAACGTATCAAGACATTGATTGGCTCGGATCTTGGCATCAAGAAGACTTTAGCTTCCTGGACATGATCGGATTGATATCGCGCTTGATCTTGACTCGATTGCCAAGGATAACTTTGAATCAAAATTCTCCTTATTACACATCTGCTTGTAGAACTTTCCAACCATTAGCATCTCTACAGAGATCAATGTCGATCCAAGTAGATACACCCAATTTCAGGGCTATCATAACCGATGAGTTAAAACGAGTCATCCAACTTTTCCAAGAAAATAATTATCAAATCAGATTAGTAGGAGGAGTTGTTAGGGATGTGCTCTTGGATAAGGTTGCCAAAGATATCGACTTAGGTAGGGCAAGCCATTCAATACTGCAGTGATCTTTACACTTTCATAATGGTACATTAAATTCAGATTGATCAAGATATAATTTGAATGACATTGCTGAATACAGTTCATATGAATTCCATACAATTTGAATAATCCAACGTTTTGTTAGACGTTAATGTACCATCAAGAGTAGGAGTGTAGCAATCATCAAGCCAAATCAAAATTATTTCCTACTGAGCTATCAGTAATTATATCATGACTCTTATGGTGTATTCATTTAATTTAGCAACCGATGCAACTCCTGATCAAATGATTGAAATCTTGAAAAAAAATGAAATCAAATATGTGGAAACAGGATTACAACATGGAACCATCACGGTTATTATTAATAAAGCTATTTTTGAAATTACTACTTTAAGGATAGACGCAATAACAGATGGGCGTCATGCACAAGTAAGTACTTTACATTTACTTCAAATATGCCATATTGAAGAATAAAGCATCAACAAAACATCATAATAACATTCAAAATTTACTCCCAATCCAAGGTACAATTTACTAATGATTGGAGAATTGATGCTGAAAGAAGGGATTTAACTATCAATGCCATGTCTCTATCCATTGATGGCACTTTATTTGATTACTTTAATGGACGAGAAGATCTTATCAATAGGCGAATAATTTTTGTAGGTAATACCAGGAAAAGGATACAAGAAGATTATCTTCGCATTTTACGTTATTTTCGTTTCTATGGTCGAATAGCTGCTAATGCCGACAGTCATGATCCTGATATTCTGCAAGAAATTCGTCATACAGCTGCTGGACTCGAGAAAATCGCTTCGGAGCGGATTTGGATGGAGATGTCGAAAATATTAGTCGGAAATTTTGCCCCCGATCTCCTACGTCTCATGTATGATCTCGGTGTCGCTTCACATATCAGTAAGCCATTCAATACAGTATATCAACCAATGTTATCATATTTGATAGCTATACTATAGCATGAAAGATGTCCTTGACTAAGAACTGAACTCTATGATAGAGTGTTATCGTTATATAACATATAGCATATAGTGCAAGGATTTATCAATTTTAACTTTAACTTTAGTAATTGTCAATCACAGATTTACCAAAAGACGGTAATGTTGAAGAATTTCAAGCGATATGGGATCGAATGCGAAATTATAAGCCCCAACCTGCTGTCTTACTCGCAAGCTTGGTGAATTCTGTATCAAGCGCTGAAGCGCTAGCTAGGACGTGGAAGTTATCGAACGTGGAACGATTTTTGATGAAGTTTATAACTGGCAAGAGACAAAATCACTATACGATACTTAAGCAATATCAAGACTTACTATTTGACAAAGAAACCATGTCCAGAGATCATATCATTCAACTAATGTATTACAATGGTCATTCACAATTAGTGGATGATATTAATAATTGGGTAATTCCCAAATTTCCTATAGGTGGTAATGACTTAAAATCTTTAGGTCATAAGCCTGGACCTCAATTTAAAAGAACCCTGGATATGCTGAAAAAGCATTGGATGGATACCAATTATAAGACTACCAAAGAAGAGCTACTTATGTTGATCCAGTCTAACAAATGATTCCCTATCCACCTACGATTGTCTAATTTATTGACACAATGCGTAATATCCATAAATTTACTCAGTAATTCATGAAACCCTGCACCAAATGTGTTGTACAAAAGGATTAATTTAACTATCGGAAATCTTTACTGCGTAAACTTTCCTCAATATTATACTTGATGAGCTTACTGAAGTATTAATGATCAAATGTGTTACTTTAAGTAAAAGAGAGGTACTTGTCTACCTTGCATATAAGGTACATAAGTAGCTGACGAGTTATTCTTAATAGGATGTCATTTCTCTAAGCCTGATAATCTAATTTTTTTAATATTTTAATTATATTTGTTTCTAAAAAATTAATCTCTGTATTGATGTTTGCTGAAATGGCTTGATATTGGTACACATTCTAATCAGAAGTATTTTATTCCTTACGATGAGAAAATTTCTTTCATAAAGCTGAAAATTTATTCGTGTAAAAATTCATATTGCTGAGCTCTCAAATGTTGATATTAGTAGCTAAAAAATGACCACTATTGAACAACGATAACCGATTAATGCTATGTTGCCAGTGCCACAGGGTTATTTTTCTAGACTCAATTAAACATAAACTGTTGTTCATTAATAATACATGATATCAAAATGACATTCTTCACCACAGAGATGAAGACAAAAACCTAAATTATTTTATTTATCTCTGTACTTATCGAGTTGTATAAAATTTGTTGAATAGTAGAAATATATTAGTTGCTTTCCGAACGGCGTGGATAGTATTACAATTACTAATGTGTCTGTAGTGATAATGATAAAAATAGTTAGTCTAAGATCTGAATAGAGTTATTACGAAATTATGTCGTTATCCTAACAAATTAAGTTACCAACAAAGATGTGCTACATTTCCATTAGCTTGATCTTCAAAATCGCATGTGTATAATTGAATTCTTGCTAATTGATATCGTTTAAAAATAGAGATCTGACTACGATTATTCAATGATGCCACCTAGATCAGTAGTTATTGCAGTTATTTTTACATATTAACATCAATTGCCGCAATATCTTGGTTAAGGCTATGAATAAGCTCTGCGCTACTCTCGCTCTTGGATTTTAGCTTCTCTGGATTAACTGCAGCTAGAAAATGCACTTCCCCATTGCTGCATCCTACAGAAATCTGGCTACCATCTTCGCTCATATCGAAGCAAGTAATATCTGTTCCGTGAATAGATGCTTTGCCAATAGATTTTCTTGATATTAGATTAATTACCTGCAGTGCTCGATTGCTGACACCTCCAAGCATCCATCCCATTAAGGATATATTATTGGCTAGAAAGCCGGAACCTCGCCAGACTTTGCTATAGATACCGGGTAGGGTCCGTTTATGTTGTAATCTACCGGTTAGACTAACTGCATGAACGACTCCTTCAGATATTTTTTCCTCTTTAAATGACGTTACATCTGCTGTAGTCGAATTTTGCCAATAAATTACGGGTTGGGTATTAACTAAAGTGATGAAATGATGCTTCGTCAGGCAGCGTTTATCGGTTGAAATTGTTTTCAGTTTACGTTGAGTTTTGTAATCCCAAGTGGTAATTTGAGGAACTCCATACAACCAACCGGCAACGTTATCACTTGTCGAATGGACATGAATTGTTGCTAGTTGACTACAGTTATCTGATAATGTAGCTGCTATGACCTTTAAAAATGTATCATATGAAGTATAATTAAAGATTTATTCATTACATTAACGGCTAGATAAATTTTACAAACTGTTATGTACGAAATAAGACAAATTACTGCCACTTCATAAAATTAGAAGTGTTTGAATATTATACTGTAACTTTATTTGTATATGCAGAACATACCTTGTCAGTGATTTCATGTCTAAATTCAACGGTACTAGGTTCTGGAAAATTTGGAGGTGTCCTCGATAATGTCCATTCTCCTAAGACCGCATTGTCAGCAAGTACAGCTGCGATAACCACATTTGGTAGAGATTCACGGATAAAAATTGTACACAATCCTAAACGATTGAAAACGGTCCATAGATGCTTTCTTCCAGCATATGGCAATATGCTATTCAACGAAAAAACCATAAAATTAATCAATTTTAAAACATTATGTAAGCTAAATCATTTCATTACAATTAAATTTATGTAAGTGATTAGAATTAGGCGCTACAACAAGGCAAACTTCAATTTAATCATGTTATTACTGACCAATGTTTACTTCTAGAGGTATCTTCGCGCAATGAGGTAATCAACCAGATTTCTATACCATCATCTGATATACCCGCTAAGAAATCATCCTTTGGAGAATAGCATACAGGCAGTACAATTTCTAATAAAACAGAACAGAAATCAAAGCTTGATTATTAAATAAGATAACGATTTATCTCAAGCCTAATGTTACATGCCCTTCTATCAATGTCATTAAAGCTCATATTTAGCTGAAATCCTACTAGCCATCCTCAAATAATAACTTTAGAAAGTTAATCCTGCAATGCCGTTATTCATATTTGTTACCTGAATTAGTATCGGCAATTAATGATGCCTTCAGCTTAGGCGGCTGCGTTTCCCATAGCCATAGATGCTGATCGCGAGTGCTTGTAACAAGTATATTGCCTTTGTGCGATAATAGACAGCGTTCCACTGAATTTTTATGCACCTAAATTGGCACAAAATAGGCACATCAATGAACATTAAGTTAAAGCTGTTCGATAGGAGTCTATTTACGCTTTAAACATAATGTCGGATAAGGTAGATTCAAGTTGAAAGAAATTAGTAATGTCGACATACGGGCTGCTTAAATTCTTCAGCACTGGTAGGCACAATACAACTACCATCCCATAGCCTTACTGAGCCATCCTTTGAAGATGTTGCTAATACGGTCGATTCAATATTGCCAGGGTCATAAACAATTGCACAAGAAGTAATCTCCATGGCATGACCTTTTAAAGCAGCTCTACTTATACTATTTTGCTTATTGAGGATGATAAGCTATAGCAGAGACAATGAATGACATAAAAGCATGCTTTAAAAGTAGGCTTGAACATTGATCTTATTCATTACGATAGAAAATATTGATTATGTAATTGATAAATAGGAGAGAATTAAGCGTTAAACTAATTTTCAAGCTAATTTCAGAGGTTATAAAATAATCTATTAATAGTGTAGATTTAAGAAGGTAAATCTTAGTTATAAAAAGACAATTAAGGTTTAGCTGCTTACTTGCAGTTCTCGGCTATTGGTGCGATTTGGAGTGGCAATATAATCCAAATTTAACGAGAAAGAAATAAATCGATGATCGCTAGCGCAATTTAAGGTCAACTTTTGACCAATACGTTTCCCTTTAAAAAATGTATGATATGACAATTTTAGCAAAATCTGATCATAAAATAGTGTTGTAATTAATTGCTTTAAATTTATCAGTACATTTGAAGCAAAACCTTGATATTGTGAGAACTATAATAATTTTAAAACTACCAATACCGTAGTAGAATAAACTTACCATTACTAACATGCCAAATGTAAGTTCCGTCCGGTAAGACAGCTGCAACTCTTTTGGAATCTCTCGATAATCGAATAACTGCGTTTGTAGCTTCACTATCATACAGCTTATCTGTCGCTAACTTCCTAATTTCCTATCAAAATTTATTAATAAATTGAAAAATCATTAAATTACATTATCTGATCGTGGATAATGATAGTAAAGGAGGTAAAGTTTGATTATCGACATTAAATGCGCAATTTACTACCAGAATTTAATACTGCTAACCTTAAATTTAGACAAACTATATAGAAATACTTTATTGGTTATAATAGCTAATGTCTTTCCGTCGTGAGAGAAGCAACTTGACTTCGGCCGAAACTATAGAGCAGATAAAAAGGATTAAGAACTCTACTTAAGAACTTCAAACCACAACAATTTTATCTCTATATGAAAATAGTATTACCTGTAAATCTTTCTTTTCTACTACTTTCCCGCTATTTGGATTGAATACTTTTAAGGTATTCTTCTCTATTAGTGATATTCTGGTCTGCAACAATAACGATAATGAAATTGACTAGTATCTCGGCTAAGCAAAAGTGGTAGCGGACGTCTTTAGTATTACTAACAACCATTCAAGCATTATTTTCAATATTAAAACTTACTTGTGCACTTGTTTTACCGGATATGAATATCTGCGATGCTTGGGTAAAGGCACAGGGAATTCTTTTAATTATTTGACCTAAAAATAGATACAATAATAATAATTATGGCCAAGTTACGGAGATAAATCATTTAACAATGTTAATATTTTTAATAAACTCAGTGATATTGGTACATTTAGAATGAAGAGCCTCTAAACAGACCCTCTGATTCTCTATTTAAT
The DNA here is from genome assembly GCF_000150275.1 of Trichoplax adhaerens. Classification (NCBI taxonomy): domain Eukaryota; kingdom Metazoa; phylum Placozoa; class Uniplacotomia; order Trichoplacea; family Trichoplacidae; genus Trichoplax; species Trichoplax adhaerens. The sequence goes on from NW_002060947.1 coordinate 5,243,569, forward strand.
CCAAAAATGATAATTTCATCCGTATCCCATGCAGTTATCCAGTCACAATGAGGTGGAAAAGCAACTGTTTTAATGCTTGGATGCTTGATTTTCATTAGTAATGATCCACTTACAACCTACATATTCACACATACGCGTATGTATCCAAAATTATTAAAATGCAGTAATACAGCTATTCAACTCTGAAATTTTAATTAGGATACATCATAGAGGTGATAGTAAAATATAATATATTGCAATGCTACGAGTTTCAAGGCATAATTAAAGGATTTTATTTGTGAAGTATTCAATAAGTATTATCGCATTCAACCTACCTGCCATACTCTTAAGATATTGTCATGACAAAATGTTGCCAAATATTTACAATCATCAGAAAATTGGCAGAATAAAGTCGATTCAGGATGTTCTAATAGTGCTATTTCTGCTGACATGGTCTGCGACTTAACTTGATCAATATAATATCGCTGAATGTTAAATTTATCATTCTTTTCTATAAATACATTAAAATGTATAGCAAATAATTAGATAAAAAATAATTGACATCGCAAGTTGTAAGAGATCTATTTTAATAGAAATAAACATTGTAGACAAAACTATCAGTGTTCAACAGCTACTATAACCTAAGATACTAGGCACAAGTACTGAAGTAATGGCAGCAATATTTTATTAACTGATCTTGGGATAAATTTTAATTTACTACAATCTTGCACTCTAACGTACAATTTAAACTATTCTCGTACAACCTTGGATCGTAATGTAAGCTATATTTGGGGCTGAACTACATTAGCCTTCAAGAAAATTTAAATTTTTTAGAATTTACACTAGAGAATAGCTATAATAATATAAACTATCATTAACAACGGTGTATTGTAATTCGATTAAAACGTAAAATTATTACAGGTAGAGTACGCTTACCTTTCCGCCTTTTATTTCGCATATAGTTCTAGCATAGAAATATAAAAATTAAATACGGAGCAATCTCATATACAATTTATAACTTAGAGAGTATCAATTTATTCAAAGTAAATCGAATCTACTTGGTGTAGAATTTGGATGAAATGCATACCACAGCTAGTTTGAAAATAGTGGAATCATCTGGCTGATTGAGAGCCTCTTGAATCAGCATATCAGGATGGTCTTGCAGTGTATTCGTGCATGAACGGATAAATTTATAACAATTATCGAGCTTTGGATTATCGCCAGCAAACAAGGAAGCCTGGTAATAAATAGGAAGTTGATAGTCAATTAAATTCAGGCGCAATTAGGCAAAATATTTTAAATGCTAGTTTTCGCTAAAATGCAGTATTAACCTGAGATAATTCTAAGCATAATTCAAAGACTCTGCCGGATCTGCATTTTGCTTCTAGCCATTCTAGATCGCACATAATCTATGGAAAATTAAATTAAGTAAGCGGTTGTTAATTATAAAATTAATGCACTTTTTACGCTATAAAATTAAAATAAATCAACAGTAGGATCCCTATACCTTTTCTGCATCATTCCAGCGCTTAGATTCAATAAGATGATGTGCTAATTCACTTAATTTTCGATGATTATAATTCACAGTAGCCGACTTTATCTGCAAAGTTTGAGATTTTTTATCGCTTTCCTCATCTTCATCTTCAGCACTAAATATCGTTGGTTGCTCCGGGACCATTCGGTATGCTACACAGAATTCGCCAGTCTTTTCATTTTTAAATGGTTTGGCCGTATTTGACCATCTAAATATAAAATTATTATAAGTTTCTATCAGTAATTTTCTTGTTGTATCATACTTAAATGAGCCGTCAAATAGTGCGCGGAATGGTAATTGAATTAAAGTTATGAACGCCATACTAAATTGGCTTGACTTAGAGCAATATACGCGTATATTATTAATTGTAAATTCTTCGTATTTAATAATATTATAAGTTCCTGCGGCTTTAATTTCAGGTAGCATACGCCCAATACTAATTTATTTAACGCTGTATGAGTTTTAGCCCCTAAATTCTCTGAATATGTTTGATACAAGTTTTGGAGCATTTATTACATAGACTAAAAAATTTCTCTTCAAAGTAATGACGTAAATTATCACCATTATTGAATACAGACACTAAATATTAAGATATACGAAAGGACAACCCCTTACTCTTAACGAGATTTAATAAGCGGCAAAACAGCAACTTATACGTTATTTGCATTTACATTCTCGATGACTACTAACCTTCCAATGAAATAATCAACCAACATCCCATGAATTTCCTCTTTAAATTCAACATTGCCAAGAAAGTATTCTTCAGCAACCTCTCGAAATTGTCGATGATACCATGAATAGACTACCACGCCATCTGCACCTCTCTCAGCTAGATAATCACCTAGATTTCAAAAAATAAGCGATTCTCATTTATATTTTTAATCTAGTACGGATCTAAATGTATTGCTAAGCAACAAATTTAAAGACCAGCTTTCTATGCAATTTGTGATTATACCCCCTTCAAAGAACAGGCTACTGATAAAAAAATGATTAGAACGGATCCACATCATGATATGAAACTTCGAAAATATAATATTCGATTGCCATGTTTTATACAATCCAAATATACTGGTACTGTATGACGATTGCAACAAATAAATAAACACATATATACGTGTTTTAAAGGGTAAGAAGAAATCTTACCTAAATCATTACGCAGTCGCGTCCAAAGTAGTGTAGGTAATCGTCTTAAGGGAGGAATATGAAACTGAAAGACATCCCTTAAAGCTTCTTCATCGCACGAAAGTAAATCTTCTAACTCTGTGGACGATAAACCGTTTTTACTGGCCGTTATGTAGCCGAGAGCTCGTTTGACGAATAATGTCCCATGAACCTGATTTAACCTGGAAAACGCCCACCACAGCAATAAAGTTTACTCATCGACGGAGGATACTGTATATCATCAATATTATCTATTGTACCTTTCAAAAAACTGCTTAATAATTTCTCTAGGAGTTGGAGCTAATTTCATTTCCGATTCAGGTGTATATGATTTCCATCGCTGTGCTGCTGAGCAAGCAAGCTTAAGGTATAATGGAGTTGGTGTACTACAGGCCTTTAGAATGAAATTTCTTTGTGCAGTAGTTAATTTCCTAAATTAGATTACAGTTATTACACAATGAGATCTTCCAACATTAGCATTGTCAGCAACGATCGAATTCGATATTCCTATACAGATGCCATCAAGTATGATCTAAGTTAACAGAAGCTGATTGTACTTTACCAGAATAACTACATCTTTCAAAAATTACTTAAAATAAATCAGTTCGAATTTCAAGTCTTTACCTGCCCAGTGATTTTAGCAAAAACTCAATAATTTCTGTTGTATCATCTTTACTTAAGGTTTGAATCTATAACGAAATGATTAAAATTACAGAATTCAATAATTATTATAAAGGAAAATTATTTATAAATTATATTTAAGCATGGAAAGCAAGTCAGTGTAACTAATATGTGCCGTATTGACTTTCTAAGATCTTACTTCAACATAATAGTCTTTAGTAGGGTATAGAAAATCTAGACTTTGTAAGCAAATGCCAGGTAAGGCACTAAGGACAATGTAAACATTATCTGGTAAATTTCGCGGGAGCCAAACTAAAGAATGAGCTTCATCTTCGTCATTTAATTGATCCAGAGAGTCTAGAAATATAACTGTAGAAATAGTAGAAGCGATCTGTTTTGATTACAACGAATAATTATTGATTTACATGAAAGGCTGAAATAATCCTATGCTCTAATCATCTTCCGATTCATAAGCCTAACAGAACTTCTGATATCGTAATTAATAGATTACCTAAAGGCTTATTAGACCTTGGACATATCACAAGCAAATCATGGAATTTCTTAGTCACTGATCGGAAATCCTTTCGTATTGATTTTACATCTTTATTGTAAAATATAGCAATCTATAAAGTCGCAAAGAGAAGCAATCTCGAATTAATCATTCATTATTGGCTTCGAAATTTCTGTAGAGATCCTGCAACGAATTTACAATCACAATTGGTTGCTGTTTGCATTATCCTATACCTTACCTGCTGGCATAAACTATATAACAGTTCTCGGACATTTGATGAAGCTGGTGTTATACCAATGCATCGAATGCAGCATAAACCCCTATATTAATAATATAAAGAAGTATTGAATCTTAACTTTTTCCAAGTTCTATCTTTAGCGTAACTTTTACTATTCACTTACTTGTATTCAGGTTCTTTATGGGTTTGTAGAAATTCTCTGAAAACATGAGCCATTATAGAAGTTTTACCAGTGCCAGAAATGCCATGAACAACTAATGGCTATTTCAAATTATAGGAAAGCGTAATTGTCTTTCAATATAGCATTTTGCAGTAGCTTAACATTAAGACCTGAATTACTAGGTTCAGTAATAAACTTACCACATTAGGGGATTTTCGTCCCAAATACTCCTGAATCTGTTAGACCAATGTTTTTATTAAACACAAAACATACCCGTAAAAAATAATTACTCAGTAAGTTCTTCCTTAAAATCTTTTCTTTTATTAGAATATATCCACTTTATCACTTTACCTTGTTCGTATATGCAGATCTACCTACAAATGATTTCGAACGCTCAAGACAAAAGATACTATGCCTAAGGATTTCCGTGTAGATTCCTTCCTCGATTTTAATAGATGAAGCGGCAACTATGTACGTTATAAATAGAAATTATAAGTCAATAAAGATTAGTCTATCAGCAAAATATTCAGAAATATTAAATACGTCTGCTATTATGATAATTTTAAATGCAAGTCGCGATATTAATTCTGTTCGGAGGCAAATATGTACAGTTATTATCTCCATAAATAGCTATCGTAAAATTTCAAATTATTGCTTAATTTATCACGGTTAGGCTTTTATTGTAAAGAAGTGCGAAGTAATAAATAGCTCTAAATTGAGTTACACAAGTGTTTGTCAATAACTGGAATAGCACTACTAATAATGTTACTAAAATAGACGACTTACATTTGATTATGGAATCAGTCATAAATTCGCAAAATCTATCGGCACATTCCATTACGGCCTTTTTATTGGTTTTATAGCTTAATGCAACGGTATCTTCGTCCAAAGTGAATTCGTAACTTTATTGTTTTACGCATAAAAAGGGATAACATAGAGGAGGTAAGATTAGCAAGTTATGTTATTTAGTTGTATCTAGTTTCAAAATCAATGAAATCTGCTTAATTAATCTAACAAATTGCAGCAAAGCAGTAATTTTAAAGCTGTATGTTTGCTATCATGTATTAAAATGGAGGCTAAACAGTTGAAGAAATCGATTTGAGTGCTAAAATCAAGCTGCAGCTATGCAGTAATTTCATCGTAATCATAAGTATAGAAATTGAAAGTTTTGTTTATTTCTAGAATTGAAAATTTACAACACACTTGAATGTAACTTATACAATGAATGTAAGCAATTTGATAAATGAAATACTAGTCTACATTCTAACCTATATTTTTGTTCTCTTGGTAATTTAAAGTCGATAAATTCTTTTAACTGCTGTAGTCGTGTAGTTGCGTCTGTATCCACTTTGCCATCATTCATATCAATAAAAAACCTAGATTCTGATTTACTAGTATCTAAGTTGGTAATTGCACGATTGAAGTAAAATCTGCCAGGACGATTTGGACTATCTTCGCTTTGCAAGCCACCACGGACTTCATTTTCAGTGATAGATATAAAAAACTGTTTTCTATCATCTTCAGACATTTCACATGCTTTTGCAGCTGATCTAAAAACCTTCTGCATTTGATTAAAATCTTCATTCCATGCAGCCCAATCTGATTTAACACCTTTATTATAGCCTGCATAATGGCTCGAGATAGGTTGAAGTACATATTCTGGCTCAAGAGCAGACTCATCTAGCTTGAACCATTTCTTCAAAAGATTTACTTCTCTAATACTGTTTGAAGAATAATCTTGAGTATATTTAACTATATTTTCAAATAAAGCTTGTTTAATTTTAGAAGGAAAAGGCCGATAGCCATATTTACGGCTAATAATCCCCAAAAAATAAGGTCCAGCAGAAGTATCTCTATTGTATAGATGAAAAATTTACATTTTTCGAAAGGAAAATACAAGAATTTGAAATGGACGCAATTTATTCATATTCACTGTTTCACAAAGAACTATATATAGCTTCAGCCGAAGCAATCAATAGTACTTGTCAAATCTAGCAATCATAGAATTAAATTATCAAAATCACCTGCATCGTACAAGCTCACTATTGCATATGTCTGTCGTTTCATGTTCATCTGTAGCTCCTTCACGAACTCCCCAACGTAAATCGACGACATTAAAAAAGTAGCCAACTTTACGATAATATTGGCGTAAATAAGGATAGACATCGTCGATAAAGAAATCACGTTCGACTTTAGTATCGGTAAATGTTGAACTAATAAAGATCCAAACGTCGGTATTAAGGATAGATTTAACTTGCGTCTCTGGAATATCACCTTTGAGGATGGCATGATAAAAGCTTTTTTCGAGTCTCTAAATTATAAGATTGCAATAACATTATGAAGCAGATGAAGAATGAGTCTTGTGCAGCTTATTACAATTAGATGATATTTTCAGTCGTTAATAGCATATATGCACAAATTGAATCGCTTTTAGGGAAGGAAATCGAATCAAGGCCGTATTATAAGTCGTCAAGAAAAACTAAAGAAGTTTTTACACTTAGAGTGGCATAGTATTTATTGCCTATAGGTGCATTTCTAGCGAACTCAGTCCATTAAAGTTAATAAGGAAGTTGAAATTAAAGTAAGATGAATTAGAGTAAATATGTATTATCAGCCTAATAATTAGATCTTAAAAGATATTTAACTATTAACTATATGCGCGTACTCGTATGCATAAATTGAATCATTGTTTCAACTTAGTTTCATTTATTACTATTTATAAAGAGCGAAGAGTAGGTCAGATTGGTTTACATATTCAAACTTATAGATATTCATACCTAAAACTAACAACAAATATTAAACTTTATAACAAGACAAGTACATAATTATGTTAATTGGTATGAATTAAATTAAAATGATAGCAGATTTATGACTTTCACCCTTATTCTTTTGAGCTTTATTCATACTGACAGATACAGTACTGGAAATATTTATGCTTCTATAACTTGATCGCCAAATTTCAACTCTATTTATATGTTAATTTACATCTTACAACGTATGAGTTCAAATTTATTTGATTAGCGTGGTTTCATGGAGCATGCTAGAGACTTAGAGTCTTTAATCCTCATTAATTACTGGTGGAACTCTCACTCGCGATACTTTGCGTACTGTGCTTCTACTTCTACTTTATATTTATTAATATAGAACTACTGAGTTATGTGTATGATATAGTAAGTCAAAGTTATACTTGATTACAACCATTAAATATAAATTTACATTTACTATCCATAATCTCTCAATTTTACAATGTTACACTCAATAACTAAGGTTTATCGTAGTTTGTTATCAAATATGTAATAAAGCCGTTTATTATAATACTAATAATTATAATCAATTCTTTAATTACATTATAGTTTCGTGACAGAGTGATTAATTTTATTATGCTATGCACATCTACTTAATTAAACTCATTACGAGATCTTACTTTATTTTGGGAACATTTCTTTCTTGCTGCATCTGCATCTCTTACTGCCGAAGCTAGCTTTTCTTTCCAGGGTGATCGATTGGCTCTTAGCTCCAAATTGTGGATGGAATTAGCGATTTTGTAGTGTTTTACTTTTTCCCATACATTATTTTTATTTTTTGAGAAATTGTTAGCGCCACTTGAATTTTGCTTCTTTGTGGCTACAGTAAGAGCTTGTACCCATTTATCTTCATTATTTTTGCTATTAGATATGGTAGCACTGTTTCCCATACTGTAACATATGAAAAGAGTTTATTGAATTAAAAATTTTTATTTAAAACCAATTAGATACTATAGCCAAATATCAATAACTTTAAATAGTTACTAGAGAACGTGGAATCAACAATAAAGATAGAGCTATTTAATAACCCTTTAATAACGAGAAGCCTGATCAAAGATTTTCCTGATAAGTATAAATTAGTACAAATTATAGCACTGGCCTAAAAATTGGACGTACCTCCATCGATTTAATGGGTTTAATAGCTTGAAGAGCTAGAACTATAAATATTATTAGCTAATAATTTTAATTGTAAAGGATTATCTGAAAGGCATCACTAATTTATTTTTGATCGAAATATTCACACATATATACTAATAAAATCCCTGTGCAAGTCTAAAAAATTACCAAATTTCTGTTATACAGAAAATAAACTTGAATAAAATGGCAGTAAATGTCCGTTCAGGGGAAATCTAAGTATTCCCTTATAATAGCCAGACTAGACAGCAAGGTATAGGCTATTATTGTCAAACCTTTACCCAAAGATTACTGATGTATATGAATCATAAATCACATTAAGTTCAAGAATTTAAGGATTTTATGATTCAATTAACACCATTAGTAAATTTTAAAATTTAACGAGGGCTATGTTGTGATTGATTGGTGACATAGCAGTGCAGTCACTGTATAACACTTTAATGGTATCCTTCAAAAATGCTATATCTGTTTTATTTGATTCGATAATTAGTTGTTCCAGCTGACCAAGAATAGTCTATGATTAGCCTAAAAAAGTCAATCGTCCTTAATCATATTTATAGTATTTACTTCAGATAATAATCAAGAATAATAACTACGAAAACAGAGCTTTTAGCTATAGTCAGACCCCATGCTAAAAGATAAATATTATTCAGTAAGTAAGAAGTAAAGAAAGATATAGCCAGTAAGACATGAACTGTTTGCTATTAGATAGGTGTTCATGAATAAAATTAAATTATAAGAATTAGTAAACTTCGAAACATCCAATATAAATTGTACAAAAGTAACGATCGTAGGTTTATAAGGCTTCTGATTGTCAAGTTAAAGTATACAATCTGTTTATTTTTATCGGAGTATCGTTATTCTAAAGCACATTTTTTCCTTCAGCAGTTAGAATCAATTTACAATTTGACCTAATCTATTCGATATTTTTCTACCAACCAATCAATCAACCAATTGTAAATTCTGAAATATAAGTTTATTGAGTTCCTCAAGAATATAACTTACTACTTATAAGGATAGTATAGATAAAGGATTCTTGTATCTATGACTTACCAATAACGAAATTAGAAAAAGTGAAGCTTGTAAAGAAATACAAGTAATTTACTTTATAATTCTAGGATTTATTGAAAGAGTATTAATATTGAGAGACTACTTCGCTTCAGGATTGATTGTGAAAATTATGTTATCCTTTAGGCATTAGCATCACCCATCCACGCCCGCGTCTACTAACTTACTCTACTTTTAATGACATGAGCCATTCAAACTCTGAAAGAATCGTCAGATCTAGTCTTAGCAATTTCAGTACCGACGAAGATTGAATATAGTCATGACTTCGTTTTTTCAATACTAGGAAAGATATAGTAGCAAGTACAGAAATTTGTACTGATAATGCTAAAATTGAATCCTTTGAAGATGTAGGCATCTCTATAGAAGCAGTCTATCTACCACGTTTTCTCCAGGAGTGTTTGCAATATCTATTAGGCGTTAGATACACTTCTCAGTAATATATACCGCTACCATACTTACGAAGCAAAAACTAGGCAACAGATTGAATATGGTAGAGTTTATCACCGATTGAAAATTCAATAGCTTTAGTGAAACCCAATAAAAATCTGCAGTTCGTGTGGAACTGTTACAGGTAATACTCAGTGAGCAATGCTATCATACCAAAGTTAAATTAGATTACGCCAAAACCACAAGAAGTTAGATCTCTATTGTAACTTAGTGACTCAATCATATCCGTGATACTGATTCAAAGTTCAAGCTCATTAATTGAAATTCTACAGCAAAAGAGTTAATGAAACATGGATAATAGCTAATAGCAACAAACATGTCATTTTCGCAGTATTATTGGAGAATTTCTCCACTTTTAGGGCAAACGGAAATTGTAAATTGTGTGTCTATGATGATACACTGATTGAGTTGCTAGTTTCATATTTACAAATCTACCAGCACATTTTGTTGTTCCTTATGAAAATAAATATATGTGATTTGGAATCGATGTACCAAACAATTGGCAGCTCTACTTTTTTTAATTGCTTTCTGGGTAACTAAGATAGTTACACCTCAATCTATATTTTAAAAATCCGAAAAACGGTAAATGCTTCTATAAAAAATTGCATTAAAACTGAAATTAACAAGAGAAAATCAAATCTAAATATGTGTATAAATGAATTGTCCATCAACATCATCTCTAGGCATAATCTACTATATTACGTGGCCTCTATAGGTGCATATTTAGAGAGTAGGGTTATGTTTTGCATGTTGATCGATTTGGTTGTCATGATAGGTGAACAATCTCTTGGGTCTGAGAGTGCAGTGTGTTATCATAGAATTAGCAAAAGTACAAAAAATAAGAAGAAAATGCTAGCAATTTAATCAAATTCTAGTTATTTAGAATCGAAGGAATCCAATTTTTTACCTTAATCCAAGTTCGACTAATGTCTAGTCTAAATAAAATAAACCATACTCAAAGTGGTCTGGATTGGAATAAAACCTATGAGGATCGGGTTCTATATTAGAACTCTTTTAATCTTGTACAAATAAAAAGCAAATGAACTGATGACGATAATAAATTTAATAGATTGACAAACGTAACAATAGAAGAAAGGAGTCGAATAGAAGACATGTTAATGTAGCTATTTTCTATTCAGTATTAATTGAATGGGAACTTAGGGTGCGGTTCGAACTATCAATTGACTCTTACTCAACAATATGCAACATCCAGCATGTTTAGACCACATTTGAGAAATACAATCGCACACATACTGTATGAAATCAAGATTAACAAACTCAATATGGCCTATATCGGCAGCTAATCCGTATTATTCTTGACAAACAGTCTACGATAAAAGAAGTAAAGGATAATAATTATACTGTAGTGGCACTCGAATATGTGACTTCGGCTAGATATCTACTAGTAATGCTGTGCATAGTTTATTATTAGGAAGGCACAGTTAGGTGTAGAAGATTAGCTAGTTAGAAATTAGAAATTAATATTTCATTACATTTAGCATAATTTGATGGTGACTTAGAGCTAAATCGAATAATTTAATATTAGTATGGAATACTCGTACATGAATTAAGTCTCAAAATGATTCTATTAAAAAATTCTTTTCTAGTTGCAGAGATTATGTTAGAATATATAGCAATTAATATAAGCGTAGATTTTATTAGATTGTGATAGTGTACATATGCCGTAATTTTAACTATAATTTTATATCTAAGCATTCAATACTGTTTACAGAGTCAGAATGAATTAATGTGCCAACAACGTGTTAGTTTCGAGGGAACACTATGATGAATTGCTGCAACAGCGTCTAAATAGCAGTCTAATAAGAGAACTAACGTAATATGAGCAAGAAAGACTACTTTTTCATTAAGTTTTTTTTGTAATTTATTGATATTATGACGGACGCCTAATCATTTAAAATATCAAATTAACATAACTCAACATAACATTAAGGCTACGAAAGCATTATACATGACGGGCAAGAGTGCAGCTAGTCTATGCTTGCAAATAATTAATTTTTACTCTATGCTGTATGAAATGAAATTCAGAGACAACGTTAGCCCTACGGGACAGAATCTACTAACTATTTATTATATAGTATTTACTTGTAATTTTTTGATACCTTTTCATCATGATTAACTTGCTACTGTATTAGTAACAACGTTGAATTGAATCAATGCTTTTCTTGCTGACTACTGTAGTCAGGTGTAACATTTTAAATATTGTATTTCTTGGAAATTGTTAGTTGCGATTAAAGCCTAGCTAGACAATAGTGATTTTGTAAAATGACGGATTTTTGAATAAATGCAGTAACAGAATTACGAACTTTTATATTTCAGGAAATTTGGCTGGGTCTTATAACATATATAGCTAATAGTACCAACCTATTTAAGGACTTGCTTATAACTTCTGAAGACTTAGCATTATTACTGAAGTTAACGTTAATATTTTTAGTAAGTATTTCCTAGTTATTATTCTTAAGATTACATTAATACTTTTGTGACTTTTACAATAGTCTGCAAAAGTCGATCTCGAGTCTAAATTGTTCTAGTAACAACATCATTAGTATATATCTAATTGCTGAAACTTATTCACTCCCTTAGATATTTTGTTCAATAAACAATCACTGACTTTACTTTTAATAAACTTCTTATGCTAAAATCGCTAATTCTACTGCTTTCCATCCGCCGGCCATTTCATACTAGAGAAGAATATAAATACCCTCATCTATTCATCGCAGAAAAGGAATATGCGGCTATTTAAAATTAAGCTGTTAACCAAATAGCTGCTGCAGTGAATAAATAGTAATATCTTTACTACATTTATGTAATAGAAGAAATCGTGATATGGATTGCTATCCGCTTAATTGACCGACAATTTTTAAGTTTTGATATTACGCGTTCTCTACATTTTAAACTTCGTTATTTTAATTTTTTATCATATAACAGTGAGTTCTACAAACATATCCAAAGTATGATATTGTATTGTCACGAAAGTCATCATCGTGACGTATATTTTATTTCTATGTTACGTTCTATATATATTTATATCTCAGAAATATTTTACGGTCTCCTTAATTGTAATTTTAGTAGTTAGCAGTTGATATCCTTAATGTAGGATTAGATAGACTAAATTAGTAATTGCCAACTAGCTAAACTGGATTGTATCTATCACCTCCAAAGTTGTTAAGGTTCAAAGTACAATTCCTAAGTTTAAAGGAAATATTTTAGTAGAATAGTTTTATATGTACCTGTTAAACTATTAATAAGCAACGATTATCATAATACTATTAAAGTAAATTTAATAGGATCAGATTCTATCTAATCTGTACAGATAGAATCTCTTTAGGGTATTAATTTGGTTAATTTCTAATAGACGAGGTAACTTCCGTAGCTAAACCGGTTTTAGGTACCGAAACCAATATAAACAACGAGTTCGCCGACAATAAATTAGATTGAAATTTTCTATTAAGTCGTGAAGGTCTCGCACTCTTAAACCCTATCTGCCTTGGAATACTAATTATCTGGTATTCCGAATAACAGTAGTATACGATAAAAATTACTCTCTCAATCCTTGTTGCAAGTTAGGGTTATTTCTGGCTCGTGACATGTATATTATATAGTATTCTACATAAATATGAATGACTAATTTTTAAAGACAAAAATAAAATTCCTTAAATTCTTATGATCGACAATCTTGGTGTTTTCTTGACCAGTGGGGAAAACATTGCGCTCTTTTCACAAGAAAATATACAGATACACAATCAGGAAAACGCTAATTTACGCTTTCTTTTTAATTTCGTGTAATTTAAATTTTTAGGCTGTTTACGTTAAAAATAACAAATTTAAGGCTAAATAATCGAATCAAATCATGTCACCACAGTAATTAATCATAATCAGAATTCATCAGGAATGGAAGTAAATGAATAAATTTATAATTAATTTTTGCAAGAGGTAAATGCACATATGGTATCGAACTTTATTCAGATACACTCTGTGATAAAACTGATTCATCACAACTTATGAGTAGAAAGGTTGCATTGAATACTTTTTGATAAATCAAATTAATCACAAATCTTAAGTAATTGTGAACAAAATATTATAAAATACCCTTAGCAGTATCAATAACTTCTCATCGGGAACTCATGTGATTACGTAGAATTTACGTGAATGTGAGTAAATTTAGTAAAATTGCTTTGTCGAGAAACTATAGAAATCGATGCATTTTATCAAACTCTCTAGACTACTATTTTGGAATTTTTAATTATCAGCGTTAAATAGAAATAGATTACTACAAAACAGATCGTGAATCCAATTCTATAAATAACCATTTGAGTTTTACTATCTCTATTGACGAATGATAATTCTATGATCAATATTACGTTTTTCTATTATCTCTATAGTTGTACTAAATACCCTAAGGCAATTTGTACTTATTAGGAACAGTAATTTTACATTCAATTTGATTCGTATATTCTGCAGTCAGCCAATTATTATGAACAATTGAACGTCTTGAAATGATCTCTGTTGTCTCTTTGCGGGTAAAATTTAGAGCAAGAACGTTGCTGTTGTATATATAATTAGTAATAGATTAAATACGATATCTTAATCATAAAGGCATAAATAAAGGAAACACTATATATGTACGTATATGATGATTGTATGGTAGTACTTGTAATACAGTAGGTGATAACATTGTAAAAGGCGGACTGCTAAGTTGCTAATTGTAGTGCGAAGTATAAACTATAATCGTATCGAGGTGTAACCTCGTGTAGCTATAAATACCGATCAACTAATAATAAAATGCAGTTATCAACCTTACTCACGGAGTGAACTTATTATTGAAGAACATAACAGTTACTAAGAGATAAATTATAATTATCATCACTAGGGGTATAGTCTTATCGTTCTGTTAGTTATCTGGAGCAATAGCGTTTCAAACTTTTCCGAATTTTAAAAGCCCTATTAATAACCAACAATATCTTATCTTTACTTTCAAATCTAGTTCTCTAGAAGGTTATTAAATACATTATTTCTGAATATTTTAAAGTCTACGATATCTATTTACTATTTTACTTTAATCTGAGCATTCCCTAAGTATGAGCATCATTTATTTTGCTTCAAGATCAAAAAGAATATCATTTACTATTATG
>NW_002060947.1:5258425-5260443 GCF_000150275.1 Trichoplax adhaerens
GTATATAACATAAACCACCGCTGGCACTGCCACTATCATGCTGATTGCTAAGGATAAAATAATATAACTAAGTACGAATTGTGCTTTATATTCCTGATACCATACAGAAAAAGGCTTGACTAAAGCGTAATATCGATCCATGCACATTAAAGATAGTAGCAAGCTTCTAACAGCCATCGACATGATAGCAACAAACATAAATATTTGACAAGCAGTAGAACCATATTTTAGGCTAGGTACGACCAGTACAGCACTGAAAGAGAAAATTATTGTCGTTAATAGTAATATCAAGTCTTGTACCAGCAATAGTAAAATGGTGAAGTAGGACATAGTTTGTAATTTTCGACTAAAAATAATAATGTAAACTATTATTCCATTAAGGAAAAATCCAGTAATTTTAATAGGTATAGTACTTAAAACCAGAAAGGTATTGATAGTAGTTATGTTACTAAAAGAATTATTATAATCCATTTTTTCCTTTTCGATGATGCCGTTTACAACTTGAAAAGAAGGATAATAAATTACTGAAAACTGATGCTAGTGAGTGTTTATTGATTGATATCTTTTAATAAGCTAGTTTTGAACTGCTAGTAACAACTTAGTCCGTCAGAAGTCTGTGGAATTGAAAATTTTAGGGCTTGAATAAATAATAGTGATTCACGCGATATAATTTACTATTCATGGTAGCCAATAAATAAATATCGACAATGTAATAATTCTTCAGCTCGATATAGACAGTAGCATACTGGATTCAAGATTTATTTTGACATGGTATTTCTTTTTGAAAATGATAGGAATTCTTCAGTTTGGAAGTGGTTTTATTGTAGGCGCTGTAATAAAACTAAACACACTTTAGTTGATAATAGCTTCAATTGAAGCAATCGCTAAAAATAAAGGACTTTCAAAAATTTCAGAAAATACCCAGTGTGTTTTTAATCAAGATTGTTGTATGTGACGGACATATATGACGCTGTAAACTAATAGACAATAGCTTTTTGTCACTGATTTTAACGATCTGATTATCATACAGAAATAAACTAATTTCTTTATGTATTCCTCACTTATCTAATTTATGACACCTTAAGGAAGTAATTAACTATATTAAATAACGAAATTCAGAGAAATTACTTAATATGACACAAAACTAAATTGTACTAGAATGATTAATAGTTCAATAAGAGGATTTTCTATTGTGGTAATTGCATTAATTTCAAGAATTAAGTATGTATTTATATGTAGTTTAAGATTTATAAGTATGCGTTATTTATTCTCAAATCTTTCTTAGTATTCATTAAATCTTAAACATGTTGAGTCTCATAATTTCTATTGTACTTTATATTTGATTTGAAAGTTTTTTGACTTTTCTTCATTTCTCGTTTGCACATCTAATAAGATTAACTTCAACAATATCTAATTAAGACTGGGCGTAGATGTAAGGGTGATGTAAACGATCGTAGCACGTACTTTATCTACTGTTTAGATCTAATGTTTCTATGCAAAGGTTCTATGATAAGCTAATGCAACTTAAGTATCGCAATTTAAACAAGTTATTTAGTGTAACAGCACTACCATATCATGTTGACCAGACTTAGCTGCAAAGGGTAGGCTTGCGATAATATTTTAAAAGCGACTTTGACCAATAGGAAAGGTTACAAAGTATTTAAAGAAAATATCGGTAAAATATGTAATGAAATGAAAAGTGTAGAGATCAAGCTACGAAACTTTAACAAACTTTGATTCTACTTTCGTTGCACTCCGGTCGACTTAACGCTAATACTTTGACACCAAATAAAATTTGGGGAAATAACCGAACAACAATTTATTTCAAAACAAAAATGGAGAGAAGTATAAACCGAACAACCGCACAAATACTTAGCTTTAAGTATTATTAAAATAAATGACAGACTTAAAAACTGTCAACGACCAAACAACCTTTCAAAAAGAAGAACGTTTTAACTTACGACAATTCGACCCCGAAGGCCTTTAAATTCAACAAGTTCTTCAAATAAAATCTTCTC
>NW_002060947.1:5371228-5418307 GCF_000150275.1 Trichoplax adhaerens
CGAAGAATGTGCAAAATATAAAATCAGAGGTATATAAGCTCTTCCCGGTGTGATATTTATTGGATAGCTAGTACTCATAGTTTAGTGCCGATGTATTAGGTAGTATACTGTATGTAATTGGCATTAAACAATGTTACGTTATTTAATTAAATCATTTTTGACCCTTTTACTACAATTACATAAAAGGCAGGGCATATACTAGAATTATTTGATGAAGTCAAAGATAAAGCGAAAATTTTAATTTAAAGAATTATTAAGATAATATGAGATGAATCGTATTAACTGAAAATGTCACTTATACACATCTTCCTATGAACACGGTTAAAAATTCATTAGTCGTGTTATTATAATTTTGCAAACAAGTAATCCGCCAATTACAGACAGTTTCGATATATATTAGTGAATAATTAATACGTGCATCTATTAATAAGCTATGGCAAAACAGGCGAAATCCAACTTATAATTTCCATCTTGCAGCCAAAAATAACTTAAGCTGTATGTAGTAGCGTCCATACACACTCTGTAATTGTAAGACCAGTACAGTTATTTCATAAATCCCTGAAAGAAAAGTTAACTAGTAAGCCAACTCGACTATCGATGCATTATAATATTAGCATACTGATAGATAAATGTTAGCCTTATATAGCGATTATGACGAAGCCAGAAAGTATCATTAAGTTGAGCCAAAGCCAATAGTTCGAACTTCATTTGAATCATAGCAATATAGCTAACCAGAATGTCCGGATATTATAAATAGATATTGTTGCTCTTTCGGACCTCTGTAAACACTAAAATTTCTTCCTGCAGATATTAGTATAGCTGTTCAAAATAATCTTTCAATTGTCGATCTGCATTCTGCCAATGATATGATATACAGTAAGAATTAAATTACAATCCAGTATTACTAGCTCTGTAAATTCATAAGTCAAGAGCAGATCAAATAAGCTTCTATATCTTGTAATTTCGAAGCACATTACGTAACTGTCGTAATAAACAGCTTTCACTACGTACAAACATTATTACCGTACGTATTCTTAAATATTGATATCAGAAATTACAACTATGAAAGAAAATGAGCCAAACCCACGCAGAATATCCTTAAATGAGGTGTAATGTGTAGTTGGTAACGCACATCGACATGAAATTCAGCACAAAATAAATTAACCGCTATAATGGATCTCCATTTTATTAAAATTGATTTTTAAACAAAGAAAATAGATATAAGGTGAGCTGGCGGATAATTATTAATCATATAATTATTTATTTCAATTACAAATAATAATAGCTAACATAAATTTAAGCAACTACTATAAACCTATTAAGAATCTATGAGACACGTTAAATTAAAAACTAAGCATAAGTTGCTTGCAAGATACAGAAAAATTAATATTTTGAATGGTACTCATAAATTCAGCTGTGAAATAATTAAGCTAGGACAAATTAAACTTGAAATCTCAAATTTAAATAGAATGTATAAGACTTGAAATCAATTAATTTCCAGAACGAGATACGATATTTAGCGGCAAGACTTTTAGGTCAAACTCTCAATAAATTAAAGCCTTTAGCAGCTAATCAACTACTCCTTATCATCTTGAAAAGGTTGCAGCTATACGTATTGCAAATAAAATTTGACAGATTTATATTTACTTTGGTGATTATTCAGCGTAAATCTCCTATTCAGTATTTATCCAATGCATTTCTACTATTGTTAGGCAGTGTAGAACTATTATTGTACGATTATTGACCTCAAGATCATTATTGCGCGTTTATTAAAAAAAAATGAAGATACTACTACCTGCCTCTGCTTGAATTCTGCAATCTTTAACAATACCCGATGCTGTGAAACAATGATTGCTAAACAATAAGAAATATAGGTAAATTTAGTTATTAAAATTGCTAACTTCGCCAATATTAATTTTTGCAGAAGCCTTCAGCCTCCATTTGTATTCATCAATGTTATATGTAGTACAAGAAAGAAATCTCAAATTCTAATGAGAAGAAGCTAAGCTTGATTAACCTGTTCTTGATTGAGACGTAGTGTTCGAAGGCAATTTTAGGACCTAACACACAATAACTTAAAATACTTCAATACCAAATGAAGTACTTTCATGATCTTCATTTGGTTGAGGCATTTACATAGCTGGGAAAAATTAGACTTTCTAATATCTAATAATAGTATTTTTACCTGTATCTCCCATCGATATCTATCCAAATCATGTCTGCCATTATTAGGCAGTAATGAAATCTTCTTATTAGAATATTGACAATAAGAGCGTCATTATAGATTCCTTGCATTAAATATAAATGCAAAAAGGTGACTGCTTATGCTGAAATTATCTGGTTACTATGTCGATTACATTCTGTTGACGACGGGAATAGTCATAGTCAGACACATAAAGCCTTCAAAACAATTGATTGTAAAATAATGCATGGTCATCCAACTGTCACAACAAATTATCAACTTGCATTTATCTATTAATAACTCGTTCATTATCTATTCTTATCTAAAGGTTTATTGTTTACATTATCAAATGAGGTGATAGGTCGAATTGATATGTAAGCAAGCGCAGACAATTTTCCACGTGATGGCTAGATTATCAGGTAAGGCATAAAAAAGTTGGACATAATAAGTCTGGTGATAATGATTATTCATGATTAGGCAAAGCGTGAAACCATCAATAACCTCTTTCATACTATATAATAGTCTGATAATCGATCATTGAGTTTACAGGCCAGCAATCAGGATGGTAAGAATTCTTATCAAAGCCTAGTTATCATGTTAATGATTTTAAGCCATGTTCTATTTCTTATTTTATTGATGTCTCACTGTAATCGATCTAATAAATAGTAATCATCACCTTCACATTTCAAAGTTTATAAACATCAGACAGCTTTCTTTCTTTCTCACAGTTTTATCAAGCGTAGCAAAAAATTCGATCTCGATATGTTGAACTAAGTCAATGTTTAGAAAATTGTCTATCGATTCCACTCAGTCTAGAATACAATGTCTACGAAGACTATTTGTTGCCTATCACCGCCCTATAAAATGATTAGACAATAATGTGAAGTACGGTGGTTATTTCAATCAACCATGAAAGATTAAACCTTAATCGATTTAACAATTTTTTTCTAATTTTGCTACTTTTAATACCACTACAATGTTTCAATCGATTCAAAGTTTAACATTATTACATGCGAATTTGCAAATGTTGCATACTTTTCATAATGGCTGCATGAGGGAACAATGCAGTTCGTTTAAAGATTTCCTTCCTTCGTTAGCCAATTATTGTTTTTGCCATTCCCTTTTCTACTTAAATGTGACAACAATCACTTAGAAGTTGTTATCCTAACTAATACACTTGAGCCTTGTCAGAGATTGAAATCTAAAACGGAGTTCATTTGCTTACAATTCAATCTTCTAGTATGGTTTTATACATCGTGCTTTACAAGATTTAATTGTACGCCAATATGGAGAAAAAGAATGGAAACGCATCATGTAAGTAAGAAAGGTTTTGTTTTCATTAAGATAATAATCAAGCTCTAGGTCATATCTACAGTAGAAATGGATTATCATCATAAAATACTACACCATCAATTCTTTTTGAATAAAATTCATCCATTCTCTCGAAAACTTTATGAAGTGATGATAGGCTACTATTTTGTAGTGACTAAAATATTGACTAGCAGCGGAATATTTTCCATTTTTTTTATACTTAAGGCCTTGTACTACGATGGCACATGATAGCAAAGAGCTTATTGAAGTCTTTGCAATGCCTGATTATTCATGCGCCCCTGTTTATTAAGGATACATCTACCGCTACACCTACATGGCTAAAGTAGTTTACTAGTCAAATATTTTCGCGCTTTTAGATAACTGGCTGATACTATTTATGTAATTAATCCTTAGCAAGGTTTACCTCCACCCTTGTGGAGAATGCTTATTTGTGAGTTGAAGAATTAGTAATATCTCATCATTTTCTCAACTCGTCATTAGCCTGTAGAATAGCTACAACGATAAGGCCATCATTAGCATATATAGTCGCAATTCAAAGACAGCCATTTCGTGTTCTATTTCGTTTGAAGTGGTTGTTCTTACGCAAACATCTTATCGATCATCATAATGTATTACAATCTATGTGTTCATACAGCTTGCATTTGACTAATATTATTAAGACTTGAACAAATTATCTTAGGAAATGAACAATATGATCTCATCTGGTTGAAGAGATAACTTGATTATTCTAATAATTAGCAAGATTATGGATAATGCAACTTTACAATACATATTGCTGTACATAGTATCTGACATTTCCTTATCGATTTAGAAAATTGAATAGCCAGAGTAGATATAGTTCTAAATCGGTATAACGAATTAATTCTGAAGCATTCATGAAATCTTTCACATGTTATTCATTAAAATAATCATCGATATGATGTTATTTTTGTAATTTTACAGTATTGACAACAATTCACTATCACGATCAGTATGATTTGTTTATAAAGTGCTAGACTATTCGGCTATTTCTCTTCATCAGACTTTCAGTCTTTTTGCAACAGTTTTAATTCTCCATCTAAATAATCATGCTCAAAAATAGTCATTCTTTGGTGATAGTCGAAGTTTAAATACCATGTAGTTAAAGAAAGTTTCCTAACCTTTTCAGGTTAATAATATAATCACATCAATTTCTATCATATAGGCTTTATGTTTTATAGATTTTATAGGTTTACAAGACCGTCTAAAATCGATAATTTAGATAATTCTATATTGTTTTCCATGATTTACACGCATTTTTATGATTCTAATGATAATATTTAAAGTAGTTGCGTTACCAGCTACTCATACGTGGCAGAACTATCTTAACAGTGTTATTGTAACTAGATTCTGTTACGTTGAATTCAAAAATTAATAAATAAATATTGTTATTGATAATTGATGATTATAGTGATAAAGCTGGTATACAAGAAGAAAGCCGAGCTTTCTTACTACATCAAAGCTACGATGATGCATTAACTGTTAAGTTGGTAGCGACCGCTTGCGAAGTTTTAGGTAAATTAATTGTCATAATTGATTAGTAATTCACCGTAATCGATCAAGTAGAACCTAATGCTAGTCGCTTTTATCGTTCTTAATGATATTAATTTCATTCAATTGTGTAACAATTTATACTGGCCCATTCAGTCATGATTAATACCTACGTATATTAAAATGGAATCGTAATACTATGATAACAGAAGCTGTATTGGCAAACCTACATTCGTATACATATACTTATTTTCTAGTCAATCGAAGAATGGTAATATCATTCATTAAGCTTTAATTTACATATATAGTTTAGTTTATAACCTTTAGTCATAAAGTTTGAATTTAATTCTCCTCAACTTACATTTACAGCTGTTTTCGTCATCGTTGTCCAATCATCTACATGTACCGATTAAATTAGATTGATAATTAATTAATAAGGGTCGATGCCTAGTCATCAACGTTATGATAACCCAAACTCAACATGATAAAGATCCAATAGGCGATTGCAATTATTTCTGATAAATCTATAATAAAATCGTCATACAAAGTACTAATTGTCCCCAATATATCAAATTCGACTAGAAATAAACACTAAGTATTCATTTCGACTTTTATACTAACCGTTATCGCAATCTAAACCGGCTAGTTCATTTTCGTTCCTATGAATATACTCTCAAGAACTTTATAATTAACCATTCATTTAGCTAGGTCATAATACATCTGTATTAAGCACTTAAGAGGGGATAAAAACTAGTATAGCTTTGCGGGGTATACCCATGTCTTAGACAATCGACCTGGCGGAACGGAAATAAGTACCAGTACTTGCTAAATCGCTCAGCTCTACTCCTTAACTTTATTTATACCATATTTTATATTGTCTATCTAACTAATTACATCTATTTGCATATGTTCACCTTGAAGTACTGGTATTGCTATTATTTATGGATTTCTACTTTTAAATAATGTATTGGTTGTAATCAAAAATGACTTTATATAAAATTTTTATATTAGCAAGTATCATTAAGGTTAGTAAACCAGGTTCAATATGAATGCATCTATACCGACTATCACAACCTAGTTAAACAATATTATATTTACAGTAAGTTATTAGGAAAATAGTCTTAGTTTAATTCTGTTAAAACCTAATTAATTTGGAAAATGTCTAATTTGGTGTATAATTTATGACGTCAGAAATGAATGATTAATTAATTAATGGAAAGGCAAGCAAAAGCAATTATCCCTCGCATTAGTATGTGGGTAACAGTTTATGATTAATAATTAATGTCAAGCAGCAATGCTAGAAGATTATATTTTTGTATTTCATAAGTGCAATCTATTCCAAATTTAGTATTTTGACGGCGATTGCATAGGCTGATGCTTCTCAAATCTACTGTGCTGAGTAATAAAGCAGGAATAATACCAAAATCCATCATTTATATTTTGAGTTATTTAAAATGTATTAAAATCATAGCCGACTAGATCTAGGGTACTCATTTTATAATAAATACTCATGAAATCCCTAGATTTTTAGTTTTAAATTGTAAAATTGTAACCTAAAGTCTACAGAAATCAGAACACTACTCCCACGGCAAACTGATAAACAACATAAAATACTCGAAGTTCGCGTATGATAAAGATACGTTGATAGGATCGAGATAAGTTCAGAAAGAAAACGTTAAATTCTTGTTGTGGTTGTACGTCAGTGTTTGCATTTCTGTAGTTTACTACAATAAATATTATAACGAGACACATCACCATCGACAAAAAATTAATAAAATATAAACTTTTATATTTTCATTGACACATCGATGAGTGTCTCGTCGGACCAGGATTTGAAGGTTTTGATCAGAACACAAACAAGAAATACTCGAAGTACTCGTCTGCATTGATCGTATAAACGAACCTTAAGAAAAATCTCTCACTCTTTATCATCATTAGTACATTTATAGCAAGAAAACATTAACTTCTCTCAGTTGATGAAATTGATTCATTTTCATACATTAACTACATATTTTAGATATTTACTGGACATATGTGTAATAAATCATTTATCAGATAGTGCGTATAGATTGTTTTCCACGTACCTGCAGTTGTATTAATTACCATTGAATAGTTAAAAATTTTAGCTGTTATGTTTGCTATTATAAATGTTGAGGAAGAATAAATTTATAAATTTAATTACATATTGTGTATAGTATCGTTTACTTCAATGATAATATCGGTATAGGCTCAGCGATAATTAATATATAGTTAGTAACATCGATTTTCTAGAATCTAGCGAACACGTTATAATTATAAGCTATTGAAAGTATTATTTGATAAAAAAATTCTATAATTTAAAAATACTATACATATTGCAATATGTTTCATAGGCAGCAGAATGGAAGATATGTTGGAGAAATTCGGAGAACATTTCTTCCAATATTGTGTAGATAATGGTTATGATCGCATCTTACGGGTATTAGGCAGTACACTATATGACTTCTTATTTAATTTAGACGCTCTACATGATCATTTAGGGTCTAGCTATCATGGTATGAATGCACCATCATTTCGTTGTACTTCATCACTCGATGGCAATATCATTTTGCATTATTATTCTCTACGACATGGTCTATATCCAATTGTCACTGGTATAGTTAAAACCGCAGCAAAACAAATTCATAATGCTGAAGTTAAAATTCAAGTGATATCAGTTTCAACAACCAGTAAAGGTAAATGCCATGTTCAAATGTTAATATCCCAAGCCAATAGTTCCAGTTCTAATGCTAGTTTTATCCAAACAACCGCACCTCAATCACCTGTACGATTTAATCGATCATTATCATCACCACCAGCATTTAATTCCAATACCGCCATCACAACGAATAATAAAGTACGCATTAAAGTTGGAACGTTTTGTCAAGCATTCCCTTTTCATATTGTGTTTAATCGTGATTTAAAAATAACCCAAGCTGGCAATTCAATCCGTCGTGTACTCAAATTACCAGCAGATTTACCTACTGCTAATATTCATTTCAATACTTTATTTCAATTGGATCGTCCACAAATGAGATTTAACTTTAAAAATGTTATCAGCCATATAAATATTGTTTTCATTATCTCTACAATCAATGAATTATCAGACTCAGCAGCATACCAACATCAACCACAATATACTAATCATAGCCAACAACTCCATCGACAACAAAGTTGCGAAAATTTTGATAATTCTGCAACAGATGATACGAGTAATGGTAGACATCGTCACAATAGTCAGAGTGGAAACTGTGTTTCTAATACTATCAAATTAAAAGGTCAAATGGTTTATGTTCATGAATCTGATAGCATGTTATTTCTGTGCTCGCCAAGGTTTAGTAATCTGGAAGAATTAACACAGCAAGGATTCTTTCTAAGCGATTTTCCTATCCATGATACAACTCGTGATGTTGTGCTAATGTCTCATATCCAGCGTAATCGTCGTGATTTAGTTCAATTACGTGAACAAGCTACTAATGAATTACAAATATTGGAAATAAAATTAAGGGCAGATAAAAAACGTACCGACGATTTACTCCATTCTATTTTACCAATTCGTATTGTCAATCAACTACGTTTAGCTCCTCGAGATCCCATTCATGAACGTTATGCCATGGTTACGGTACTTTTTAGCGATATCGTGGGTTTTACAGCATTATGTTCATCATCAGATATTGATCCATTGCAAGTTGTACGTATGTTAGATGAATTATACCTGAGCTTTGACGAATTGTGCAATTTTAACGATGTCTACAAGGTAAGCTGAACCAAGTTATATATGTATCATAAAATGAGAATCGCTGCGTAAATTTGTATATTTTGGAATATCAAAATTATTACCTACGCTAAAATATTCATGTACTTCTCTAGTTGTGATAGAGAATCCGATAGCGTAGTAAGAATTGATTTAGTAGCTATAGAGATGGAAACAAATATAATTTAGTAGGACAGCGAATTTATTATTGTGTGTTGTGATCGTGTAAGATTGAAAGTAGTTACTGTAGGTAAGTTGCTAGCTGTTGTAAAATAACATGAAACATGAGTAAAAATCATTAACAATCATCACAGAATAATGGGTAACTGTAACAATAATAGAAATATGAACTAGATATCACTAATACTTATACCTATGAAATAGAGCACATATGGAGAATAGTAACGTAGAATATGCATACTGTAACAGTCAATATTAGATCATTGAAAGCAGTGATGGTAAGGTAATGGGAACCATGCGTAACTAAATGCGGTAATTTGTATTCGTATAAAAGTGTGGAAAAACTGCAATTGACCTTTATCTTGAAGAGTAATTAGCCAAAATAATGGTACTGTATAATCTGCATTAGTGTAATTTTTCCTTTAAGTCTGTGATCTTTAATGATTAAGTGGCAGTTTATATAGCTGCAGCTTATTGGGATAGCGAAATATCTGCCTTGCTAATATATTTAAAGTAAGATAGTTATTAGTTTCGTAGCAAATTTTACAGCTGTGTTTTTATATTTGTTGTAAGATATTTCTTCAACCTCACGAGCTTAAGATATGAAAGTTAAAGTTATCCTTGCCTCAATAGCAATTTTTTTATAGCTATAATTTATCACTAACTGAATAGGTGGAAACGATTGGCGATGCGTATATGATAGTTAGTGGTGTGCCTGATCCATGTTTCAATCATGCTAATAAGGTAATAAGTATGGCATTCGATATGATGGATGTGACCAAAGGAGTCCTATCGCCGGTAGATAAATCGCCTATTAAGGTAAAAGTTATAATATTTAGATATCATTAAGCGAATTAGTGTAACCATATCGCTTAAATTTTCTATTATCAAATGAGTATTAACTACCAGTACCGATAACGATAAACTATTATCTTAACCATAACTATCCACAGGAGCAATATTTTAATTATAAGATAGCTACTAAATTGCGGTAAAATGGATTTAATTTCAGATTCTACTAGTATCATCCGCAGCTCTATACACGAATTTTATTAAATGCTCCAATCATTGATTATATAATTACTAACAAATGTGATTAATTAATGGGAAAGTATGACAATTAAAAGTCGTTGAAAGAAATAGAAAACATTAACAAGTATAACAAAAACATCTTAATAGAGCAGCAAGTTTCGATACAGTACAATGATGAGTTAATTCAGAATTTAGTAATTCAGTATCAGAGATTATTTTAATCATTTAAAATAATTACACCTAGAGTAGAGACTTTATAATGACACTTGACATAATTTACACATGTTTGTAGACCGTAATTGCATCTTAAGCTTCAGTGGCTTACTAGGAGTGAAATATTTCTTTATTAATAGTGAATAGGAGAATAGCACTAGCAGTTAAATAAATAATATTTTTATTCTAGCCATAAGGTTTAAGGCAATTCGTAAATCTCTGTCTACTAATTAATCCTATTTACACTTACATTTTCGCACTTTAAATACCACTCAGCATTATCGACCTCTATTCTAAGGTTGTACGGTACTAAATAAAATAAATAATTTCAATTAGTATGGTAGAGGCTTTATAACGATGCTTGATGTGATTAACTCATACTCGTAAACTATAATTACATTTTTAAGTTTTGGCAACATACTAGAAAAGAAATTTTACGATAATAACGGTGAACAAAAGCATTACATTAAAGTTAATAAAATGAAATCCTATTTTTACCCCGAGGTTTAAAGGCAATTAGAAAATCCTGGCTATTTATCAAACCTATTTGTACTTGAATTTTCGTACTTTAGAAGCCTCTCAGTATTATCTGTTTTTTATTATAAGACCGTAAGATATCTAATAAAATAAGTAATTTTCAATTAAGAATAAAAGCTACGTAACGTTAGCTTTCTACTGATGAGCTGATATAGTATGTTATCGATTTTTCTACATCCTAATATACTAAATCAATGAAAAAATTTCAATTACTATTGCAAGCTAAAGCGTAATTAGAAAACGCTAGCCGTTGATCAATCAAGCGATCTAGGGTGTTATCTAAATCTTTATGTACAGCTATAACTTACTAAATAAGTCAAATAAGTTTCCATCAGTATTTTAAACTGCTAATCAAATCGGCCAATCAGAAATTGAATTTTTAATCCTTTTCTATCGAAATCCACATTTAGATCAGAATAGGTATCCATTCCGGTCCTGCTATAGCTGGCGTGGTTGGACAGAAAATGCCTCGATATTGCTTATTCGGTAGTACGGTAACTAATGCAAGTAAAGTTGAATCTGGCAGTCAAGAGGGAAGAATTAATATCAGTGAAACAACTAAAATGTAAGAAATGTTATAATCATCATCAATACAACTTTAACAATAAGTCTTAGTACAGTAGAGTAAATGATATCGCTTGACTTTGAGTTATTGAGATAGCGTACCTTTGATATCTGATATTTTTGACCTTTCAACAATAATTCAATCTAGGTCGATTGCAGATACAACTCCCTACCTTTTTGAACAAAATTATAATCAAAGCCTCAATATGCCTTGCTACTTCATTGATCTTGACCCAAATAACCTATCCCACGATAGCCAAAAACGAACTATGACGCGTAATCTATCGATTGATCCTGCACTAAAACAGGGCATTTTCCGATCTCCTAGGCCTAGCCCACCACAAACGCCAGGCGAATCACCAGTAATTACGCCCCCAATGTCACCAACATCTCCACATTTAACTAAAATCTTGTTAGATATTTCCAATTTGCCCGCTATTAATTCTCAACCGTGAGATTGAGGTCGTTTGCATATGTTCGACAACATCACGGATTGATGTAAA
Source organism: Trichoplax adhaerens (assembly GCF_000150275.1). Taxonomy (NCBI): domain Eukaryota; kingdom Metazoa; phylum Placozoa; class Uniplacotomia; order Trichoplacea; family Trichoplacidae; genus Trichoplax; species Trichoplax adhaerens. The sequence continues at coordinate 5,383,053 of NW_002060947.1, forward strand.
TAATTGCTACCTTAATGGGATTCGATGAAGTCTAATTATAACCTCAATCCAGCCACGTTAATCAAGATGTAGAATACTTTATAATTATACACTTATTCAGATGGAACTAATTCTTAACTCTTTTAGACGATAGCTAACCATTGAGAAGCGAATCTTATAATTTTATAAACAGTATTTTTGATTACCAGAAATACTAATATGTTAATTGCATATTGCCTGTATTATTTACTTGATTACTTTTAATTTGTTTAATTGATGGATTGATTATATAGTGACAAAGAAAACAATTTTAATTCTGTCTTTACAAATTAGCCATAATAAGTGTGGCAAAATCGATTTGACTGATCTAATAACTAGATTCATACATTCATTGGATTGAATATTTCTTCCTATTTCTATCAACTTCTTTAACTGTTTCGAAGACTCTTAACAGATATCAAAGCAATTTCAAATTGTTTAAAAAATACTAAACGTAAATTGAATGAATACTTAGCACTATCTTTACGTCCGTAAAAATAATTAAGGTTGGGATGATATCCAACAATCTGTAAGAAAATTTTAGTGATATTATAAATATAGCTCAAAATAGTATTATTTTCATTGAGTAGAAGATTTAATCTTAAATTTAACTGAATTTAACAAGTTTCCAATCATCTTGACAAGCATCTTAATGCTATTACTTAATATTTAATCTTATTATCTTAGGTTAATCAATAAGGGATTTCTAAGATTCTCTCAACTAGCTTCCAACTATGACTATAAAAGTAGAAAATAAATAGAAATGATAGAATTGTATTAAATTATTAAACTATTTCAACTGTCTCAATATATTCTTAATCGATTACACCAAAGCTGCAACAAATTCAGCAATCATCATTGTAATTTATTTTGTACCACTTTTGCATTATAATAGTGGTAACTAATACAATCAACTTCTGGCAGTAATTTCAGGTCATAATTTATAATCTGCTCTTGTTCAGAATATTTATCCATGCAATGATGCTTGAATCTATTTTAAGCAATTTGGATCGAAATCTTAAATTAGTAATTGATATGCTTTCAATCTCCATCCATAACAAGAATATCGTAGATGATATTTGAATCCTTTTTTAATAATTGATTATTTTAATTTAACACATCATAAGTTTAATCACTTTTGATAACATTTAATATAATACACTTCAACCTAAAACACTTTTAAAGCGCTTTAAACTTCAAAGGTAGCTATAGTTTCCATCACTAGACATAGCGTTCAATATATGGACTTGTGTGATATAATTGATCACTAAATTTCAAAATTTATAGAAAATTAGAACTTTGCTAGATCTTTATACGAAGATAATCTGTACAAAGCCCACTCTAGCAGAATAAAACTTCTAGAAAGATTTCTGAACAGAACACAGAATAACCTAAAGTTGCCCGCTTAAGTTCTTTTCGTAACATTTGCAGCTACAACCGGCATAACTACACTCTACCTTATTTTACAACTATTTATACAACAACAAATACTGCTAGGCTAAACAATTGTTAGCTCTAGCAAGGTAGTAGTTAATGAGCTACTTATTAGTAACAACATTTTATAGCAGTCCATCTATAATCTAATATGGTAAAAGCTACAGTATTTATACTGACATTATTTATGCTAGCAAAAAGTATGATGAACTAACCATATCTAAAGGTATGAGTTAAGTACCTATTTTACCACTGGTACTTATAGTGATTCAACGCTCTACTGCGTATGGCCATGCATACTATAACATAGAATTTCAATTACAGTCCATGGTTTTGTGCTAATAAATATGCCTTGAAATAAATATTTAGAGAAATCTACACTGCTGTACATCATGCTAGACATAGCTTATATTCTATAATCTACTGTTTACTTAGTTATGTTACAACTTTAAATTTTCTTGAAATATGACTAGCTAACATCAATCTTCTAATATACTATTGTAATTTTTCATATAAGACGTTTATAGCCGGATTTTAAAATATTTTTAATATAATTAGGGGTATTAATATAGCTATATTTTCAATTCATATTTGTAGTATTCAATTGTTAGATTGTTATACACTGTAATATCGAGATTATAGTAGAAACATGTTCGGATAATTTTGTTGATTTACCCTTATATGGAGAGTTTCTAATTTAGATTTGTAATATTTAAATATAGCACTAGCTTTTATAGTGATACATACAGCCTACTGAAATTAGTAGTTTAATTAGGGAATCGAAAATAATCTTCTTACTATTCAAATCACTGTGATTGTAATTTGCTTATGGTAGATTTTAGATTATCGTAGAAATGTTACGTGATAGGGCATATTGTAATCTGACAATTTTGCATTAGTCATTCGATGTCTATGTTCGTAAATACTGTTGTTTTCATTAGGTAGCAGTAGATAAAATTAGTTTTTGATTGATTATCAGGTTTCAAAGTTAATACTACTAACTAGGATGCCTTTGCTATTATAAAAGAGTGTATAAATGCGATGAATCGTATAATAAAGTTAATTTTTATGATTAGTTTTTAACGTAAGATACGAGGCGTCTAAGTCTTTTTGTAGTCTACTAGTATAGGAAAAGTATTCCTGAAAGAGTAGATCTTGTTGCAAAGCTGTTTTGTAACATCGATATACAGTAATTAATTTCTTATTTCACCTCTAAGAAGCCTATCTTTAAATTAAAGCTAATTAAAGCTAATTTGAATTCGAGATCGTGAGGAATAACTCAAATGAAAATTTATAAATAATAGACGTAACTACTAATCTGCTATTTATGAGGTTAACAAAGCAACGTAGATTAATTTTAGACTAGAATTGGTATTATTATGTAACTACTTTATCTACATCTTTCTAATGTTGTCCTCAACATTCAAAAAAGCAATGCAGTATTATAGCTGTATCAACGCTCAAATGGTATTAGCTTGTATTTAATTTTGTCTAAAATGAAGCTGTCTTCTTCTAAATCTGCCATGCAGTAAATTGGTAGTATTTTAAGGCAACAGTTAAACTCTTTCTGAAGCTTATTGCCGAACTAGTCGACTCGCCTCTTTAATCAATTCAGATAGATATCGATCCGTCAATTGAAGAAATTTCGAATGAAATTACCGTATAATCAATCTTTGATTTTTAATGATACTTTTCTAAGGTGAATCATATTTTAGAAAATATTTCTATATCTGGTTAATAATTTTATGCGATAGCACCATTAATTGAAAGTCATTACCTCACCATCGGCCTATTTAAATATTATTTATGAACTTGATTCTAGAGAAAGATTGTCTATAATAGACTTGGAAAACTATTACATTGCATGTATCTAATTTTGTCTCTCATTGCCCTTTTTTGTATCTCATCAATAAATTAATTAAGAATAATTAATTTATGATCTCTTTGCCAATCCAACCCTTTATTACCAGCTACTATTACATCATCAAGACTTAATAAGAATATCATATAAGGTTTCGCCTATTTTTGACCGATGTCATAATCAATTTCATGACGACGTTTTAATAAAAAAATAGAAAATACCGCGAATACTAGCTTTGTGGCGAAAACTTTTTACTGCTGTATCGCTTTTAGCATTGACCATCTCCTACGAATAGCCCAGTGGCCACGGTAATGCTGTACTGTACTTAGACTAAATATGGAACATCAAATTTTATTATATTCTAAATAGAACGTGGTTTAACACCAATTGGTATTACTTGTATGATATTATAAAGACATATTATCTACAAAGATACATATTAAATAATTATATCGAATCGAATTCTATGCCTAAGCCATTAGTAAACGTAAATTACAATTGATCTATCAAAAAATTACTGCAGTATATCATTCAGGCTTTAAGTATTATAGAGCAAATAAATATCAAAAATTCTATTGGAGAGTAAGATTAATGTTCTTGTGATGATTAGCTAAATTTTAATTAATGCCATGCTAAAATATGTCTATAAATTTTCTATTAATTTTATTTGTATATCATTCCACGTTACGGTGTAAAGAAACAATGACACATAAAGTTTAAAAGCAACGAAACTTCAATACTAAATGAAGATATGTCGACTTTTAATTTCATATTTGGCCTATCATGTTGCATTAATGTTACTAAACACTGGAGATTCATTTTATGTACTTTATAAGTATATCAGTAAAGAATTAAATTGTGGTGGATCTTGAGGTTGATTGGTGATACTTTTCATGAAATGCAGCTCACCCTTTGCTACTAATTAATTGACTTATTGAAAGTAGAACAGTACATATATTAGCAGAGTAATTGAATGATCTTGTGAAGCAATGCCGAAAAAGTCTTACGACTTTCCATTTTATAAGATTCTAGCTGTAACAGTAACGGATCCTTTTGTAACTTAGCAGCATCGTACTATACAGATATTTAAGTTTCTAAATTCCTAGACACGACACAGACAAGCATTTTGATAACATAACATGTTGATAATTCGTAATATATGATTATCATAACTTATAAGTTATCTATTGTAATTATAATTATCAGACATGGCATTACGCTACGGTTCGGATTTAGTGTATTAGTGTGACGATACACATATTTTAATGATTATTCGCGACATAATAATCATTCATTTGTAGAAACTAGATTAATCTGAAAATAGGTGATCATTTAATAATATTGACGAGATGTAGTTTACAAATCTTATTAAATGTGAAGTAATACAACAAATATTTGTTAACGTTTGTGATAACATCATCCGCCCTATATCAAGAACAATGGATATCTTAACAACATTGAGCGGATTTACCAATAAAAAACACCGCTATGATATTAATACAGCAATCGTATCTATATGCCTCTAATTTCAATCATTTATGTTAGAGATGAAATGAAATAGAACACGATCTTATACACCATAAATAATTATCAGATTTCGTTTGATAGCTAAAATTAAATTATGCGTCAAGTATTTGTCAGTAAGTTAAAATCAGTTTAATTACGAATTTAGAAGTTACAAATAAAATTATGAATAATTTCAATTTATTTTATTTTCCATCGAATTATGAATAATATCTCCTCCTTTCCCATAATTATGCTTAGTAGATGCATTATATTATGATTCTGAGCTGTTAATTAATCGAGCTTATATAATCTAGGAAAGTAACCGCAATTTTTTATCTGGATTCCAAAGTAACTCGAAAAATCTTATTCAGAACCCTTATGATATTTTATATTTTAACGTTCAGAGATATAAGCATTAATAAATATAAACTCCAAAAGCTTAGGAACATCAGCTTTTATTGTATGCATATTCGCCATTTTATTCTTAAGATTTCTAAATTTATTAGCATCTATTCCAATTTACAGTAGGCAAGATTCAATTATTGTATGTCATGATTATCCTAAGTATGTGTTACAGTGTTATATACTGTATTACAGTAGAAATAACTATGTTAGGATAATTCTGTGAGACTATCCTTATTTAGTTAACTTATAATTTGGATATACTGTGTTTTAATACAGCACTGACTTTTTATGACAGTGACACTTATACACATACTGAAATTAATAGTTATAATAGGGAATGCAAATCATCTACTTACAGTTCGAATCATTGTGATTGTAATTTACTTATGGTAGATTGTAAATTATCATGGAAATGTTCCGTGATAGGACATATCGTAATCTGACTATTCTGTATTAGTCATTACATGTCTATGTTCGTAAATACTGTTGTCTGCATTAAGGGAGCAGTAGCTAAAATTAATATCTAATTCAGTAAATGATTCCAAAGTTAATTGTATTAACTATGACTCATGAACTATTGAGGAGTAGTATATAAATGCAGTATATCGTGAAATAAAGTGAATTCTCCAACTTAGTGTTTAACGTAAAATACGAGGCGTTTAAGTCTTTGTGTAGTCTGTTAGTAGAGCAAAAGTGTTTGTGATAGTGCAGATATCGTTCCTTGATACGTGGTTCAAGGAATTGACTTATTGATCGTATATTGCGTTTATCTTGTTGCAAAGCTGTTTTGTGACATACACTTAAATTTGTGATATTATTTGATGGAAAACGACATCAACTATCCATCAATTAACCATCATACAGTAGTAAGGACCCATCATTCAAACCTAACCTAACTTGGAAAATCTCCTACCATTCTGGAAACGTCATTCCATCGATGTTGATCATACTGCGTTCAATTTGTTAACGTAGCTCAACCTTGAATATGCATCCATCTCACTTTAACCGAGAAAATGTCCATACTTTAGAACGAGCATTTTCTATCTACACAGCTCAAAAATATCGTGGATGTTACGGATAACTGCTCAAATTGTTGACATAATTTGATAAAAAAACTCTATTGACTATCTATCAATCAACTTGGAGAATTGAAGAATCAAAGAAATGCCGAGATGATGGTTGCAATTTGCATTCCTCTCCTATAATGGATCATGTACCTACTCTACGTTATCCGATCAATCGATTGTCCAAACAAATATCAAGCTAGATCAATAACATCAACATGAAAGATTGTCAACAGATATTCAATCCATCCCCTTGTAGCTCGAAGATTGATTGAAATTGGAGCCTAGCAGTATTCTAATGAGGGCATACTAACATGCAAGGTCCCATTTCTACTTAACACACAACTCATCATGTTTGCTAGAATGATGCCATGTCATAACAATAAGCTTAGCCAATGGAATTGTCTCTTTGGTTATCACGTGGTAAGATGGAAATCTAAAAAGCAAGATCAAAAAAGAACGATGGCCGACAAAGGCATGTTGTAAGAAGAAGGCAATTGATCAATTGCAGGAATACTATTTGGATAAGGGATTCATTACCTCTCAACTTGATCATCCTACACCTCTATACAAAGATTGTAATTAGCGAGAGAGAGAGAGAGCTTGATCATCAAGTTGATCAAGTTGAAGTTGAAAGTAGAACTTGAAAGAGTACCGTATCTAATTTTTATCTAGCGTTCATCATTACTACAGCAAGTAGGGATTGATAAATCCAGTTGATTAAAGAAAGAAACATCGGATATCGTCCAATTCTTTTCTAGTTAAAGCTATCTTGACATGAAGAATAGAATATAGTTTGGTTATGACCTTTAGCCTTTACCCAAGTTGAAATTTTCATCCAATTATTGGCTTCGTAAGACGTTGCAATTTAACAACCATCATTGCTTCAATTGGATACCGACATCGTTTGACTTAATAATTGATTTGCTTGTTGGTTGGTTACCAGCAAGTCGGAAAGTGTTCATTTTCATTGATCAGTCCATTCCCAAAGGTAAGTCATGAATAAAGTTAAATTGAATTCATTTCGTGACACCATCGAATCATCTTGGCCTTGATTATGGATGTCATTCCAGTAGTAAGGGACAATGATGATGATGGCCACAGTAAAAATAGAGTCCTCCCATTCAGCCCACATCTTTCTACTGCATTCTATCATACTCTTCTTTTACACTTATTGATCTATTGAATTGAAGATTATTTTATTTCGATTATGAAAACTCCGGTGTGCAATTGAAATACTGGGCAATTTCCTGATCAAAAACGATAGAATCGACGCGTATCGATCGACAATGTAGTGTGTTGTTCGTCTGCTTTTACTTTACCATCACGTTGAGTGGTGCCTAATCCGTTTAAATGAATAAAAATAATCTCTAAGCAAACTATCCAATTTCACTAACTCATTATGTCACCATTCTAGTCAACTAATTCTGTCATTTCTTGCTCCTTTACTGTCAATAGGGCAAACTGAATTTTATCATACCTTGACTTACTGTTAAAGCTAAAAATGATGATGCAATTGTCAACGTATCTTTGCCTTCTTATTACAGGCCAAATTTCTACATCACTGTGACTAATTAATCTACATTAATAGATAAAATGACCTCCAAGCAAACTATTCACCATCTTGCAGTCCTAGTTAACTAATTCTGCCATTTCTTGCTCCTTCAAAGTCGATAGGATAAACTGAATTTTATTATACATTGACTTATTAGTGAAAGCCAAAAATGCTGATTCAATTGTCAACATATCTTTACCTTTTTAGTACAGGCCATATTTTACATCACTTTGATTATATAATCTATTTAAATAGATAAAGCGATCGTCTTGCAAACTATTTAATTTTATGAATACACCATAACGTAGTTCCAGTCGATTAATTCTGCCTTTTCCTACCCCTTCAAAGTCGATAGTAAAAACTGAACTTGATAAGCCAAATTAAATCATGCTATGACTTTTGAAAAGCTAAAAATGATGAGTGATATCTAATTTATTTTAAAGGGATAAAATAACCTCCAATTAAACTATCCAATTTTTCTAATGCACCATCTTACAGTTCTATCCAACTAATTCTGCCTTTTCTTGCCCCTTCAAAGTCAATAGTACAAATCGAACTTTATAAATTAAATTTTATCATACTCAGACTCAGTATTAAAGCCAAAAATGATCCAATTGTCGATATAATTTTACGTTTTTGTTACAGGTCAAATTTTAGACCATACTAGAAATTAGCGCTTAGAGAAGTCATGAAATTGCCAAACCTTATCCAGCACAGAGATAAAATTAAGCGTACGGTCTGAATGCACTTTCTTGCAAATTGTTGACCGAAATAGTATTTTAAATAGAGTAATTATAGACTAATCCTCATTTATAGTTCATAAACGTATCAAGAATAACTATACCTACGGATAGAATTCAAATGTTGCTTGCATAGGGGCAGTTATTGGCATTGAAAACAAATAATTAGTAGTTTATACCTAGAAAGGCTATCTAAATTTTCATTGAGTGATATTAAAAATTCATTAGCATAGGTGAGTTTCTATGACAGTCAGTTTTATCATAGTAATCTAGTCCTATTTAAATAGAATTAATTTTATTCCTTTTCACCCCAGAATTAGCAATGGTGATCTTTAATAATTATCTTAAGTTAAAATCCATGACCAAAGAGAGTAGCTCTAACGACTTTATGTATTCTCCAAGCTGTATCTACATAGCTACCTAGTTATAACATTCAATTCTTTCATATCTTGTTGACAACACTCTTACAATACTACATCCATTTCATATGACATGATCTTGCTATTTAATTATTGATATTATCCAAACTGCTAGAAATTTGAAAGTATTTTTGCTCGCGGTAACCTTACTCCTTACGAAAATAAGATGCTATAGATGGAGAATGATCAATACCTTTCATGGTCGAAGTTGCCCACTCATGTTTATCATCATGGCGACAACAATTACTGCAATCTCTTAATTATTATTTTAAAGTTGGCATCAATGCCTAAGATTTCCACTTTTAACTACTAACCGCACTTTTTAACTGTTGAGGTATATTGACTTTTTCGCATTTTCTTACTCCTGTAATCGATTGTACAAGTAAGCATCTCAAGTAAAATGACGGGATCTTAGCAGCATCTAATCATAATTTAAAGTAATATTAATATCCAATTTAAAATTAGTATGATTTATAGCCTTCAATCGTTATGCCTATTCTAGTACTGTAAGTTGGCAGCAGCAATCAACAGTAAAAATCTTCAAATCCATGTATTTCTACGCCATAAAATTGTTGTTTGGATACTGCAATATAAGTAAATTGAACTCCATGCCAAGATACGGGTACAACCTAAAGTAGTATTTATATCCCAATTTGAAATTAATATCATTTATAGCCTCCAATCATTATGCCTAATCCTATGCTATCAGTAGGCAACAGCAATGAATAATTAAAAATCTTCAAGTTTACGTATTTCTACGACATCAAATTGGTACGACTCTGTAATGACAAGATAGGCCTTAAATTAGATAGTCACTTTCCACTGAACACGAGCTATTAATAATTACCTTGGAATAGTACAACATAATATTATAAATTCTGTCCAAAATTCTATTCTTTATAACTTTAAGCCCTTCTCTTAAGACAAATGATGGTTTGATCACGATCGTAAATAACATGGTAGCCCATTCTGCTGGCAATGTAACAGATTGCTCTGGGATAAATATTGTTCTATTTTACTGAGTTTACTGATTGTCAATGCAGTATCGTAGCAAACTCTTGTTTCAGATTTAATTATTTTTAATTCAAATCTTTTCGAATTAAGGGCATGGTTACAACCTATTCAGCAAGTTGTAAATCATTCCATGTTAAAATAGTGCACCGTCAAATAATTTATAGATGCACCTCCTGAAAAATGATGACGGTCATGGCGATATACGGTATAGCAAGTAATTTCCTAATGTTCTGGCGCCATGTATGTTATTGTAAACAATTTTTTCGCCTTCTAGTTTATTTTAAAATAAATCTGTGATATGCAGCCTGTGACAAAGACACTCGAAAGTACATCACTAGCTGTTTTATGAAATTCCTTTCAGTGCAATGATTATCGTTCGGCTTTTACAGTTCCTTTATTTCGGTTTAATGAAGATGGTGGTGAAAACTAATAGCAAGCAGTCTTTAATTGATAACTATTAGAATTCTTCCTATATCCAAATAGAATGCCAGCAATAGAGTTTGAGAATTTAATAGAGAATACTCATAAATCTACAGTTTGATTTCTGGAAAATGTCTTATTTGAATACAGGAATTGTTGACGAAATAACGGCTCAAGAAAGTATCGAAAATTTATGGTATAGCTACAGGAGTCAGCAATAAATATTCTTCCATATATTCAAATGGAGAATCAGCAAGAGAGCTAGAGCATTTACAGATAATACTGATAAAAATACTGTTTTAATCTCTGCAAAATATCTTACTTAATGTTGGAGTTGTCAACAAAAGAACATCTGACGGAAATATCTAACATTTGTGGTATAAGAGTAAGCTATAGATATTCTTCATGTTAGGTTGAGTTACAGTAAGATTGACAGGACATTTATGGTTAAGGCAGACAAAAATACTGTTAAACTTTGCGAAACTCCTGACTTTAGCTCCAGAACTATTCAAAATACAACGATATGAGAAAAGATCTGAAGTTCATGTAACCATAAACAGAAGTTAGCGATAGATATTATTCCATATATCGAAATAGAGAGCCAATTAGATAGATTAAACACGTACGAGGAAAGCTAATGAAATACGATTAAACTTGGAAAAGTCTAGCTCTCGAGTTAACCACAAAATAACATCTCGAGAGAATATCTAAAAAATTGATCTAATAGTTATAGAACTAAACACTGTATTGACTTTACACTTGGATAAATTGATATCTACACGATCTATTTCCACAAATAGAAATATAAGTTTTAATCAAGCCTATATCAATTTATGCCTGTATTAGAAATCCGATTGATATCCTGTTCAACTGTTACCATTGCAATTGCTCTCCAACTTTAAATCTGTACAACTGGCTATCATTTCTTTATCCATGACCGCAAAATGTGCACGTAAAACTTCAATTCAGCCAACAGATCCACTTTATATCGCAATAAAATGAAAATGATTAGCGTCTCTCTAGTAAAACATCCATTAATATCTTGACTTACCATTACACTGACAAATCTGCTGTACCTGATCCAATATGATAAAGGATTTCAAAATAATAAAACAAGAACTGGCATCTTGTATACTTCTATTGCATATAAATCAGGTTAGTCTTACAACGACCAATTTTTAATATTAAGCTAATTTGGGCCTACTTTAATTATCTTTATATAAAGACATTAAGTAGCTTCTTACTCGATTGTGATGGCAGCATTGGTCGCTGTAGTCAAATATGTATACAACTAGCTATCGATTCTCATATCTAATTCTTCAGATAATAACATCAAATTGTCATCAAGTAAATAGGAGTGTTTTATATCGTAGTACTATGATTTATTATCTGTACTTGAAAATAAATTAACATCTTAAGCAACCATAATAATAGTAAATATTTCTATAGTCACATAACTTGCGATCAATTTTCATACATCATTCCATTAATATCAATATCCATCTCCTCCAATATACCAGCATTTAATTTACCTATTTCTTATTATATCGATGAATCATCTCTTCTATAACAAAATTAACATCTTACCTAATAATTCTAGTATTACTTAATATAACATTCTAGCAAACTTGAGTATCAGATTTCATCAATGTCGGCCCCAATTCCATACAAGCCAATATCATATAACTGGGCTATGTCTGAATGTACTTTAACGATTGATCGTCTCTACTAGAATAAAAATTGATTTCTTGCCCAGTAGCTACAACAGTAAATATTTTCTGCACTTGTATGTATACTCTTAAATTTGTTATTAAGTTTAACAATTTACTCTGCCTATGTCAACTAAGGTTTATTAAAATCGCATAGTCGTTTATTATCGATATTAGGATATAAATCGATATCCGATCCTACAGCTCTAGTAGTCAATGTTGTTGCAGTTCTATGATCATAATATCCTATTAGTACTGACAATTATCCCCAAATGGTAATTTAATTTATAATCAAGGCAGAAAATTACACTCTACTTTATCCTACCCGGATAGAACCAGTAATCGAGACAGTCACTATGATATAATTTGTAATAAGTTATTCCAAGCTTCAAATTCAATTCTTGGAACATTGAGTTTAAACGATTATGATGAGTCATGATCATGTTCATGATCTCCAATAGTTTAACGTCTAGATGGATGCTGTTAGAATCATTATTGAAGATATGAAATGAATCTTTTTGCATTATGAATTTCAGTAGTATTGATAAATAATACCCAAATCTAATATTGATATCAATTGCCTCTAGAGAAAAATCTTCCTCTATTTTTTCCTCTTATGGCAAACTTGTAAAAAAAGAGTAGCTTTTTCACAGCTCTTAGCCAAGTGAGCTGACCTCGAAAAAACACTATAGTACGTCATTGAGTAAGCGATATCACGATAGTCTATAATAAGTTTAGCGGCAGAATCAATTTAATTAACTGGGTAATCAAGTCCTTTAAGGTATGAAATTTATGTAGAATAGCGTGAAGAACGATCAATTCTATTTAATATTACCACTAATTGGGGATTAATAGACAAATTGCAAATTCACGCGATGAAATTTTGGCGTAATAAACTGCAATCCCATTCAATAGATTAATCACGCTATTAAAATCACACGATGTTCAGTATATTGATTGTATCATCTTAAAATAGCATTAAATATTAAGGTAAATTGTTGATTACCAGATAAAAATATTCTTGATATAAATATAAAAGATTATTATAGAGGATAGCAAAGGCTCTTTGTTACCAATCAGCTTTACCCTAATTCTTTATCGTGATATCATTTGCAAAACTCCATCATAAAATTATATCTAATTAATCCATTGACCCAAGATCAATTTCCTTCCAATATCCAGATGATAATAGACGAAATATTTACAACTTTCGGTTGTGCAATGGTAATCAAGAGCATATTAGATGTTTCTTTATAAGATTGATCGACATCCATTGAATTATGGTTTGGGAGTAAACATGTTGTATCAAAAATGTTTTTTTATTGTTAATTCAATTACATACTTTTCTATTCTGTTTGCGACCAAGTTTTTTGTCGTTATTTCACGATGTATAGAACATTACTTTTGTCCTCTGAACATCATCATTCCTTTTCATTAACTTAATTTTTAGACAGCTACTAGCATACTCATGTTTACTATTTTAAATTGCTGTTTACATTTAAGCGCACTGTCACCCAATTTATTCTTTTCCCTAAACTTGTCAAACACCTCTACACTTTGCTTTCTGTTCCCCTCATATTGCTGCTCCTAATTATATCATTACTATTTTACTCATATAGCTAAGTAATAATTTCACCTAATTGTATTAGTTATGCATTATGGAATACAGTGATAATATGTTGTATATGACTGTATGTATGTATGGTCTTAATAAAGTAAGGTTAAAAATTCATCTACTAAAAGCTATAATAAAGTAGTTTAGGGAGTAATTAAACGATCGCAAACATCGATAATCACATGAAGTGGTCAATTTTGTGATATGAGATGAATTTTTATTGCTTTAAAATACACCAAAATGGACCTACTATCATAATAACAAAATCACTCAATGTTCTCGTATAGAAGAGTGTAATGGTGGGCAAATATAAGGCTTAAATATGACGAAAACAAAATTGCTAGTTGAAAATATCCAATTTTCATCACTGTGTGCAATGCATACCATAAAGCTGATGGTAAATACAAACTTTGCTGTTTTAACACTTAAATTCTCTTATTTGAGTAGGTTACAGAATAATGAAATAAAATATTATAATAACTCAAATAGAATTCATAACGAAAATTGTCCATTATCCCCTCTATGAGAGAACGTTTCGACTAACATCAAATGAGAAAATAATTTAATTCAATTTCACTGTTTAAAATGTTCGTTTCTTCTTATTTACATGAGTCAATTTATGTCGATATAAGATTTGATGGCGTTTTAAACAATTCTTTTAAATATTCATTTTCTTTCTTCAAGTAATTCAATTCAATTCAATTCAATTTCATGGGTTGAAATGTTTAATTTCTCTTACTTAAGGCAGGTTATATCACTTTAAGGGTTCATGATGATTAAAACGATTGCTTTGAATATCTATTTTCTCTTCTTGGAGTAATTAAATTCTACGCAATTCAGTTTCATGGTTTAAAATATCTATTTTCTCTTACTTAAGTGAGATTATATCAATATAAGGTTTAATAGTGATTGGAACGATCCATTTAATTGAAACATCCATTTTCTCTTCTTTGGAGTAATTAAATTGGATTCATTTCAATTTTATAGTTTAAAATGCACAATTTCCCTGATTTAAGTCACGTTATATCAATTTAAGGTTGTACGATAGTTGAAACCATTTTTTAAATATCGCTTTCCTCTTCTTCTACCGCTACACCCTATGATAACTGTAGCAAAATTTACAGCACCGAGGCTAAATTTGTCTTTCAAGAGCTATTTTTACTACGCCAATATTATCCTGTTGTTCAAGAATATTCTGCGGCACCAACATCGAAGCTCTGCAATAATAAATACTGATTTTCCGCTCTAGAATGCATAAAAGATATTTATTGCGTCAATGACTATTTCCTACTCTTAACGAATATTATGGGATATCATGACTCAGGCAATACTGATTGCTTTAATGCCTTAGTTTCTGTTATATGAGCGTGTTCTGAAATACTAATATTGCAGCTGTAGAATAATCATAATCAAACAATTAATATCAGTATCCATTTTTTGTTCTACAAGCTTCTTACTGTATGCTCGTATTCCATCATTATCCTACTTTTATGAGTAAGCTTAAGAAGGTCGGATATCGAATAGAACGATGTAAAATTGCCAATATCAACAAAAAATATCATTATATTGGGATAAATGGAAAATTATAGCTATCCATCTTTCATTTTCTGTTTTATTAACTAGAAATTTAACATGTCGAGTCATAAAGCTAATTTTATTAGAATACGTTGTTTCTTTCTTAAATTATGGCAAAGCAGTTAAGCCAGGGTGTATTACTGTTCTATTGATAGTTTCTGCACCTTTTGGCCATTTAGTTAAGCTCTACACAGAGCAAAAAAGGTAGCACATTATTGATATCATTAAACGAAACTAGGTTACAGAAAATTATTTCGAAAGTTTAGTGTTGCTAAACTTCACCAATAACATGATAAATTAAACATGATTTTAATTCTGCTTTATTTAGATGTCGATATTAGATCAAGCTTTACAAGCTGTTATTGAAAAGCATTGCGCTGAAACATGGAATGAAATACAGTAAGTTTAAAAGTGATTTATTGCTTCGATATAGTTCGTAAAGTTTCTCTCTATGCTACCAATCCGATAGATCAATTTAAATTATTGACGAAATTGATTTCATCATTTAGGCAAAATATCACTAACCATCAAGAGGGTGAGAATCCCAATTCTGAAGCAGATAACGAAAAAGAATTCTTATTTATTGAAAATTTAATCAAAATAGCTAACCAGCAACTAGGTAAATCCAAATGACTGCTTTATTGTACGTAATATACTTATTATAGAAGAATGAGTCAAATTAGCGAGCTAACCACTAGGTAAATCAAAATGACTGCCTTACTTTATTCAATATCTTAATTAATTATTATGTTTTACCTTAATTGATATTATATTTTTTAAGTGTAACCTATGTGGTTTTAAGATGTAGGATAGATCAGTTATTTAAATTATATCTTTCTACGATAACTGTCTCAAGCCGATTTTGTAGTAATTCATTACCGAACAGTTTCCTTTTGCAATGATAAAGTAACCATTTGAAACTCTATCCTTTGAGGCACAATGATTATGTTCAAAATAGTTTATTCATTAGTTATGGTTCATTTCTACTTTATCTTGTTGTATGGATCTCTACCTGTTGGTATTACTATCGAAAAAAGATCTAGAATGGGATAAATTAATGGAAGAATTTGGATATCATTTTATCCAAGAATGTCATAACGATGTCAAGTATCAACGTGTATTACACTCAATTGGCTTTACCTTATCCGACTTTTTAATCAATTTTGATTGTTTGCATGATCATTTAAATTGCTCTAAAAAGTTTACCAATATTTTACCACCATCATTTATTTGTAACGTTGAAAATCCAGACAGTATCTTGTTAGAAAGTTATCATCAACGCCATGGTTGGTCTTACTTTACCGTTGGTATCGTGAAAGCTGTTGCCGAAGTCGTTTTCGGCCAACCCGTCAGTATTGATGTTTTAGAAGCGACTACTCCCCATGAAGACTATAAGTGTCAGTACTATCGCATCCATTATAAAAATAATTCTTTAAGGAGAGCATCACAAGCTCCAAGTTCATCAACATCACCTAAAGATTTAAAAATATTACCTGCTACATTTTGTAAAGCATTTCCTTTCCATTTTATCATTAATCGTGACATGGTATTAATTCAAGTTGGTGCAGGTTTAGTCCGATTTTTACCTAGTGAATTACCCGATATCGATATCTTTTTAGGTAGTACTATTAGCTATGAAACACGTTATTTTTCCGACTGCTTAAAAATGGTTAGCCCTAAAGTTGAGCCAACATTCGATCATATTTTATCCTATTGCAACTCGCGCTTTACCTTAGAAACAGTTAGCCAATTGCGCGGTAAAGCGATCCAACTACGCGGACAAATGATTTATGCCTCGGAATCGGACTGTATACTCTATGTTGGCTCACCATGTGTTAGTGCATTAGAAGAATTAAAAGGTAGAGGCTTATATTTAAGTGATATACCCGTTCATGATGCTACACGCGATGTTATTCTTGTTGGTGAACAAGCTAAAGTACAAGAAGATTTAGTTACGCGAATGCAAAAAGTAAAAGCCAAGTTAGAGCAAGCCAGTAAAGAGCTACGCCAAGAAAAAACTAAAAATGTCGATTTACTGAATACTATCTTTCCCAAAGATATTGCAATGAAATTATGGAAAAGAAAATATCCATTAGAACAGCTATGTCGTCGTGTTGATAATGTCACCGTTTTATTTAGTGACATTGTTGGTTTTACAGCAATTTGTTCCACATGTGAGCCCTTTGTCGTGGTAGAAATGTTAAATCGGCTATATACAAAATTTGATGATCTTAGTGCCAAATTAAACGTTTACAAGGTAAGATGGTTTTACCTATATGCTCATTCAAGGAATCAGTCGTGCCGATTATAGTTCCAAACGGTTAACGATATATTTAGATAGCTATCTGTGTATAACTCTAGCTTACAAATATGCCTTAAGAAAATTTCAACTACGTTGATATTTATGGATTTAGGCATGCTGATTATAGTTGGAAAGATGCTAGTTTATAAATATGCCTTTAAGATACTTTTATCTACGTTGATATTTATGGAATCGGGTATCCTGTTTATAGTTAGCATGGGTTAATAATTGACAACTGACTGTAGATAACGCTAGATTACTAGTTTGCCTTAAGATGATTTTACCTATATTGATATTTATGAAATTAGGCGTATCGATTATACTTAGAAAGAATCAGTAAATGTAGATTGTAATTAAACAACTGACTCTTGGTAACGCTAGTTTACCGATTTGCTTCTGTTTGCCTTTAGTCGTTCCAAAATGCCAAAATTAGTAAGATTAGTTCTATAGCGGCAATAAGAATGTCGCTCACTTAAATTATTCTTTACATCTCATAATCTTAACCATATTGATTCGAATCAGGTAGCCCTATTTACTTTATATTTGCTTACTAATTGCGTGTGTCTACAATCGGTAACGCTTCTATACATAATCCGCATACCACAGGATTGATAACAACTTAGGTATTCGATTTTTTAACCGTATTGCCTTGATTTATACGGAATTAATTATAAAGGCTTTACTTGGGCAGATTACATAGTTAACTTAATCCAAATTAAGCTTTATTTTCGCATAACTTGCATCCTTACAGATGGTCACAATACTTTACACCTGCTATATAATTATGAAGTAATCTAAAGGAAAATTGATGAAATCTGACATACTTATTTTTCTGCCTAATAGACCTTATTGATTTATCCGAATTCATTAAGGTTCCATAGACAACATAAGAGTATATGCTACTGGAGGGATAATAATTTAAATTACCCTAAAAGACTAATTTACAATCCCGATAGTACGTATGTATTCGCAATTTCGTACATCGAATATTACTAAAATGAATTGCGTAGTCAAATCGGTCAGTAGAAGAAAACTGATTAGCTTTTTATCTATACCAAAGCTGATTAACCTCCATAATTAACAGTATTATAAGCAACCTTGGATAAATTGGAATTCGTTTTTAATGCAGTCCGTTAAACTACAAAACTAGCAATGTTATTAGGGTATCCAATTTCGTACTTAAAATTTTTTTCAAAACCTATCGGTAAATATGCAGTCGCTCTTACCGTATCCTTTGCAATTTGCTTACCGCTCATTTTAGGTGGAAACTATCGGAGATGCTTATGTCGTTGCTGGAGGTCTAGAACAAAAAAGTAATCGCCATGCTCATGATGTTTGCTACATGTCCATTGGTATGCTTCTTGTTTCACAAACTGAAAAATCCCATGATGGTCAAATTATTAAAGTATGCGTTATTTGAGTGCTGTAATTTGCATGCATTGATTGCTATTTAACGCTCCGCTTTAATACATTTTAGATGAGAATCGGAATTCATACTGGCAGTGTTGTGGCCGGTATTGTTGGATACAAAATGCCACGCTACTGCTTATTTGGTAATAACGTAAGATTGGCTAATAAAATGGAAGCATGTAGTCTGGCTGGAAGGATCAATGTTAGTCCAACTACATACAAGTAAGTTTACTAACTTCTAATCTTTTGGTAGTTAATGAAAGAATATCATTGCTATAGTTTCCTCTGCTTTAATTAATGAATGAACTAAATAATCATCGTTTGACTGTTGGATCACCCATACTGCTACATTAGGACATATTAATTATATAATTATTATTCACTTTGATATCTATCCAACAGGCTTGTACATAGCAGTAATGAATTTACCTTCGAAAAGCGAACACCTGATTGCTTACCGAAAGATTTCCCAACTCAACCTGGTGATACTTGCTACTTTTTAAATGTTGGTAATCAAAATAATATGTTAGAAGATCGTCAGTCTTAGTTTATATTTCAACCTAATCAAATTTTCCTATCGTCGATATTATCGTCATCTACCTAGAAGATATACATGGATCAGGTTATTATAGTTTATATTAGCAATTTTTTTCATTTATAACAATATGAAGAAAAATGTTGTATCTAAATGATTTATTAATAATAATAGTTAACATTAGCTGAAGCCTGTATAGCTCAAAATTAATGCTAAAGTAAACAGCCTTACTAATCAATGCTCACATAGAATCTAAATCCGCTATTCTGTCATAGGTAGTGCCGCATCGATGTTAAAATTGAAGCTAAAATTAACCTTGCCATTATTATACTTTGATATAGCGGTCTATTAATGTAATTTAAATCGTTCCTATATCATCAAGAATTTAAGTAAATCTAATTTATAAACTGACAAAACCGATTTGTTATGTATTATTTTAAATTCGGAAAACCAACTTAGAATAGGAGCATTTAAACGCTATTGCAATTTTTTATGTAACACTACACATATTTTAAATTTTGACTGATAAGCATTTTGATCAAACATTATCCTATCTCTATTAAATTCTCAACACTTCAAGACATTGCCTATATCTATAATAATTTTAGCTTTATTGTATAAGGTAAAATCGATTTAAATTGCTGTCCGTAATATAGGTCTATTAATACATAAGATACTATTTTAATTCTTCTATTTACTTAATTCTATAACAATTTTTCTCCTAATCACAATTAGATCCTGGAATCGAACTTATAGCGATGAGTTAATATTTCTATCGCTGGTAACAATTGATCTAATTGTAAAAATTTTACCAACTTTCGAAATAGTATAATACTCACGGAATCGTACGACGTTTTCGTGGAATATCATTTAAATGCACTCATAATACCCAGTAAAACTCAATAGGACAGCTTTAGTCCTTTACTTACGCGATATAGGACCTTATTTTGATATTAAAAATCTGCATAACAGACTACAGCTTATGGTAGCTATATATAGTAATAGATGTCATACCCTTTCAGCACATACTCAAATATTCCTAATTGTGGCGCTACTGGCATTATTATAAAGTCAGCTCTCATGACTTCAAATCAATGACAAAAAAACCTAAATTATGTGCATTAAACTGATAAAACTACATGAACTTTACGGCATACAGCAATTAATGCCGCTTGATATGATATGATACCCTTGATCTAGCGTATATGTGCCTTGCTATTGATTTTTTGATACAGTGTAATCACTTTCCATCATTAATATTATGGGCATTCGTAATCTTTGTATAAAAGGGATCAAACGTAGACTTAAACTAAATGCCTGTATAGTGCATTAAAGTTAATAGTGATTAGTGCTAGAGATAGCCTACGAGTAAGAATGGTTTCTTTGGAATATTTTAAAGAATCTATTACTGATAGGGTTCTAATAAGACATAATTTTTTACACCAGTTTGCAATATTCATCACATTGAGTTCCACTGCCATAGAAACTTACTTTTTCCCTATTCCTTACAATAAAAGTAAAGTAAACTTCTAGTTAGCAAAGAGTCAATATAAATAGGCATGTTTATTTACAACATCTCACGATTGTATTGTTGATCTGATTTTTGATAAATCATATTTCTAATCTACAATAAAGTATAGTCGTGCGGACAAAATTTTATAATAAACAACTTTAGTGTCATTTCTGCAAGCATCTTTTGCATAGAAGCTATTACCTAATATTAATATCATTACTATCATAGCTAATAAGGAGCAGAATTATGAATTACCTGCATTTACTACTCGTTACAAATCGAGATTTGAAGCAAGGAAATTGAAATTACGAACGCAGCATACCAATTAATTGTCATTATTTAGAAGATATTATTATAAATGTTTTTTTTTTCCTGCACAAACATTCAAGTATCATAGATAAGATATTCATCAATGATTCAAAGTAAGCCATCTAATATGTATGAGCATGCTAGGATTATGACGTGAAAATTACTCCGGGACACAGCAATGCCAATTCTATGATACCCAAAGAGTAAAAGTACCAGGAATAGCTACTATTTGCAGCTTTTATAGCGTAACACAAATATGATACATTAAATTATTATTTTCCAGCAAGATGACGACTAGTTAACATTTCAGTACTATTTAATATTAGGATAAAATTGAATTACCTAACAATTAAGATAATTTAACATGAGCGTCACTAATTTACACCGCTATAAATTTATGACTTTCTATTATAAAATCTATACGAAATATTACTTTAAGGCATCTGCATATGAATAAGTAACGAATTGATTACACTTTGAAACGATATAGATTATACGGCTATTTTGTAAATATTATAGTAATAAAAGTATCAAGTATTATTAATTTTCTTCATAATGATGATTAAATAGTAATTATGTCTAGGCGTCTATAGTTCGTAGTACATGCTGATAATGTCCTACGATTTTTGGCGATTTATTGTATAAAATGCATCCATGACATTCTAATTGATTACAACATTATCTATGCCACTTTCAAATACTTTCTGAAATATTTACTGTAGCCGTAGAATAATGATATTCTGACCCTTTCCCTGGGTTACTTATTATATTAATTAGAATGCTTTAAAAAACGTTTCTTACTTTCTCTATTGTTTAAAAAAGATCGCAAAATCTAGACAAAAAATCATTATATTAAGCGGACAAAAGGCTAAAATATAACTTAAAAATCGATAATTATTAGCTCAGACTATTTCCTATTTTAAATTTATCTAGTTTATAAGATGTATAAAAGTTGCAAATAGCGAATGAGAGTAACTGCCAAGAAAGGATAATCTACAAAACCTCATATCTAGGAAAATTACTGGACACATATCTAATCTATACTGCAGAGCAACACGTATGAAATAGACATCCTATCGGTATTTTTATTACGCAAACAAGCAGTTTTCATATAAGTTACATAACCAAAAGAAAATTACGAATCACGTACATTAATTATGAGTAGATTGTAGTAGTCCTTTAATTTTTATAGGTGTCACAATCAAACTTAACGAAAAGAGGACTTTGCAATACAGTTCAGTAATTGCCTTGAAGCTTAGGCATAAAATTAATCTAGAATTATTTTCATCAGCCACAATAGTAAATTTATTACAAGAATAGATCCTGGTTATATAGGAAATCTTCCATACATAAATAAGTTATTTTGGTTGTGATTGTCTCATATCCTTATTTAAGAGTTCATTAGTTCATATTTAAACAGTTCCTAATACATCATCCTATTTTTTATAAATCTCTCGTCCAAAGTAGTATTCCAGAGTCATAGCATAATACATATCTTACCGTATATTATAATATCGAAATATATCAATAATAGTTCTGTTTATGTTTAGCAATAATAATCAATATCACCATATGCATATGCAGCCTTCAAGTATTAAAATACACTATGCTAGAACATAACTGTAATTAAATGCATATCAGAAACTAATCTAAGTTATAATTTTTATAATTAGCGATACTAAAAGTATCATACAGAATGTTACAATTACACTGGTAGGCATAGTATCGACAAAAATCATAGAGTTTAGATAATAATAGCTTAGATTGAGGAAAGAAAGAACTTTGTAACTAATAACCATAGTAACGTTACTTAAATATCAGTTTTGTCTCGATACAATTTCTCAGATAAAATTCGAAATTTGATTATTGGCCTGAATTTTCTTGCCGCAACAGTATATTGCGAGTTTAATTGCCTTTCATTTCAATGTAAGCGAGCTCTAGAACATAGGAGTCAAGGAAAAAACATAGACTGCTATTGTCTGAACAGTTTTATAAACTTTATGCAATGATCAATTGTTATCGTTGCCCTGAATTCAATCACTAACGTTAATCTCGCATTACGTTCTGTATATATATATGTATATGTTATATACTGAAAGATTTAATGCTAGGCATTTTATTATAGAAATATCTGATGGAACGAGATCATTTCCTGACAAGACATATAATTTATAGGATACATAGATAAGTAACGGTAGATTGTATTGTATGTCCAAAAAAATTTTAGATTATTTGCTCAATTAAAGATCAAAAAAGTTTCTGCAAAAACTGTAGTGGATCTCACCAAGGATTTTAAAGATATATTATAGGTAAGGCAAATGCTTTCTTCAGAAGCGAACTTCAGTATTTGATCAATTAACGCCAACGATCGCCTTTAAATATGCTAAATGATCGATTTATAATTTATGTAATGAATTTGATTTGAAATTCAACTTGCATAACTAATAGAAAATGTAATAGAACATTTTGCTATTGCTTTTTATTATTAAATGAAAATGAACTGAAAAAATCTATTTTCTTCACCGTAACTCAATTGTAAGTAGACTGTAATGTCAATTTTATAACATAACGAGTGTAAGTATTCCGAAGAATTGATCAGGCCAAATTAAAATGACAGGAGTAACATCAACAGACTACTAGACAACATATTAACTAGTGATAATTGTTAAATACTACATCCTGGTTTAGCTTTCTGTCTCCAGAAATCTACGTTAGCTAGCCTGAAAATGAAGATATTTGTGCACTGTAACTGCTATCATTTCATTATCGTATTGATACTAACTACTACAAGATCAAATCAATCCAGAGTTTATCGAGTTAGCACTTAGTTTCATCTTAATCATACAACCCATTTATGTAGTGACACAGCAAAATCTCGCAATTGTATTCTTAAGCGTGCACACGGCATTATAGCTTATTTTGCTTTCTCAGGGCTACAATAAGCTAAATATTGCACAAACGGCACTTAGAAAAGTCTATGTAGACGTAAATGCTACTTTTATGATGATATTATGCTTGAATAGTAAAAATCAGATCCCAAAAATACAGCACTAAAAGTTAAAATTTTTCCTGAATTCATATACATGACCATAATTTTATTTCCATAATTTTAATTATTTCTACTTTTGAAATTTTCATTGTTTCAATTTTGTATACTTATTCATCGTTCTTATCTTAGTTTAGATGAATCCAAAAAAGTAGAAGCTAACAATGTTAATTACATAAAGGAAATACTATAGGACTGCCACATAAACTTTGTTCTTTTCCGACAATAGACAAATTCGTTACGGCACGGTATAATTTTTAAATCATAACAGTTCTGCTGATGCTATAACACGTGATTCATTCAGTTTTGAGTATTTTATAAAATTATAAAGCACATGTATAGATATTAGAATAGAATTAATCACTATTCATTAATTTAGCCGCTTACTTACTCTCGTCTGTTGAGATATATAATATAGCCTTCTATTGGTCACAATATTTAATCTGAATTTCTTTTCATATTCTATTTAAAATTTATTACATAAAAAATCGATTTTTGCAGCTGATGATTTCAGCTTTTGAAAATATATACGGGACAATACGCAAATTAAAAAATAGGTATGCATAACTAGCAGAAACTCTTTAATTATTCACTTATGAAGCTTACCGATCCTGCTGCTATGCTAATAGGCTATTTTGAACGACAAACCATCATGCGAGATAAATTGACGCCTATTAGACTACCCAATATTAAAACAATATGCTTCCGGACAATAATTTTATTATCTGACATTATTGTAAGTAACACTAACATCAGCTTTACAGAAAATTTTTTATGGCGTTTTATGAAGTAATAGCGGACTACTTTGTCTCTATCATCCACCGATCGAACTAAATAGCAGTCTCTGATAAGCCTTTACTCTTTGATAACTGTTCAATGGTACCTTGCAATATCGTGGTATCTAATACTAAATCGAAATCGAAACCAACTGTCTCGTACCTTAACAGTTTGTCACAAACCAGCTTTGTGACAAGGATAACGTAAAACAAATCTCTAAACTACTAAAGTCTCCGGGATTCAGTATCCCTTAACCGTCTCACAAGAATTTAAGCGTCTTTGCTTCTACGTTAAACGACTAAAGAATTCCGATATTATTCAGCTATCTGCCGAGTTTAAATACCCTTAGGTAGCAGCCAGCATGAATAAGTCATCTTAAGATTATGAAAATTAATCCCTACTGGATAGATATATTAATGCAGAGATATTCATAATCGCTGACATGTACTTAATGATTCTAGATAACTAGACATAGCATGCCCATTCACAAAATTATTTATGGTATCACCTAAAATTGAGTATCTTCAAGATATTAATCACAAGCGTCACTAGACATAGTACCATAATCAATTAAAATCAATTAATTATAAGAACTCTTACTACAGTGCAGCATAATCTACCGTAACTAATAATAACTACCATGGTTCTTACTGTAAGCCATTAACAGTTACCACCATATATAAATGTTAATTCACTAGATATAGTCATTTAATTGCATACGATCATTCGCACCGTGACGCAATTCTAGGAAAGCGATTCTATAATCTCTATGATTATAGACGTATTTAAAATCTTTAACTTTCACGATTATTCCTATGAAAGTAGATCTTGAATTGCTATTATGAACCGTGTTGTGATCGGAATTGTTTTCTTAAAATACTTCATCATTGATGTCATTTCTAGTCAAAACAGAAATCCGTGGACTATCGTATTATTATCTTCCTTAATTTTGATAATTTATCATACGGCAATTTACATATCATTATAATGAACTGACTGATCACGAATCGATTATTAAGTACCATATAAAGAAATATGCAGTTTTTTTAACGTTATCCAAGTGTTAGTCTACTCGATTTTCGTTTTTAATTTCTTATCATAACTATCAATTCTTAAAAGCGCTAATTCTAGTTGCGATTCAGCTAAAATTAATCTATAAACATTTCATTTCAGTGGTAATCACATTATCATTTTCCTTTAGAATCAAAATTTATAGGCAATGTACAAATTTATAATAAATTTAGTACTGCGGTTACTTTATGAACTAATGATATGTCGATGTTTATAAATAAGATGATATCTACACTTTTACGAACTTTGAAACAACACCTATAAAATTACATATAAAGTATGGTAATAATTTATTCTATATGGCATGGTAGATTCGATTAACCAGCATTGTGGCTTAGCCTGTTAAATATTATTTTGAAGTATTCACATTTAATGATCGCGATAAAGTATTTTCGTAGTCCACGAAAATTCAGCATGATTATAGAGGTCAACGTTCAATGCAGCCTTCGCTTGGAGTCTAAACATCTAGTGTGTATACATTTTCGATATAAGTATCTCAGATTAGAGGAAGATCCCTTGAGTATTGGTATTTTTACTAGTGAACTTTTAGCGTATCGTTTAATTTAATCAAGTATTAAATTCAAAATAATTTAAAAACTGAAAAGATAAATTTTTCAGTACTCTAGCTAGCTAACACTTTATTTAAGCATGTAGAAAAATTTACTTATTAGAAAACTGTAGATATACTGCAAATAGCTATCAATAAATACCTAAGTCTTGCTTGATGATTAAACTAATTCTATCTGGTCATAATTTTACTTATCAGAACCAACATTAAGGTAACGATACCCAATATTAAGCTTACGAATTTTCTATAAGCATTAAATTCATGCTTAAGATATGACCTAACAAAACCAAAAGAACACAAACTGTTGGATTTAGTACCCCGACACTTGCTTTTACTTAGGTACAATAAATTATATTGCCAATACTTTCAAAACAACATTTTGTATGATATAACAATCTATCACCACCAAATTTTAAGCTTTCATTCTTTTTTGACTATAAACTATTACCAGCTTTACGAGTTAAGGCATAAATTTAAACAAAACTGGTATAAAACTTAAGATTTAGCTATTTTAGTTCATAAATAACTATCTGTCTATCTAGGCATGACAAATTATATTGTTAAATATTGCTCATTTTTACATTCTGATTGATGTGGTCTAACGAACTGATATTCACTGTTAGATGGTTAAACTGCATATTCTATTTCAGTAAGAAACGTGCTAATTACGATCTAAACAGAATATTTTTGAAATTAAAATTTCCAAGGTAAAAATTCCAACACTCCCATATGGACTTCAGTAGATATGAAAGATTAAATTATTGATTAGCGTAACAATTATTTTGTCCCAGCTTGATACTTTAGTGCTATAACACTCAGATGAAAATCAAGTTGCGAAACATAGGCATTTAGCAAGTTGTATGGAACATAAAATTGCTGACAATGCAAGATTATTAATATCAAAATTTCATTTCGGCTATGGCATTTAAGAATATGATATATCATAAACCATTAAAGTCATTTTTAAACAAAAGCTGATAGCTACATTACCTCATCGTATAATAATAGAAAGGAACTTACAATAGGCAATTTGCTACTTTATAAATCTAATGATGTCATTTCAGCTAAGAGTAATTATATAAGCTTAAATATTATAACAATCTAACATTATAAAGCCTCTACCGTAACTCTTTTAAATTTAATTAATGACCTGTAATAAATTAATCTATGACTAATAATCTAGTGATGATAACGAATTTTGAACTATTATTCTATGTTTTCCAAAAATATCAAAGAAATTTTATCATTAAATACTTTATCACAGAAATTATATATAACTTTTACAGAAGTTATAAACCAAAGAAATAACAAAAGTAAAAATCAATAATTTATGTTAAAATGGGGGCTACTAGAGACTCTAAAGAAAGTATAAATTTAATTACCCATACTTCTTTAAGGAATACCGTCGTTAATTCTAATAAAACGTTACATTAGGTTATTGTGGTCCAATTCTAATATAAGTACTTCCTAGCGCCTAGCTTCAAATAGTTGGTCATATTCAATAGTTCCTTAGCTTCAATAAATATTGCATTCGATTCTGTTCAGTAGTTCGTGTCTTATGAAGTATGTTATAGTTGTATTAAATAAAAGACCATCTTCTATTTACAATAAATATATCTAATAAATCTTCGATCAGCATTTACGTAATAAAATGGCTTGCATTCCAATAAACCTAACACTCATAATAAATGAGGCTGATCATCGTCAAATAGACAATTCTAATCCTATAAATACGTCACTTAAGTGATGACACAGATTGCATTACAAATAATATCAAAGTTGAAATCGATGTAAGGATAATCAAGACTTATGTTGCCATGGAAATCAATTTTTAGTATAACAATATCTATTATTTTTAGTAGAATTGAGCCTTAACGATGAGAATAAGGAAGTTTATCAGTTTCAATTCGAGAGCTTATATCAACAATAGGACAGGCACTCGCAGAGATGATCACCATATTAAATATTTATTATAATAATATAGATAAATTCCTTTATCCATTATCTCTTTAGTCATTCCTATTATTATTATTTTTGACCTTCTTTATCGTAAAGAAGACTAATTGATCTAATTAAAAGCATTAGAATACTATTCATCTTGAAGCTATTCTTTCTGCTAAATATTCCATAAGGTTACTAATTCTAAAAGCTACCTTTAGCATTGCACCATAAATCATTAAAAATAACAATAAGGATTCAGGCTGCTGTTTATCTATTTTCATTATTGTTTCTTTCTGCTACTGACAAAAAGTTCTTGTATATTATTTTTTATTCTATTTCTAATGATTATTTTAAAGAAACCCATATCTATATAAGTTTACTAGAGTTCTCCTCTTCCATTTCCATGTTTTCTTCCTTTTTCAAGCTTAATTAAACTTATGCGAACATAAATTTTGAACGTAGAAATTTTGGCTGTTGATATTTCCAAGCAGTTCGAATCGTCCTGTAGTCATTATGGTAAGTTAAAACGGAGAAACTAATTCTAGTAGACGGAATCCACTCTAACTACTATCTTAATCACGATTTAAGCATATTCTAAAATATTTAAAACGATTACGTTATAGCATAATTGATTTCACAACTCCTATTACTTTTGAAGTATCATGAAGCTCAGACTTTCAATTTTTGTACCTGTATTATCACTCTGTAGCCAATAAATAGAATTATATAAAAACAAAATAACTACCAGTAGAAATTAGTAAATTCTAAGTATAGAAGAATTGATAAATAGAAAATAATATTACAATTTTCATCTACTTTTATCTCGTAATAAAGAAATAATAAGCTGCCGAGTATTTGTTAGATTATTAGTATCAAAAGATTGCAGTTTTCGTAGTCATATCTTGCTACATTGAATTTTCCATTTTTCTACGCTAGATATTTTTTAGTTCAAAAGGGACATGCAAGCTCTAGTTTCCTTCTAGTTTGAGGAAAACACAGTTCTTAATCGATACTCTTATCATAACATTTAATTATGCACTTCTCAATAGTATAGAAAAGTAAAAGGTACAATATTAGATTAAACAGAAATCAACTGCTGTCAGATACTTACACATAAGAAGATCTTTTACAGCAGGAAAGTTTACCTTGAGTTTAAATTTCAAAATTTCAGTTATATAACAAAAGTCATTCTCTAATTAATTATTAAGTCAGTAAATTTTTATAATTTGAATTTCACCATTACTTGGTGGTATCGGAGCAAGATTTAGGAGAGAAGCAAGGAAAGGCTAATTTAATTTAGCCATATTCACCTTTTATTTGTATATGGGTTAT
Source organism: Trichoplax adhaerens (assembly GCF_000150275.1). Classification (NCBI taxonomy): domain Eukaryota; kingdom Metazoa; phylum Placozoa; class Uniplacotomia; order Trichoplacea; family Trichoplacidae; genus Trichoplax; species Trichoplax adhaerens. Next base: position 5,413,192 of record NW_002060947.1, read on the forward strand.
ACTAGTTTGAACATATAGCCTAGAAAGATAGTTTATAGCTGAGGATTTGTCTTCTAATATAATTTCCTATGGATTTATTTAATAAAAGCGATACAAAAGTACAAATTCGAACACCTATTATCAAATTACCATGCCCCATAAACTTTAACTTACTGTAATAAAGGTCATCCTACCAGGAGATAAATTAGCAAATTTTGCAGTCAATCACTATAGTTTATTCAGCTATATAGTTAATTAAATCGCAAATACGTCCACGTAGAAATTTATCTAGTAATTTCCATCCCTTGCGGACTAAGCGCTAACTTCAAAATAAAAATTTTAGCTATTAAGATACATTTATTTTATCGTTGGTGTAATAACATTTAAATTTATATTAATAATTATGTCTGCTTTAAAGCGTGACATATTTCTTGATCTATTCCTATTCCATCCTGTAATTAAAATTACATTTATTAACTCATATACATACAACTTCGAAATGATTATTTAACTTGAGAAATTAGTGTTAAAGAATCCCTTCTTATTGCTGTCATATATAGTATACGATGTATCGGTACATGTTGTATATGAATCCTGAGCGGTAAATTTATCGTTAGTCGTCAAATCAAACGAGGAATCTCACCATTAAAACTACTATTTCCGCTATCCTTTTCCATGCACAATAGTCTTATAAGGAAAAATTAGAAGTACTAGCTTGCAATAAAAAAATTATTACATATTAAGTAAATTGATTTAAATTGCATGATTTTTGGTCTGAATATTTCTTATACATCCAGTGATAATAAATCTGAATCAATTCAATAGCACTTACGTAATAATAGGAAGTAGGCCACTTTCTAATAGTAATTGATACAATATATCTCAAACTGCCTAAATATTTGAAAAATAGAGATATTCGTTGTAAAGCACAAGGTAGCACCGATAGGTAGTTTTCAATTGCTACCGTAAAAGAATGATAAATTTCAGTTTAATTAAATAATTGAATACAGTCCTTATATAACTGTGTCGAGAAAATCATATTTCTTAACTATAATTATTCAGATTTTCATATGCAACGTGCCATATCTTCATTCAGTTGGTTTATATTAGCCAATCGACAAGTACCATATTATATTCGTATTTGTGAGGTCCTTTTGCTTAGCTTGTCTATTTAGCAATACCCTTATTTCTAAAGACTTCAAGATGTACAATATTTGATGTAACCTAAATAAATTGAGGTTATTTTACCTAAAGTTTTCAATCATCAACACTTTATAATCAAACATTAAAATACTGACTACAAATCGTCACCATGTACCATTTACTATCGGTATAAATCATTACATTAATTTTTTAGATTAGCAATTGCAAAATTGCTTCAAAAATTTGGAACTTTTACTTTAAAGATATTTACAATCTTTCAACCTTCGTACCTATTCCATAGATATCAAACAGCTAGCATCATTAATTAAGTCTTTATGATATTCAATTGGAATGGTTTTATCTCCAACTATTGCACTAGTAAGAATGACGAATGATAAGAAAACCTTAACATTAAAATTAATTAGTAGATAGGGCGAATTATTTTTCTTCATACAAAATGTCACTTTTACTCAATGTGATGCCTGACATCATGGAAATAATTAAGTTAAAGTGTTATCCCGTTATTAACACTTTCATATCAGTCCTTTTTATTCTAGTAAACATGCAAAGGTTTGCACTGAGAGTAAAATTATGACATCCTTTTTATTATTTAATACGATCCTTTATGAGTTTTCAAATTCTTACACTCTTGATAACATACTTGAAATGTAAACTGAATAAAAAACAATGTATGATATGCTACTGTCTTTACCCTTTCTAGCGTAATATTTGAATTAAAATAGATAAAACTGTAATAAAATAATTGATTCTATTTCCATACACTTGATTGGATATATATTTATTAATGGATGAATCTTTCTTTTTTCAACAGCATGGCTTAATTAATCATGCCTTATCATTACTTGTAAAACGTAATTTTGGTGATGAAGCTTGGGATTCAATCAGGTAATAAATAACTGTACTTAAAACATTGCTTAAGCTGATTTGCGGTCATTTATATCTTCTTGTTTATGAATTTTGATTCTTATTATCTTCCCTATGACTAGAGAGAAGATAGGAATGTCAAATAGCAGTTATTTTATACAACGTAAAGTCTACGCTGACGATGTTACGTTCGAATTGGTCAAGACTGCATCTGAAGTTTTAGGTTAAACTTATTAAGCTTTGCTGTAAATTTAAATACATTAGTAGCTCGTAGCTTTAGTCTGTATTAGCCGTCACAATTTCTTTACACTAATCGGATTACTTACTAGCGACTGCACTTGTAAATAATAATTTATCTTGTGCGTTCTAAAAATTATAATTTATCGATATGAAGTTGTGAATACTATAAACGTTCTTCTATCTCTTTGCCCTTAGTCAAACAATTATTTTTATTAATTAATAAAATAAGCATCAGTAAGGAGGATGATAAAAATCTATTTTTTATATCAATTTAATACTTTCATGAAGTATAGTATTCATCATTTCCATGTATGAGAAATTGCTATTATTGCATAAATTTTTACTAGGTTGGATAACGTTAAAAACTTAATTTACCCTTTAAATTTTCGTTAAAGCAGTAAAATGCAAATTTAATTAAACCTTCAAAATCAAAAGTATCTAAATTTGTAAAACATGAAAACTATTTGACAGGCTTACGTAGAACTACTCTACTTTAGACTTGTTAAAGTACTATACTTACGCGCTATTCAGTACTATAAAAACAACTTTAAATGTACATTCTGATATAAAAATTGAAAACTTTATGGTTCATCAGATGACGACTATCGGACTAAATCAGCTCTAGACTACCTAAATTATAGCTTCATCTACTGGTCGATAGATGACCTTGCACAGTAGCAGATGTGATTAATAATTATAATTTATAACGGAAGATTTCATTCCACATTAGCAAAAGTTTGATATGTATGCAGTTTGAGTAATGTACAAATTAAAATCTATTTTAAAATAATGATACTATCAAACCTTGCTTGTTTAATAACATAAAATTACTTTAATTGATATAAAAAGTGAAACGTCCTTACTTTAGTACAGTATACAAATTTAGTTGCTTGTATTTTGCTTGATTAGTACCATAATGCCATATAAAAATTGTTGGACTGAGAAAGTATTAATTCAATCTTTTCGATATCTGATTCCTCTTGGATATTCACACTAACCATTTCACAATTACACGACATCGCAAGATTGAAGGATCAATAATCTCTTTAATAAATTTACATAATGAGCATAGATTTTATCGTATGGTACAAATTAAAATGTTTCTCTTTTCTTAATGACCAAATCATGGCGCAGGTATCCAAGTTAATGACTTACTGGAAACGTTTGGCCGATTTTTTGTTAGTTTTTGCGAAGAACTAGGATATAAAAGAATTCTTGAAGTAATGGGAAGTAATCTATTCGAATTTATCAACAATTTAGACAGTTTACACGATCATTTAGCCACAATCTATTCAGGAATGAAGGCTCCATCATTCCGATGCAAATACAACAGCGATAATGATACCATAACACTTCATTACTACTCTACTCGACCCAACTTAGAATATATTGTTGTAGGAATCATTAAAGAAGTTGCTGAAAAAATTCACTTAATTGATATTAACATGGAAGTAGTTAAAACAAGACAAAATCAATTAGACGATATCCAATTTTTAATCTATTCCAAAAATCCAGCAAAAGCAAGAATCAAATGCCATGATCGATTGCGGCGGTCTATTGCTAGTAGCACCAGTAATGGTATTGCTGCCGATAATACTTCTACAACATCGACTAAAGCTGTTAGCTCAACTACTATATCATCCATCCCTATCTATCAACAACGTCAAGGAAAGCAAACGAAGAATTCTGAGACATGCAATTTTATTGCGCCGACCACTTTTTGTCGAGCTTTTCCTTTTCATGTCTTATTCGATCGAGATTTATCTATACAACAGTTGGGCCATGTTATTGAACGAATGATACCAGGCTTTTATTTAGGAGACTTGAAAATGGATAAAATATTTAAAATTGTGAGACCAGTTATTCAATTCGACTTTCATTCTATTCTATCTCATATTAATACCGTATTTGTTTTAACCATGAAGCCACTATGCCCAAGTTTTCTAGAGCAATATCTGCAATGGTCTGACGTACGATTTAAAGGCCAAATGATATATTTAGAGGAAAATGAAATGATGCTCTTTCATTGTTCAGTTAGTATATCGAGCTTAGAAGAATTGCGAAGCCACGGGTTATATTTATGCGATATACCACGTTATGATGCTAGCCGGAATGTTATTTTAAGATCTGACCATTTTCGCCATGATTATCAAATGATGTTGCAACTAGAAACATTAAATGATCGCTTAGCTGATACTTACCAGCAATTACAAAAGGAGAAAGATTTAACGGGGGAATTACTATATTCAGTCATGCCTCCTTCTGTAGCGAAACAGCTTCGACTTGGCCACAAAGCTGTTCCAAGTAAACATAGTATGGCATCTGTAATGTTTTGTAAAGTGTCAACATTTCAAGATATAACAACAAATATTGAGCCAACGAAACTAATAGCGTTGCTGAATGATATATATATTACATTTGATCAGATTATTGATCGCCAAGGTGATGAATTCTATAAGGTAAATTAAAATTTTAGACTCGAATGCACTTAATGGTGTAGTTTTATATCGTTACAAGCTAAGTACCATTGAAAATAAGATCTTTGCTATATTCTCAGTCCATATAGGACTATAGATATTTCATAAACTATGTTAATGGTCGAAAAATTTGTTATAATTGTACCACGATCAGGTAGAAACACTGGGCGATAAGTATATGGTAGCTAGTGGAATACCGCAATATCAATCAACACACGCTAAAAGTATAGTTAAAGTAGCTATTGAAATGATGAATACGTCGCAAAAGCGAGGAAATAAGAAGTTATCCACTATGGTAATTCTGATAAATGTTGTTATCTAAAGGCATAATGTTCATGAGAACGTTTGTAAATTTGCTAATTTTTTGTTCCTATAATTTGAAAATAATCTCT
>NW_002060947.1:5418357-5454539 GCF_000150275.1 Trichoplax adhaerens
TTCAGATGTAGATGAAACTGCAGTTTATGGGATTAGAGACCTTTACTTCATACCTACAGCAATATACCTGAGTTGCCTTATTGACATGAACTACTACGACTATCACTTTTGATTACTGTACGCCAGAGTTTGGATTCTATTAATCTTAGTAGATGATATGAAAGAACAATGGTTGAAAATTTCATAGTAAATATAGCTACAATAGTCGCTATTTATCTTATTCAAGTATTGAGAGTGATTGAACCAGACTGCATCGTAAACTGTCACCAAACTCGACAATTTATACAATCTGTTACCATATAATTTGATACTGAAATCAGTTTATAAGCCTTAAAGCTTATTAAGCAATAAACGATATTAGTAGACCATAGCGATTTTGTAGAAATAAATATCTAATTTTTAATTTCCTTGTCGAAAATATTTTATTAGTTGTCGATAGGTATCCATAGTGGTGAGATCGTAGCTGGAGTAATAGGTGAAAAATTGCCTAGATTTAGCATATTTGGAGATACAGTGAACATTGCAAGTAGGACACTGACCACAGGAGTACCGGGTGTTATCAATATCACTGAAGATACTTTTAGGTAAATTTCTGTCGGAACTAACATTCTATGTAGACCTAATATTGTGCCATTCGATGTATAAATGTTTATTTTAGGAGTATTTTGGTTGATCTATAAACGATAACTTTTTTGTTTAATTTAAATAATGCCTAAATTCATATTTTTTATCATTCTAACACTCTGCAACGTCATATCTTCCAATGTAGGTGCCTAGATAGCCCTAAATACTTTGAAAATAAGTATTTATTATCATGCTTAGGCCCTGTAAATATGAAAGGGCGCTCTACTCCGTTAACTTGTTATATTGTATCACATCAAGCTAAATCTCCAGCATCAACTGCTAATGGCCAAACAAATTCTTGCCCATCTACTATTAATTAGCAACCCCTAGTATATATTTTGAAAAAAATAAACAGATTTATTGATTATGTAAGATGATATACCCTATAATTCAATAATTTTACAATTTTTCTCTTATTTAGGCCAAATGCAAAATTAATAATTTAACACTTCCCTCATTTTTTCATATACTTTTACGTTATGTATTGCATTTCCTACTAAATTATTGCAGTAGTCATATAATACGAATATAGAAATGATTGCTACCCCTTGTATGAAGGATTGCTCTATGTAAATGCTGTAAAGAAGATACGAAAACTTTTTTTGACCACGACTAACATACCTGACTTAACTGGTTGAGTTCTATGCCAATTTGTATTTCTTAAAAGTACTGTACTGCATGTCGAACAACTCAATCTAATATCGTTATTCAGCATAAACATGCAGTATTGTAAGTGGTTGTTATAAAATATCACATCAACTTCATTTGGATAATTTTTATAAATTGCTCATGCATAAAGTTCTGGTTGAATACAAAATTGAATACTCTTTACTTTAATTAAAATCATCATTTGATCTAATTTCATGCGTGGCTACAGCTACTTTTATTTTTTATGTCATATACGTACAGACTTAATAGTTAATTATCATTATGTATTTAATAATTTGGCATCCTGTAGTATAATATTATATGCAATGTTTAGTCGTATATAATATTAGATACAGAAACTAGGGATGTTCTCCTACATTTTTGCCTGATTGAGTAATTATCAGGACCCATGAACGGATCTCGACTTCAGTTTACTTAGTATACTGCTACAGCAAGATCTTGTAGCTTAGTATTGGTACACTAAGATCATTTTTAGGCATTTCATTTAACAAATAAAAAACAGATTATCGAATTTTTGCGTTCCCATATTGAAATACTAAGGAAGGGAGTAATAAAAGATACTCATATCTAATTGGACAATATTCAACTGATGCTTTCCTGCCTAATTTTAACTACCAACTAGGGTAAAAAAACGTCAAGTTGGTCTATCATAATAGATGAAGCATGACAAGCTAGCGAGTAATTGGTCCTGTTCTAGGTCCAATATAAGATACAGTATTACAGGTTTCAGTTTTGTTACCATTACTACTAAATCTGCTAAGAGTCCAAATAGTGATGCGCAATATGTCACCGAGCCAAACCGCAATAAGCCCGTAAACTGTATTCTAAGGATGGCTATCTATGTAAATAGGCATTTATCGTAGTCTGATGACTAATTTCCCATATTAATATTTTACGCTTTCAAATGGCTGGTATTTACTAAAGTCCTAACATGGTTGCCAAAAAGTTAATATCTCATTCCATATATTATGTTATTCTCATTTATATGTACCTGTTATGAAGCAATATTTACTTCCTTGAAATTGACGACAGTAATTTTACAGATTTCTATAGATAACTGCCTATTCTGATCAATAATGGCAATTGATGTTGAAGCCGCGGTGGCACGCTATAAATTGTTCAACTTTTCAATTGCATTTTGTTTTGAATTCGACAACATAGTCTAAGTAGTTGCTCTGACTTACTGAAATTTGAAGATGGTTAATACTTGAATGGAAATGCAATCGAATGCCAGGTAAGTAGGGTATCAAACTTATAGTCTTCATTTCTGTCTGTAAACTATTACAAACATCAGTTTGTAAATACTACAGTACAAGCACGGTATTCCTAACATTTGAAAGTTTAAAGCTATCGATTGATGCTTATAACGTACCAGATGCAATGATGGCAGGATATTATGATAGTGAAAGTAAGGTTTGTAGATAGTCATTTATGTGATTGCTGTTTACAAAAATAAGAAATACAGGTTGATTCAATTTTTCTTGCTATCTCAGCTTAGTGATATGACTAGCTATTGCATAAATGGCCTGGTTGTAAGGTAGACTACTTGTATACATTGCATCTACGTTGAATGAAATGCTATTTCCTTTAGTCGCTGTACAGTAGTCTGGGCCATGTCAGTTTGCTAGAATGATTTAATGGCATGCCGCTGATAAAAGGATTAAAAGTATTGCTTCAACTACGGTAGTCTAGACTATAGTCATGGCTTAATTAATTAATTATTAACTCAGAGATGAATGAAAGACAGCAGTTGTAAACTATATAACAAATTATTAGGAGCCAAACATGTAATCGATATAACGATCATATACGGCACGCTATGAATTTGAAAGTGACTTTACATATTTCATGACGCACGAAACCATCGAGAACTTCAGGATTTTATCTCGATGTTCTATATATCAGTCTGCAAAGTTGCCGCAATGGAAGAATTCAATATAAATTTTGCGATTTCTGTCTTGGCCTGCTTCTAAAAGTAGTAAACATTTCATATTTATCCTATATTTACTATTATTAACATTGCTTATTTATGCAATCTTCTGCTGCAGAGGTTAAGTCAAGAAGCTTGCATGTTGTAATGTATTCCTTCAGTCCGCTTCAGCCGATCTTGCTGATGCACATTACTACTATTTACAACGTTGCATGGCGCACTGTTTAGTATTACCGTGCTATATTCTGTATGGCTAACGCATTAACTGCAAAGTTGTCCAAATGGAAAAATTTAATATGAATTTTGTGACTTCTGTGTTGGCCTGATCCTAAAAGTCAAAACTTCTCATCTTGAATCATTAATTATTAACCTTGATTATGTATATTATGTTCTACTGCAGAAGTCTATTGCAATGGGTTAGTTCGATTTGGTTAAACGATGATACTGATGCGTTATGACTACTACTGTACTACGTTGCATGACGGCGCACAGTCTAGTACTTTAAAATCGTACTGTATGCTGTCTTTTCTACCTACAGAGAAATGTACAGTATAAAAAAAAATATCTCAAAAACCGTTCAGATTAATCGGAATAAAACCTTCTAGGGAGAGGATTTTATCGCTATGATCAACACATCAGTTTGCAAACTCAGTAAAATAGAAGAATTTGATATAATTGGGTGATTTCTGCGTTGGCCTAACTGTAAAAGTGACCAATATTTCATCTTGAATTATAAAATTACTCATTATTAACGTTGCTTATGTATGTTATACTCTACTTCAGAAGTCGAATAGAGAAACTTGTCCATTGCAATGAGTTCGTTCAGTTTGCTTAGACGATCTTGCTGATATACATGACAATACTGGACTACGTTGCATCAACTTGCATAGCGGTGCACCGTCTAGTGCTTTTAACATCATACACACCGTATGCTTTCTTTCCTACCTACTGTACAGAGTAGTGGACAGTATAAACAAAACAGTCTAAAAAGCATTGAGATGAAAGGAGATGAAAAGTTGAAGGAGAGAATTTGATTTCGATGGTCAACACATCAGTTTGTCAAGTTGCTAAAATGGAAGAATTTAATATCAACTTTGTGATTTCTGTGTTGGTTTATGTGTTGGCCTACTTTTAAAAGTAATGAACATTTCATATTGCATTATTCTAGTTATATTACTGACATTGCTTATGTATATTCTACTCTGCTGCCAAGGTCAAGTCGAGAAACTTGTCCATGTAAAATGTGTTTAGTCTAATTGGGCGATCTTGCTGCTCCACATGACTGCTACTGTACTACGTCGCATGTCGCCCAGTCGAGTAATACTGTATTATGCTTTCTTTTCTACCAACATGGGAGCATACTCTAAAGTGGATAGTATAAACAAAACAACGTAATTATAGTGCCTAGTCATAGTGGATGAGGTACGGATGGACGGTACGCACCGATGTCGAAACCATCTCCATATCACCTTATCTAATCACTACATAATTTTCTATACAACTAGACTAGACAGAGAGATAATAACATGTAGTATATATAATTGCATTCCAGCAATTCACATTGGTCGGGGCCGCCGTATCCAGCTAAAGCGACAAATAAGTAGTTTGAAACTAATTGAAGTGCAAACTGCAGACCAATCAAGCAGAAAAAAGTCGCCCTAGCACAAGAAGAAGCACTTTTTGACGTTCCAATTTGATAGAGGTAGAGTTTTGATGGGTTACTATCTCATCTTGTATTGACATGAGTTTGCCGGTTAGGTCATGCATAGTTATCAATGATAGCCTACGTTGATCGTGATCGAAGATCAAAGAATCATTACGAGCCTACCGTATAAAGGGATTATTGTGTGCTTTAACAGAAATATCTTCCTTTTCAAGTAGTACCGAAACTAAAATTATATCCAATTTACTTCAGTTATCTTAAGTAAGCTAGATCGTTAACTTCAATGTATTAATTGATTTAGTGTCGAGATTTATCCAGATCAATTCAACTTTCCTGCGTGGTTGACGGTATCAAGAATTCCCATTTTTCAGAAGGCGGGACGGGACCCACTAATCAAAACGTAGCAATTGCTGCCTCTTCTTCGTGATGGTAAATGATCCTTGTAGAGCTAGTACAACTAATTTTTTTGCCTTTCTTGCTTGCTTTGTAGATAAGATTGATGCTAACTTAAAGCTATAACTTAAGCGGACTAGTAGAGACAGTAAAATGCTGCCTTTCATTTGACTAAAGAATGATAAAATATCTCTGCTGACGCTTTCAAGTTATAAAGTCATCACGAGTCAAGTGTATGCTTGTAACGGAGCACTTAACTTCTTGACAGTAGTGATCCTGTAGTGTACATTTTTTCTTTTTATCATACTCAAGAGATGATTTTCAATTTTTATTTCTGTCGTGAGAATCACTAGTTAGCAGAACTTTTAGCCTTATGATCAATCATCAATAGCATGGAAAAGTAAGGGCTATTTGATGCACTTTTGTTATTCAATTATAGTACGGATTTATTAATTATGCACTGGAGTTACTGGTTGTCCGAAAATATGGACAAGAAACATGGAACGAAATCAAGTAAGTTCTCTTTCTATCGACACTTATATAGCATTATGAATAATTGTAATTTTAATCTTGCAAAATATATGCAAGGTCGTTATCATCTTGAATGTGCCATCTCATGTTTACTAGTTAGTCAATCAAGACACAACAAAATTATTTTGCTGTATACAGCATACCCTACTTGAGTTTGCCTATGTTGACAGTGAGATGAAATTAAAGTGTTCTTGGAAAAATGACAAATCATTCAATCGCTTTACTAATTTGTCATCAAAAGCAGCTATGATACAATATTGGTTGATTCTGTGCATTCGGCTCTCTATAAAGTGTTAGTTATTTCATTTGCTACATACTTACGTTTGATCAATCCATTGCTATGCAGTGAAAGTTTAATAAGTTTTTGAACGTCGTTCAATATCCAAAAAACATGGCACAGCAATAAATTATTCACCTAAAATTACTCTAGTAATATCATAATCAATCCATCATCATTGCTAATACTTTACATATCTGCCTTAAAGTTACGATATCAACAATTTTTCTCCGAAGCTCAATTTCGGATCGACGCTAGATCGCTAAGATGACTATACTTTTCGAATTGTTATACGAGTGCAGCATAATGTAAAATAGACAATACTGTTATAATTTGCTTTTTTAATCTAATTTTACTATACTATTGTGCTTTAGCTTCAGAATTAATTTACTTGTCTTAGTGAAATTGTCTATTGGACCATTAAAATGATCTTTACCTAATCATCGATTCTTTTTTTATTATTATTTGTTAGGAAAAAGGCCGAAGTGGATATTGAAAAGCATTTTCTACTACGAATGATTTATGATGACCAAGTTACCTTCGATCTGGTTAATGTCGCTTGTGATGTTCTAGGTTAGCTTTCTACAGATATAAACTATGAAGGGAAAATTAAATGCATATCTGATTGTTTTTTTCTGACAACGACGTTCAATTTTTTGTGGTTCAGGCAATTTTTTTCTTTTCTATCAGTTATTCGATGTTCATCAATACTTCTTAGTTTAATAATTAATTATTTTCCCTATTGAATAGAAAATATAGCTTACATTCAGCTGCATTTATTTGAGTTTTTGCCATTGCAAGTTTCTATTTTGTTATGGTATCTTTGACAGTCAATCAACATTATTGCTGAGAAATACCAACGCCGGCAGTAGTTGACTTGCTAATTTGATATACAGTAGTTCTATAAGCTATAATATGTTGACTAAGTTGCATCGAACTAGCATACAAGACTTTATTCATAATACATCAAACAATCTTAGCATGTGAGTTAGTTGTAGAGGAAAATCATTTATAAATATCGATGTATTCTTATCGTTTTATTTCAGAAAATTGTATTCAAATATTCGTTCTTTTATTTATTCGGCATACAATATGCCAAAAGTTTAACATATTAACAAAAATAATTGATCCCACTATTCCAATTACGTTAGCTTTCATATTACCAGTAACTCTGAAAACATCTTTTCGAATCGCATTCAAAAGTGAAAAGAGATTCCAAGAGAGTATTTAAACCATTGATATTATCTTTTGACCACATTCAGTCTTTCAGCTACAATTTTCATCAACATCAGAGAAAGGCATACAATTAGCACAGGATACTGATATCAAAAGTTTAAAGAATAAACGGAAAGAATTTATTTTTTAAGTTATTTTACGTTTAGATCACTGATTGCTTGGTAGCCGGCTGTCTTGACTTGATAAAAAAATTCTAACTACTGTATTACAATATAGACGATAAGCGTATTTGTTTTAAGTATATCTTTCCGCGGCTAATAATTCTAAATCGGATTATCAAACTTTACTCACCGTAATAATTATCAGACAAAACCTTGTAACCAACACTACAAATGCCGTTATTCAACGATTGTCAAATAATAAGTTAGTTAAATATTAATTCTTGATAAGTGGAGTTTTTTGTTGAATACATCATCGTATATTTAGGCTGCGTAGGTATGCATGCAGTCCACTAGAGCAAGTAGTTAATGTTCGTAAATTCCAGGTTGATCTGACAGACATATTAATTAAAATTTAATGCTAGTCGGCAAGAACTATTCTATAAGCCTTGATATAAATGCCGCACAAGTTATCAAAGAAGCCGCAAGCATCATCTTGTTTTGTTCATTTATTAATAAACACTAGTGTACTTTTCGGGTATCGTTAAAAAGTTGTAATTTACACATCCACCCCTCTTATCCCAAATATTTCCTTTATTTTCTTATCACGAAAAGCTGGGCTAGTTATTATCATCTAGATGGTAACTTTACATACACAAATATATGAGTACAATATATATTAACTTTTAATTGACCCTCCAATTCATTGATATTCATGCCAATTTTAAATGGCATAAGCTCAGCAATTAGAACATCCAATACCATTTCTAGCTTAGATTTTAAAGCCGACGAGATTCAGGCTAAATTAACAATGCTATTATGACGACAAAGGAAAGATCTTTGGGTAATTACTGAATGTTATTGGATAGCATTATTCATGGCAAAAGGCAATTAAAACCTAAATACTTGCTGACGCTGTATGACTTGGTGCTAAAATGCAGTGAAATGAATGATATTATCTGCCAGCTTTACTACATTCGATCCCTGCTGCGAAAAACTTGACTTATTTAATTTTTATATTACAGCTTTTATATCATTGTAGATACCCCTGTAGTGCCTATTAGAAAATTAAGTTAATATGAAAATGTCCATCACTGACATTATTTATTTATCTTATCGTAGCTAATACGAATACTGTACAATTATATATTTGCAATTCTACTCTTTCGTGTAGTCGCACATTATATACGAAAATAGTATAAAGAACAATTATTACGAATTCATGCTATAAGCTAGCTAGTAACGAAGTACAGTTAGTAGAGATGGCAGGCGCCACTATTATTTATTTATCGCTCCAAGTCAAAATTTGGATAAATTGGATGTCTTAAATTATTCCTGTTAACTCACGTAGGACTACTCGTGACTGATACTATCGTACGGTGACTAGGCACGGAAAATTTTGACAGTGATTGACATCTAAGTAGATAGACATCAAAAATATAATTTACAGACATTCGAACACGATGAATAACTGCTCAAAATGCTATGTAATTTCTCAGTCGCAGATCTAGCATTGCTTAATTCTGGAATCAATTACGCATAATCATCATGTAAAATGCCCTTAATCATAAGTATTATAAAGATATGCATATGTAAATACATCCTATAAGTTCATTAGCATATGATGCCTCTCATCATTCACCTAACATAATTCGTAAATGAAGAAAATCAATAAATAATACTATGAGTACGAGTATAATACTATATATATACCAATACTTTCACTAGGCTAAATTATACTCACTTTTGCATAATTGATCCAGTATAACTTTATTTTAGCCCTTGTTTACGTCTTATATAAAGGTAACTTTTGTGAAATCGACTATATTACATTATTGTTTCTCATGATGCTTTATTTTTGTCAATTTAGGCCTATCACAAAATGAAATCTTGGAACAGTTTGGAGCAATGTTTTTTAAATTTTGTCAAGAATCCAATTATGACAAAATTTTACAGGTTTTAGGGGGTAGCTTAAAAGATTTCTTGTGTAACCTTGATGCTTTACACGATCATCTTGGAACTATTTATCCCGGAATGAGAGCTCCATCATTCCGCTGTGTAGAACGATCTTCTGATGGTGCACTAGTGTTATACTATTACTCTTATCGTATTGGCCTGGAACATATCGTTATTGGGATAGTTAAAGCGGTTGCTAAAAAGCTGCACAACTGTCAAGTTGATGTAGTCATCGAGAAAACTCGAAACGAAACCGGAGATCATGTTGAATTTGCAATTCATATGAAGCCAACGGAAATTTCAAAATTGGATAAGAGGAAATCCATAATGTCTTTAATTGGCACACCTAACGACCTTGATGCTGCTGCCATGTCCGAAGATATGTTGATTGGTTCAAGCACCTTTTGTAAAGCTTTCCCTTTTCATATAATGTTTGATCGCGACTTAAATATCCAACAGGCAGGAACATCAGTGGCTCGTGTCATTCCTCATATGTTAAATCAACAATTTAAATTTTCCCATCTCTTTGACCTGGTTAGACCACAAATGGAATTTAATTTCGATAGTGTTCTGTCACATATTAATACTGTCTTTGTGTTAAAAACTCACGATGGATTTTTAGATGTTAGCCAGTTAAAAAGTAGTAGTGAAATATTTCGAGCAAATAATCAATCCGTACTTCGACTTAAAGGTCAAATGTTATACATTAAGGAGTCTGATGTCATGTTATTCCTTTGCTCACCAAGCGTTGGCAATTTAGATGATTTGCAAGGTCGTGGTTTATATCTTAGTGACATTCCAATTCATGATGCAACACGAGATTTAATTTTATTATCAGAGCAATTCAAGGCTGAGTACGAGCTAACTCAAAAATTAGAAGTTTTAACCGATGAATTGCAAAATACGTATCGCAAGTTGGAAGAAGAAAAACGTCGCACTGATCAGCTACTCTATTCCATTTTACCGCCATCTGTTGCTAAAGAGCTACGACAAGGTGGTACTGTCGAAGCCAAAAAGTTTGATGCAGTTACTATCCTATTCAGTGGGATAGTTGGATTTCAGAAGATTTGCCAAGATTCAGAGCCCATGGTTATTGTTAAGTTATTGAACGACATTTATACTGCCTTTGACGATAATATACGTAACGATGTATACAAGGTAATCGAGCAAGATATCCTGTAGTTGTAGATTACTTTCTGTAACATTAAAATGGTACTATTTCTTGTTAAAGTGTATTAATACAACCGTTGCTTTATTATACACGTATTTAATAGGTAGAAACCGTCGGTGACATGTATATGATTGTCGGTGGTTTACCGAAACGTAGCAATACCCATGCTAAAAGCGTTGCTCTTATGGCATTAGACATGATACAACTTACTCAAAGGATTAAAGTCAACGATCAACCTGTTAAGGTACATTATAACCGTTCCTATCATTTTCTGATATGTTTTTATTACAGAGAAGGTATAAAATAGTTAATTATTCCACGTCTGTACATGTCTACTCATGCAGATTACTATAGGAATTCACTCGGGCGAAATTGTTGCTGGCGTAGTTGGCAAAAAATTACCTCGTTACTGCCTCTTTGGCAATACTGTCAATATTACAAGTAGAACACAAACAACGGGCGCCGAAGGCAAAATCAATTTAACGGAAGTAACGCACAAGTAAGTATATATCAGTAGATAAAGCTTATACTGTTATAATTTTAAAAAATTCCTTGCTTGTTACTGAGGGCTAAACTTGCAACTTTTTTTTATAGATTGTTGTTGCAACCGCAATGTCAAGATAGTAGCTTCTGTTTTACCCAAAGAGAAGATTTGGTAAGAATGAAAGGTCGAAAAGAGCCGATGAAATGCTACTTTCTAGAACGGCATAATAAAAATAAAGCAGTCCATTTAATCATGAGAAATAGCTCAGCAAATAGAAGTTTCCTTTTCAAACCGAGAGAATCGGAATCGTCGCCTCAATTTACTCCTCCTTCACACGGTACACCACCGCTTACTCTTCCAATGGAATGCCCATTCAAAACTGAAAAGCTATTGCAATCAGTGGTAAATAAACTAATATAAAAACCATTATAGTTTTATATTTTGCTAATAAACTACGGAAATACCGCAATTATTCAGTCTACAGCATCAAGTAGTGCTCGCGTGTCTTATGCAATTGCACCCTTTGAACAAATTTATAGAATATTCGTATATATCATAGAATGATGACAATTGTAACACGAGATTAGACACCTACCGTAATAGGTTGGTAATTGGTACGGCACTATACTTGCTTTATGCTAATACTTACATTACTTACTAATCTGTTTGAACTGATAGTATAGTATGCCTGTTCATTATGACTACTAATTATAATGATTGCGTATACATTTGTATAGTCGTGTTTCTATTCTACACGCTAAAAAATTGGACCTTAACGTCCCATATGAACTACGATGTATTAACTTTTTGAACGATATGTAATTATATAACTTGAAAACTATCTTAATGTGAGTAGATTGGTAATAATTTGGGAGATAATAGCTATAAATATTGGAATTATGCATCAAAGTTAAAATTTATGACCTAACTTATCAAATAGCGAATCCATTACTATCGCAAACTATTTGTAAATTTAAAATGCTATACCGTTACAATATGACTCACGCAATTTCAAATAGCGAACGTACGGATAATAGGAATGATCTACATCAAATTGATTGCATATACATTATACTGCGATTAGCAGTTTTTTATTAAGATTGATTCTATCTAATCGTAGATAAGTTTTATTTCGATTACATCTAATCAATAGCAAAACAGATTAGTTTTTTACGGTACACTGTTGTACATCAAATCCATATAAATAATAGCCTTCAAAATACTTCTGTATCTCGTAAAGCACATGATGTACGTATAACATCATATATCAAATAGAGAAATGAACTATTTTGATCTTTGCCTACCTACAATGAATTGTACACAATAAAAACGGTGATGAAAAATTTTTTTCTATTTTTTAATTAATTGCGTAGCAATAGCGTAAATTAACAATGGTAGAAATAAAAAAAAGCAACATCGGCTTCAGTGATACCCTGTAAGAATTCTGATGTAAATTTTCGTAGAATAAAATGAATATGTTACATTTTTAACACGCAATAATAGCGTTTTCATATTGCTTCAACTATTTCAGTATCAGTAAATCAGATTGAAAATTTTGCAATTGTACTTAATAATCCACTCAAGTTTGATCTCATACTATCACAATTATTTTGTGATGCGGTAGCAACTTGCATTGGGAGCACTTGCTGCATTTGCACTGTTGGTTGATTTATACCATCTAAATCCCGGTAATTATTGCATACATCTGTAAGTCTATAATTTGGTGATACCGGTACCACAGTGTCTTGATTACTTGCCACTATCTGAACGGGAGTGTACATGTTGTGACCAACATGGGCTGGAGCATCGATTGGGTAAGCTGAAATGATAGAGCCATGGTGTTGGGAGAAAGGTGAATAATATGGAGACGAGGGATACTGTCCACTCCCCGGAAAGTTTGAATTTACTTTGACAGGAGTTTGAATACCACTCATGTACGATTGCTGACTACCATTAAGATTGTCGCAGTTGACTTGTTGAGTAGATTGTGTGATTTGCTCTTTAGAATCAGCATGTGGTGTAGATAGTAATGATGGCTTTCCAGTCATCATATAAAATAATTCAATGGCATACTTTTTCATAGACCCAACCCTAAGTTAGCCAATCATTGAAATCATCATGTTAGAAAATGATGCGTATGTTCATCCAGTCTAAAATACTACTGAACATCCCAGGAAAACACTATAAGAAGGCTATCTATCATTACGTTGTATACCTATTGTGAATATTATGTTGAATCAACCAAGGCTTGAAATAGGCATAAAATCGTAAAACGATCATTATCTTGATGGCATTTCGCAGCCTATAAAGGAGGAAAGAAAAGTCAATAAAGAAAACTTACAAATATCAAAACTTAATCACGTAAACTAATATAATAAAGATTCATCAAAAAATGCTCGTCTACCATATCCTTGTTTTCCTTGCATTGATAACAGACAGGGCAACATTTAGGGGAAAGTCGACAAAAAAGGAATTAACTAAGAAAATTGCGGATGCCGTCAAACTATAAAGACAATAATTACCGCAAATTTAGTGATAACAGTTCAATATTTCTGCAAGGATGGCGATAGCCGCAACAAAGTTAGTATACTCGTATTTAGCACAAACCTTCCATCTACCATGAAATCCTGTCGTATTTTTTTCTGTAGTAATTCCTATTAACAAGTATAATATAGTAACGCGGTTCATCAAAATAAATAAGCAAACTAAACTAATTTGTTACCTTTTCTAATTTTTGTTGCTTTGCAACCAGGATTTTATGTTCATGTAGTTCCTTCTGTATCTATAGTGCAAACATTACAATATGGTCAGTAAGAAATTCTAGTCACTGATCAATATCAATGCTAATATACTCGTATAGGGTGATAGTACCTTATTTACAGTATTCTTTAAGGTTTGTTCTTGAGCAGCAATTGCTTGCCTCATCTCTTGAGATACTTTGTTATGATTTTGAACCTCGCAGTCAATTCTATTGATATCTTGATTTATGTAAGCTAGGAAATTACATCAAAGAATTGATATCGATCCTAATGTTGCTGATACTGTGAAATCTATTTCTATTTAGGGCTTACATATAGAGCTAGCTTGTTGTGAAATTTTTGATTGCATTGTGGACAAGGCTTTATAACCTTGACGTAGCGATTCCTACTCATAAGAAAGGAATGGAGAGTGATTCGACTGGTGCTAACAATAATTATAGTGTCAAAATTTATATTGATATTTTTACTATATTGATTAATACCTCAACGTTTTGATTCTTGGATAAGTTTGCTAAATTCACCAGATAATTTAGTCGTGACAAAGTTGCGGTTGCCTACGACATTATAGAATGGTATAGCTAATTCAAGAAGACTTTTGTATTTTCTAGTAAAAATGAATTTTAATGAATAATAAATTTGTTGTGCAAACCTTGTTAACCTCATCCTGATAGTTGAGGGTTGATGAAGAATCGTTAATTCTGGCAATTTGTCCCTCATTATCAATAGCTTTTTGACTATCATCGGCATCTGATATGAGAAATTGAAAGAATTTGTCAACGGTATCAAATATTTAAATGCAAGGTAGCAAGACAATTTCTAAGGATTTGCAATCACCAACGCGAAACAATATAAAGCATATCAACATACAAAAAAACTTTACTGTGAACTGAATTGAAATATTAGTCAGTTTTTACATTTTCTATAGAGATAAAAATGGCAGTTTGATATCTGATAATTTATATATTTATAACTTCATTTTAATCTACAGTAGTATAAGAAATCTGTCCTACAACATCATCAATGTATTACATGGACTTGATGTGAGTCTTTCTCTGTTTAGAACGACATTCAACTTTACACAGCCTATTGCTAGACGACTGAGAGTACTCGCTATTCATTTACAGTAGTATTAATTAATGCTTTGAACGATTGTGAAAGTGACTAGAAAGTGCACCGCTTAGGTATTTACAATATTGTAGATGAAAGGAAACAAGAAATTGATAGTTTATCTTATATTTTCCGAGTCAACAGCGCTGTCGTTGATTAGTAGATATGGATAGCTGATTGAATTTAAAATACTACAGTATATTACCTTTATCGCGATCCTGTAGAAGATATTTTAATTTATCCGATGCGATTTTTCCTTGTTGTAATAAAGTTTGTAGTATGTTTGCTGAGGTTTCAGGGATTCTAGTATCGGAGTAGTCTGTTTCCCCCATGATCACATCATTATCTATTTCCATCAGGTCGGTTTCTATTACAAGCCATTATAAAATAAAGATTACATCATGTAAAACGAGTAAAATGGAAATTAAGTAATTCATTTATTAACTCTTCATTCCCGAAAAGAAGTCGAAACAGAAAGATTGATGCATTGCAGTTAGAAGTGCATATAGAAATGATTTTTTATTTCCGTGAAAGTGGATAATGTCCTTCGTGCTCTGACATTATGCATCTACACTAGAGTACAATATATTCATCTATCGTATGATATAACCATAAGCCATTTTAAGATTTAGATGATATCGTAAGACGCTAGTCACCTTGTTTATCCATCATGATTGGATGATGATAATTATACGCATTATTTGCCATCTTTTACTTTATTATTATGAATGAAAATATCACTCCGTTTACAAATTACACAGTCCAAGCGTTAATAACATGTCGGAAGCTGCAATCTTCGCCTTTTGCTTTCAACAAATTCCTGCAGCCGTCCGTTCTGATAGTGCGTTATACAGTAAGTGAACGTACTGTGCTGCATCATATGGCATTGTACGGTACTGTACCAAGCGTAACACTTACTGTCCATACTCATGAAAGCCTAGTCATTTTCCCAAACATCCTTGCCCAATCATGCTCCTAGTGTATGCATCACGTGACAATCACAGCCTCGTAGTGGACGTGGCCATGACGTAGCATCACCTGACACTGGATCGCTAGACCTGACAGTACAATGCAGTACAGTACTGTACATACTGTACTGTACATTACAGTACGATATACAGTACAGTACAGTACTGTACTGTAGTTTACTGTGCAATGTACAGTACTGTACTCTACACTGTACACTGTACTGTACAGCGTCTTTTTGGTAAGGGTAGACAGTACTGTACAGTACAGTACAGTACAGTAGAGCACAGTACCTTGCAGTACTGTACATTACAGTACGATAGTACTGTAGTTTACTGTGCAATGTACTGTACTCTACACTGTACTGTACTGTACACTGTACAGCGTCTTTTTGGTAAGGGTATGGTCATAACAGCTATTACCATGAAAAATGACAAGCTTTACAGTACTTTATACGATTACGACAAAAATGTGTGGAAAATCATTGGAAAATACCCTGATATTACACCTAGAATCTCAAATGACTTTCCACACACTCTGTACAGCTCAGTACTGTAGTACTGTACGGTACTACAGTAGTAGTCACTGGACCGTGCCCAAGCCTAACTAGTACTGGACGCCATGAACTGCAAAACAAAATCTTGGCTGATTCGCCATTTTAGCAAGATACTGTTGATTCAGCAGCATTCTGCTTCTTCTGGTGAACTCCACTGTTGGTTCTTACGCTCTTACTTGGTAATGTGACTACAAGTACCGTACAGTACCTTGTAGTATACAGTACAGTACTGTAATACGGTACGGTACTACAGTAGTAGTCACTGGACCGTGCCCATGCCTAACTACTTAACTAGTGCTGGATGCCATGAACTGCAAAACAAAATCTTGGCTGATTCGCCATTTTAGCAAGATACTGTTGATTCAGCATTCTGCTTCTTCTGGTGAATTCCATTGTTAGTTCTGACTTCTGACACTCGTACTTTGTCATTACAGTCTACTGTACTGTAAGACTACAGTACAGTCCAGTACTGTACAGTGTACAGTACTTTGCAAAACTACTGTACAGCGGCGGTACTGTACAGTACACCGCAAAGAGTACGTGACAGTCAGGCGCACCAACCTCACGTAGTCATGAGGGAAGTCACACCTAAATCACACCGGGTCTCTCATGTCCCCTATACTGCAGTATATGAAATATCCAGCAAGGGGGTAGACTGAAGCACGTACGCTAGGCGCGGTTGCCATCAACAATACCTACGGTACGGTCGGTACCAATGAAATTGCATCAACAGCGTCGGCCCACTGAAACCATGGTAAAGCGATGACGACATATTACATGAGCATGTCCGGCCTTCTTGCATCAACATCAGCAAATGGTTGAAATGAATTGCTAAGTCATCGCTATAAATATTCAATATCTGATCCGTTGATGTTGATTGAGTTAAAGTTGAGCTGGTTGAAGGAGCCAATCAAGTTGTATTGAAGAAGAAGAAGAAGATTGTTGCTAGGACGTTATTCGGTAGTTGGTGATTGCTCATTCGTTTAAACCATTCATTCACTAGAATAACAACAAGCGGAGAAAAGAAAGAAAGAAAGAATTTTCAACAGGCAATTTGTGAACAACACTCAAACTATCTACAGTAGCAATGGATAACAGTCATCATAAACAAGCTAATATCACCAGGCCTAAATGTAATGCGAAAATTAAACGAGCTGGGCCTTATTTATTAGGACCTCGTGTTGGTAATTCACCTGTACGTAGTATTGTTCAATGTTTAGCCAAGTTAGAAGGGACTGATCAATTTTATACTATGAAAATATTAACATTGAAAGATCTCACTGAAGAGAAACAAGACGATATCCAGGGTAAAATGTTAATGCATACCGAGTTTTCCTTGTTGTCATTACTTCAAGGTGAACCTGGAGTTGTTCAAATGCATCGTTTCTTTCAAGATGAAGTTTATGAACAGCCTACAGTACCTTCATCGCCACCACCGCCATCGCCAGCCAACGATCGAAAACACGATAATGTCAAACAACTTCCAAAACGTAAACGTTTATGCATGGCTTTAGACTGTTTATATCCACACGATTACAATCATAGTTCCGGCGATTTAATCAACTGTCAGCACTATGTTATAAGAGAGAAGAGACTATCGGAAATGGAAGCAATCATGATATTTACCGACATCATGAAAGTGGTTGAAAATTTACACAAGGTACGGTAACATCATAAAAATGCAAATCTTTTCAATCAGTCAATGGTATTCGAATATTCATCCGAGGATTGAATTTAGTTCAAATGGATTCCTTCTATCCGCAATGTTGGACTCTCTTTACTGACTTAATATCCTATCAGCTATTACTATAAAGCTTATTTTTTGATTCAATAATAGCGTACATGTACAATAGTGTTAGAAAATTCTTGTTGTCCATACTACTCCTTTTGTTATTATTTTCCTCCTATCTTATGTTCAAATTTTGTATTGGCAGAAAAACATCGTTCACCGTGACTTAAAACTAGGCAATATGGTCTTAAATAAAAGGTATGATTAAAGTTTTCCTCAATTTTAATTTATTTTATACAGCGATCAAGAAATACATGTACGCCATTAAACTCATCCCTGCAATAATACATACATTCCGTATTTCATATTAGTTGCAGTATAGTATTAAATTGACAGACGCCAAGCTTCTCGGCTTTCTTCACCAAAGACGTAAATAAATGAGCAGAATTTACTAAAATCACCTAGTCAGCAAAATGCTTGCCTATCATTTCTATTGATGTAACTTAATTAATAATGATATACTCAGCATGATGGAAGTGTGAAATTGATATCGTGCAATTAATGACGTAACAAATTAGCAGAATTTACTAAAATCGCCTAATCAGCAAAATACTTGCCTATCATTTCTACTTATGTAACTTAATTAATAATGATATACTCAGCATGATGGAAGTAAATTGATATCGTGCAATATATTGCAAGTGCTATTGACCTCAGTTTATAGGTACGTATGCTTAATTAATATGAGTGCAATGCGTATCTACACACACTACCATGAAGTGCTTGCTGATTGATCAATATCCGCTCTGTAATAAAGTATCAACTCGTGTACAATTTGTAACAAACACCTATATCATTATACTATCCATCTTCATAATGTACATTTATTTCTACATTGCCGAAATTATAACTATCATTACGTTGGCTTCGCTTAATATCTTCAAGAAATAACAATCCATAATAATATATTTGGTTAGAACTAGACGTGTTACAATTACCAACTTTTGCCTTGGCAAACATTTATTAAGTGATGATGAATTATTGACGGATCAGCGAGGCAGTCCAGCATACATCAGCCCAGATGTTTTAAGTGGTAAGTACTTTATGGTACTAAAAGTAGTCGAGGTTGATCACTAAGTTTAGAAACTTAGGATACTTTATATTATTAAAGTATTAATGTGCTAAGTACAAATAAATTAATACCTGATTGATTCTCATTCATATTCAGCACAAAATCAAAGTATGTTTTAATTTGCTACACTCGTATAACTGCAACAATTCTAGGTACCCCTTATGCTGGTAAAGCTAGCGATATTTGGGCTCTTGGTGTCGTTCTCTTTACCATGCTGTACGGTCAATTTCCATTTTATGATAATATGCCTCACGAACTCTTCAGAAAAATTAAAGCTGCGGAGTACCTGCTGCCTGAGTAAGCCAGTATTAGACTTAACGGCTCTACCAATTAATCTATGCTTTAAATCAAATTTTCTTTTAGTAAAATAACTAGATAAATTAGCAATTTTATTAATTACCAAACTAGGCATAAACTGTTGTGACAAAATGAAATACCACAACAGGATATAATCCTCCTGTGACGTACAGTAATGTTATTTTGACTTGACAATTAACGGATTTTGCTTCTCGTATACTTTCTTTAGTGACCATAGAGTTTCTCCTGCCGTAAAATGTATTATTAAGAAAATCTTAGTCTTGAACCCTAAGAAGAGGCCCACTGCATCTGACCTACTTCGACATTCCTATAGTTTACTATATACCTGGTAAATTTTCGATATCAGTTCGTCCTTACGATAATATTATCTAAAAACTATTATTATTACTGCATTTAAAAGGGTTATTATAATAAAAAAATCTGTTTATTCGACTGCTAATAGTTTACATCTCGACAATTTCGAAAAAAAACAGGTTTATTCCGAAGAGTATTGATGAAAATGATCAGTGCGTACCGGAAATGCCCAGCGATGACATGACTAATACTATGGACAAAGTAACACAAAAAGATGAGAAAGATTTAAGGAAGCAATGCCTACAATACTTTGATAATTCATTCTATGGCAAGAAAACACAATTTTTAAATATGCAATTATTAACAAGGAAAAGGAAAGCAGCGTCCATACCAGTACAAAGTATACACGAAGACGCCCGGCCGTTAACACCTGTAGAAACTGAACTTATGTCGAGAAGAGGATATCTTCAACCTTTTTCACCTTATTTATCAAATAATCTGAACTAATCATAAGCAATGTAATTAGCTTACCAATAGAATCCAAAATTCTCAAAATGTTATATTTTTATTATCAAGACAGTTCATATACTGGAGAGATTAACCCGTATTACGTAATGTATTACTCAATTGGCATTGCATACGTTTATGATGTAATTTGTAATGAAACACGTCGCCTTTGTGTAGCTAGTAACGTATAATACTTGCTCCTTTTTTACTACGCATATAAACATAGCAGATAAGTTTCTAGGATCTCTTATCATAAGTTGCAACGTATTGTAAATCTAACAACCAAAATAGAGCCATTGCATAATTTATTAATTCTACATTCAACAAAAGGATACACCAACCAATAGCGCGATTTGGTCTTTTTGAAAACTAAGGTAATGTTTTATAACCTACAAAGTGTTTTTCTACTGCATGACCATGATTTTCCACTTTCGAAATATCCCAGATATGACATAGCATCGTTTACATTCGCGTACATCGTGTCCTGGTATGTGAGTTCGTACGTACACTGACACTCAGTTATCTTAATGATCCTATTGAATTAGCACATTCAGTGCATGTAAATGTACGCGTATATATATTCTTACGTATTTATACCATTTTATTTATTACTGTGTATTGTTTACAAAATTTAGAGCAAAATTTCGATCGTTTATACTATGTTGTTGATGCTATATTCGAAATGTCACGATTCTGCAACTGTATTACAAATTGAAATAAAAATTACTTACTGTACCATGATTTTGTATTCATATAAGATTTTTTAGACAATGAAACTATCGTACTTCTTAATCTGCACGTTAACTGATATTACAAGAATAGACTCTAGACACAACAAGCTTTTAAAAATGCCACAATACCTCAGTGATGGATTACCTTTACAATTATTATCGCAAAGCGATAATAATTGCATATATACGTATAATTTATTCTTAGTATTTTGGCAATAAAGATTTATAGGGCGGCATGATATCTATCACAATACTATGTAAAAACTTCATTATGTCTAAAAATTACAACCGATTAAGTACTAATTTAAGATGATATCAATAAATAATTATCCTAGACTTCGTTCGGTTACGAGGAAATAAATCCTAACTCATTTTCGAGTATGCAACCTACATCAAATAGTCTATTTTCTCGGAAAGATGGCGCCACCAATGACATAGATATTGGCAATCCTTTCTTTGCCGTCTTAGTCGGAATAACTAGAGACGGTATACCTAATTAGAGATAGACAAAATTATTATGGATTGTTGAAGGTGATCATAGAATGATCTAGTGCAAAACAGTAAAATTTACCTGCTAAATTCGCTCCTGCAAGATAGAAATCATGATGAAGACTCTCCACAATATTTTGCTCTTCATAAGGCCTAACAGCGTCAGCGACAGTTAAAACGGAAGGACTTAAAATCATGTCAATTCCATTGCCAAACGCATTCTTATAATCATTCAATATTAAACGGCGAACTTTTTGCGCTTGTTCCAAATAACGGCCACGGTTACTGAAAAATCGATATTAATTAATTAATATCAGCTAAAGTACGAAGTAGGTAGCATCTACACAAGCAGCAACAAGTAGTTGAAAATATTTACCTCCTTAAGGAAAAATAAGTGCCAGCAAGAATCCTTCTCCTAACCGCAGGGCCAAAACCTTCTTCGCGGCTTTGACCATAAACTTCGTCCGTAGTTTCACCGTTAGCACTTCTATAACCATATTGTAACCCATCGTAACGTGCCATGTTTGAAGAAACTTCAACAGATGTCAATACGATGTAACACGGCATGACCAAATAAGAGTGTGGTAAGGAAATTTGAACAATTCTTGCTCCCAATGATTCCAACATTTCGGTCGTTTCCGACCAACTTTCTAATATCTCCTTGTCTAATTCCGCAATGTGATGTTCCTTGCGAAAGTGAACGTCAATAACGAATTAGTTGTTGCAGACGATCTGCCAACTCGCTTGTAGTATCATTATGCAAATGCCCATTGTTGTCTAAACTAGTCTACTGTACTACATATACCTTTGCTATACCAATAGTAAACATAGATAGTGGCTTATCCGCGACATTTGCGGACTCTTCCAATTGATGATCTTGACACTTAATAGGCCTTCGACTCGATGTTGCATCCTTGGGATCATGGCCAGCTACAATTTCATATACCAATTTTATATCCTGTACGCTTCTAGCAACAATTCCAGGGGCATCAAAAGAGCTTGCTAAAGGAATAAGCCCATACCTAGATAATCGACCGTAAGTAGGTTTTAAGCCTGCCAACCCACACCAAGCAGCCGGTAAACGAACCGACCCTCCGGTATCAGATCCCAGGGCCCTAAATGCGTATATCGAATATAATATATATATAAAATGACTTAAGCTTCACTTGACTGTACACACGGAAGGCATTCCTTTAGCCTAAAATTATGGTAAACTACAACGAATTAAAAACAATATGAGTATTATTGTTTAATCTATTATATTATTACATACACTAATGACATGCCTGCAGCGACGGCTGCAGCGCTTCCACCAGAGCTTCCACCAGCTAAATATCTCTGGCTCTTATCAGTGCTATCACATAAGACAAGACCGAGATATAAACGTTAGTTGCGTACTGTACATTGCAGTTACTAAATTCATACTGTGTAATACATACGCAATTACGCATTTCATTCAATTTTGATTCGATTATAGACTGTATTAATCTTCGACAAAAGAATTAACCTATCTTCTAAAGGCCAAGGATTTAAGGCAGGTCCGAATTCGCTTATAGCATTAGCGGTTCTATTTAAATACAGATAATTAATTGCGGCATTTTGGATAATATGAACATAACTACTGTAGTACAGTAGCCATTCTCTTGATGGGATATGTAATTTTGAAATAAGTATTTTTTACCTACCCCATAGCAAATTCATCTAAGTTTGTTTTGCCAATTAGTATTCCCCCTTGATCAAGTAATCGCTGCACAACCGTAGCATTAAGTGGTGGGACATATTCTAAAATTTTAATCAGTGACAGCATCTTAGCAGTTATCTCATTAATCGCTACCGCTGTAGGTACTGAAACTAACTAATTACGATCTAGATTTAAATAAAAAAGCCGACTTCATCTCACCGAAAAGCGTTCGCGATGCACATGTCGTTTTTATACCTTTCGTACTAAAGTTATCTTTGACAGCAAAGGGAATTCCATCCAGTGGACCTAATGGTTGGCCTAACAAATATATTGGAAAGAATCTTGAGTCATAAATTAGATTGCATAGAATCTATTAAAATAATGTACCAATACTCTAGCAAGGGAATAAATGGATGGATGAGGCAGTGCTCATCATCACCTTTCCTACATCTTATTTGCAATCTATTGCTGCATACATGCTTTAAACCTAAATTATCTACCTTTTCTTAGTCTCTCTTCCGATGCTTTTATTTGTTCAGTTATAATATTCTGGTCGGTGTTGTAAACGAAAGCATTATATTTATCAGCGATAGCCAAACAGGACGAGCATAATTCTGAAACCGTAAGCTGCCCTTCCCGCAGTAACTGGGCTGCCTTTATAATAATAATAATTCAATGGTATCATAAATTCATTTACAACAGGTATGTTCTTCATACATTTTAAGCTATCATTCTATAAACAGATGAAAATTTCTAATTCCTTAGCGACTTCAATCGAGCTCAATCTGGAAATACGTCACTAGATACCATGCAAAATATGCTGCTAACGTGATGCACCAGTACGATACTGATAAAGAACTTCATGTACGTGTATCCAGAAGGAAAATGCATGCAGCTTGTCATCATCTGCAAAACGGAAGAGGTTGACACGTGATAGACGGTATAGTCCTACACTTTGGAAACTTTTCTATATTAACCTTTTCACTACTGCCGCTTGGAATCTACTATATTGATTGTCCATTACTCACTCTATACCTCAATCATTGGAGATCAAAAATAATAACTGTACGATCTTTATGTGATTTGTAATAAAACGAGTGACAATGATGCTACAGTAACACAATATTTCCTATGCATCAAAATCATCCTGACGTGCTTTTCTTTCCATTGCCCAACTACGCTTACATAATATATCTTTAATAAGATCTAATACTCTCTTAGCGAACAAATAGAGTGAAATGATGGCATGCAAATTGATGTTATGTTGCGAAGCATCTGATTGCTGCATATCGATTTTCGAATTGTCACTTCAAATATTACCAGCTATTACCTTGGTTACTGACATACGCAGCATCTTCCAATCGTATCTACTTGACTGATACCATTCTATCTTCAAATGCTTTAAGTAATCAATCAGTAGAATGTAGTTTCTACCTGGATCACCACTACGACCTGGCTTAGCACTCTGCCTTCAGTAGTGTAGAAATGAATCAATTAAGGCTAATTTTAACTTGAGCAAAGTATATTATATACCAGAAATACCTAAACATGCCATCCGAGCCATACTGTAAGCCATCAATGAGTACTATCGGTGTGTACAATTGTTAGCCAGCTGACTTTATGAAGACCAACTACTTCACTATTTGAGATACCGTCTGTCCGTAACTATCTAAAAAAGAGCTACTATGGTGTACAAGTGTGCACTAGTGTGGAGAAGGCCATTCCAGCCAGCCAAAACCTGTTACTAAACATGGCCGAAACTACTCTACAGTTACTCGGGTGCCCGACAAAGGACTATGGAAGAGACTCTTCTACTTTCCTATGGAAAGTAGCTCTTACTTGAAGTCAATAAAAGTTTTTCTTGCTAGCCAAAACCTGCTACTAAATCGCTAAAACTGCTCGACAGTTGCTCGGGTGCCCGACAAAGGACTGTGGAAGAACCTCAGCTACAGAAGTCAATAAAAGTTTTTCTTGCTAGCCTAAACCTGCTACTAAACATCGCTAAAACTGCTCTACAGTTACTCGGGTGCCCGACAAAGGAATGTGGAAGAAACTCTTCTACTTTCCTATTAGCTCTTACTTGAAGTCAATAAAAGTTTTTTCTTGCTAACCCAAACCTGCTACTAAACGTCGCTGAAACTGCTCTACAGTTACTCGGGGGACTGTGGAAGAAACTCTTCTACTTTCCCATGGAAAGTAGCTCTTCCTTGAAGTCAATAAAAGTTTTTCTTCCATCTCTACGCTTTAGTAAATGCACAATAGAAAATGAGTTCTATAAGAATCATACAAGTATATTACTGCAAAATATAACTTTATATAGCTGTTAGCTACTGTGGCTTATACGTAAACAGTACAAGTAAATCGTTTCTCATCATACCAACCACCATATGACGACTTTATTATTTTATTAAGCATAACAGGCTATTCTACTTCCTAGTGAGACCGTATTTGATGCCACTACTAGAAGTAGCTGCAACCTCTGCAATAAAGTGTGAATGTAATGCGCTGCTGCATGCATACGAGTATATCACCCGCTTAGTGCTGCGGCAAATGGCAACAGGCATGCCGCTTAAGGTGCATGCACCCCTAGTCCTTGCACTTTGCCGGAATACTTAGACATGAGCAAGGACTATATGTACATTACTATTGATATACCGCAAATTGCGTTTGTGCTAGCAAATGCTTTATGATCAACTACTGTTGATCGCGTAATATGCGGGGCAGCAGTCTGTATTATTTTTTGATCTTAACCTTCCCATTTGCTATAGTTAGTCTTCTAGCTAGGTACAAGTGACTAACCACAGACTTCTTATTAATGGCTGTGATAACATGCCTTCAAAATAATAATGCAAAAGCTACAGTTTCATATAAACTTCACTTTATTACATAAACTAGCAAATTAGGTTCGACTTCCACAACTACCAATGATTATCCAGATGCAATCAGGCTATCTAAATTATTTAAAATAACATTCATCATTTAAATATACAATCAGTAAAAGAATGGCTACTGTCCAAGTACAAAATCCAGTCATTTCGCCAAATGCCTAGTCAATTTGCAAACTGCCATACATCTTGTATTATTAACCAATGCAAATGCTTTAAGGCTAATGTTAAGTGTAACAGTAAATGTCAAAATCAGAGAACAAGTAAAAATAAATAAAAATTTTCATAATCACAACATTATCAATTCAATAATAACTCTTCATTGATAATAGTATCTCTAAATGTTTGGCAATTACTTCAGTAATTGCCAGTTGCATATGTATTGATTATTCGAATCAGTCTATTATCATTATTATGTATAATTCATCAAAAAATATATAGATTCTCTGTTTTTTTAGTAATATTACTGCATGAATAAAGATAGCTTCTCATATTTGTAAAGAAAGACGGTTTCACTGATTGACTTGTTTTACTATTTTTGCAGTTTGCGAACTGACTAGGCATTGCGCAAATACACTGAACTTCGCACTCAAACGGGTGCAGTAACATAACCATATCTTACCAATTAGGTCGCAAGATCAGATTTACATTTGTTATCGCGATATATTCATAATTCACGCTTTTAATTAATTACAGCGTTACAATACAAATCCCACATACTTAAGGCAATCTATTTACGTCACGGAACCTTAATATTAACATCTCATAAGAGTCTTATAATNTTAGTCATAAAACTTATTCGGGATTGCACTACAATGGTGCTTACAATATACTGTACTGTCCACATAAGTTGAGATGGATCTATATGAGTTTATGTATCAATAGCTGGCAATTCCTAAGTAACCTAAAAGACAGAATGAGAAAATGAAGTATGTTCCTCTAATCAACTGCATAGGTAATTTGGATAAGCTGCTATTTAATTCTGAACATCATATTTCAAATATCTTCGCTTCAATCAGATGAGCATTTACATGATGATATACTGTACATTCGGTATCATGAGTCACTTAAGCCTTACGTATTTAGAGCATATTTACTTAATGTGGAAATAATGACTACAATATAATAATAGTTAATCTTTCATCTTTAATCTAATCGCAAGTCATTATAAGAGTGCTTGTATTATGACGACATTAAATACGTATAAAACAATCAACTTTTCTTCCTTTCTAAAATCATTTATGCGACTAACTCATTTCTAACCGACATAAATTTTTATACTATTTATCAATTTTAATTTTGCTAAATCATGTTGTCATTATCGACAAACATAACTATTTTACGAGTACGATATCATTTTGTTTGTTATTAAATATTGCTTACAAATTAGATAATCAATTTAGTCAATCCATATGGTCAGACACGGAATAACTTATTAATAACCAGCCAAACTATTCCTTAATAATTTTATATACCGGTAAATAATTACTGGAGTTACGAGAGTGATAATATGTTAGCATACTCATATTAATTTAAACTAGAAAAGATTTCGAATTTTGATTACAGCAAGTGATATTTGGCCAATCGTAATATAATTTATGACTACTTTCCTAGGTGAACTTTATTAACATTATTGGCGGTTAGCTCTTAATGGAGGTAGTATCTCTTCAAACACTTACGTTATTTGAAGATATTTGAATTGATCACTTGTAAATATGAACTAAGTTAACATGTAATAAAGTAAAATCTTACATAAATACAGTAAAATACAATATTATGCAATGATCTACTCATAGAACTGATAATATGGAGTGTAAATACGATTGAGTAAGACAGTATAGAACTTTAATTGCTGGTAGGCTGCTTAAACAAGTAAGTCGACCAATAATTCTAGTCTAAAAAAGAATATCCAGATAAAATTAGTCGTTTAAAATTGAAAGTATATTAGCAAAATGAACGATAATGTTATATGCATTTACTTCCTGCAGTCAGATTTTAATTATTCATAAAACAAAATATGGCAGACTACTGTCATTCTTTGGCTTATTTAGCGCCCTCTTTGAATCAATCACCTATCGCTATATTCTTAGTAGAACACAATCCAGCAGATTGCATGATCTTATTTAACAACATCTTTGAATAACATATCTACTACCATGTTCACAACATACGCGTACATGTCAATCCTGCAGGCATTTATTGTTCTCCTGTATTAATTAAGCTATGGCATGATTGGATATAAATTCTACCTAAATATCAATAAATAATTCCATAAAGCAACTTGATATGCAGGCATAACCAACTGTAAA
Organism: Trichoplax adhaerens; assembly: GCF_000150275.1. Taxonomy (NCBI): domain Eukaryota; kingdom Metazoa; phylum Placozoa; class Uniplacotomia; order Trichoplacea; family Trichoplacidae; genus Trichoplax; species Trichoplax adhaerens. Next base: position 5,446,853 of record NW_002060947.1, read on the forward strand.
TACTTATTAAGCATTCATTGGCATGATTTACTTGCTTCTCTAGCCTAATCTTTGGACGGAAGGGCTATTTCTCCATTCTTCATAAGTGCCCTTCTATCATGTCGTGATTATGCTATGACCCAATAATAATTAACTCAGCTATAGCCTACAGTAATAATGTATATCGCCAGGTGCTGTATATAAGCAATTACCGTAGACATTTGATTATTCGATAGACTAGAAAGTGCTTCTTGATTTATTGATGCTTTGCCAAAGGTTATCTAGCATCTATGATCATGCAGCGTGCTTCTGTCCTAAAATTATCTGTAGTAGGTCAATCGATATTGACTTGGTTACTTTACTAAAAAACAAACTACAATTTACCTTTGCAAAGCTCAGCCAGGACTACAAAAAAGAAGGAGGCATAAAAAGTACGTTATAGCTTATGGTGACAGTTATACACTACAGTTCAGTAATCTGTAAAAAAAAATAGTCAGCCTATCCATTTCTAGTATAGAGAATGATAGAATTGCTTTACTCTCTCCTTTAGTAGCTTCCGATATAGTTTACAGGAAATATTAAACATTTTCTCATGTTCATGATGAGCTGACCATCAGTATTATTCCAATGCACAGTTTTTATCTATTTCTGTAGGTATTGCACGAATTTTAATGCTGGAAAATCCTTCTTGACTATTTCTTTAGCCAGTTTGGAGTATATACGCTTACGTGTAAGTAGAATGTTGCAATCATGCTATCGATTACCTTATCAGATTTATTATTTTATGAATAGTTATATTGAAATACAATACAATTTCTAATGTTCAGAGTACGGAATAAATCTTTAAATAGGTTAAAAATCAATATTAACCAATTACGCTATTTCAATTAATTTATAAATTAAAGACAATATCATAACCCTCGTAGAATGGAGACTTCGATGAGAGCTAAAAAAAGTTATCTGGACTAGAAGTCGTGGAAGTATCCGGAAAGTTAAATCTTATGACTGACTTCATTTCTCAAAGAGTTTTTCATTCTATAGGGTATTGCCTGCACATAAAAAGTAGATATCGATTATGCAAGTCTTAAATAAGGCTCATAAAGTTAACAAAGACGGAAATATCTGCTCGTACATAATTTTAATCTCGTATCACATCTTATATAAATCATTCATGCTAGCAGCGTCGAACATGTCGTTACATTAATCATAATAGGAAAAACTAGTTAGTAATTATAATAACAGTTCATATTAAACTTAATATTTTCTATCGAACAAAACTAATAACTAGATATATATGTAAATAGAGTTCACCAATCACGGAAGGTATTATTTATCGTAAGTAATCTTACGAAATGCAACAACAAATAATAAACAATATTTTTGCAACAAGCAATAACGCCTGAGAAACAATGATCGAACCTTTTTAGTATTTTTTGACTGAGGCGTTAGCGTTATACTCGTTTTGCTCATTAGTAACTGTGATATTATAATGGCTGTTATTTTGGCTGCTACTTCGGCTGCTATTTCGGCTAATACTTGGAGACTGTATACTTGGCGACATTCGAGAACCATTTACTTGGAGTACAGATAAATAGTAGTGGTCATCAGTACAAATAGTATTATCTCGAGTAGTAATAAGGTTAGGTTGGATGGAACGACTATAACACTTGGTAGCCATATTTCGTACACCACTGACGCAATGAGCCAAATATCGTCGACAAAATAACGGTAGACAATTAAAACATTTAAAGAACACCCTTCGCAATAACATCACATCAGTGAAAGTATAAATAAATGGATTAATAGCCGAATTTATAGGCAAAGCTATAATGACAACAAATTGTATTTCAAACACATTACTAGTCTGTTGGATAATGGCACGATATAATGTATAATAGAATGGTAACCACGAAACTAAATCGGATATAATAATAATAAATAATCGAAATGCAATAGTTTTATCTTTACTCTCTGTTGATCTACGGATCATTTTACTACTTTTACGAATGGAATTAAATATTGCAAGATATAAAATGGCAGTAATAAACCAAGCTATGATAGTAATAATGGTATATAAAATAATCCAAGCACGATAATAAACATTGATAACATTACTTGGCATGCAAATACTAGAAAAGTAATGTAAGCGTTTATCACCATCTTCATTAATGCTAGTTATTGTTGGAATAATACAAAATGTAAATGAGGTTATCCAAGCTGCCAAGATAAGATAACGAGACTGCGATGCTGTTAATTTACGAGTTGAAAATGGAAAAACTAGACATATATAACGATCAATAGTAATGATTAACATCATTAAAACCGACATCAGGCTAGAACAAGTACCCAGTAACATCGCAATAGAACATGACCAACTTTTCAACCAAGTTTCAAAGATACTTCCATAAATTCCATGGTATGTAAGATCAGCTACAGCAAGAATTAATAAGTAGATTGCAGTCGTAAAGTCTGCCAATGCCAGATTGGCCACGAGTAAGTGGGGCACTTTTACCGATCGACGTGAATTAATAAAATATTGGACAATAACGCAGATATTACCCACTAACGCAACCAATCCTGTAAACCAGACAAATAATTGTAGAGATAAATGTGTTAATAAGTTACGGCATAATGATAGGCCTCGAAAATTTGTCTCGGGAGTGCATGTCGTTACTTTAGACGGAACTGCACAACATAGGTAATCTCGTGTTGTTGATCTAGAACAAGAAAAACATAAATTATGATACGTCATATTTAACGTTAGCTGGAATTATACAGCATAGGAATTCTCATAATGAAGATCTCAAATACGTGTAAGCATAGACATAAGTCTGAAGAGAGCATAATATAGTAGAACTTAGACTGTAATATTACACATGAATAACCTCACTTCTAACAATCTAAAACAAAACAACAGAAAGATGAAAATGTTAATCTGATGGGAACACGGGTAACCCGTTACGTCAGTTGGAATTCTGGTCATGGTAAGTAATCTAGTTACAAAAATGCAACTATTAAAATAAAAGAATATATTCCCGACGTATAAGATAAAATTTGCAATAAATTAATGTTCATCTAATGTAGCAATCTCTATTACCCGAGGTTATTGAAACATCTCTCAATGCCATACATTTTATCGTTACGTTTATATGACTATACCTGATTTTTACTGACCTCTATATTACAATTTAAAAATTTTGCATTATCTGTTGACAAGTTTCTAGCATTTAATGTTTATTAATAAAAGTATATAATATCTCACTATCATTCTAATTATTAATGATGATACTGTAAATAAATTAATATTAACTATTAAAGATTTGAGCAAGGATCTAAATATACCGTCCACATCCTACTTTCGAGAGAAGTTCAGTAACGTATCAATAAAATCATTCTGCTTTTGTCCTGACAATATAGACGTTTATTGTATTACTGACTCTTAACATCACCAAATCAATGTTTCTACTGATCTTTATAATAATTTTAATGCTTATTAAAAGTATATGATCAAAGCTATCCGAATAAGTAGGAGATATACAAATCCTACTACTGCTATAAAATAATATTTCTTGATTATGGCTGTAAGCGTAGTAGGATTTTTTCTTTCCAATAACATTTCGAGAGTAAATATTGTTAACAATAATATGTAGGGCATATAACAGACAGTGGCATCGCAAAAATATCTAGCAAACTCTCATTATACACCTAAAGGCATGCAATAAAACATATATTATTAAATATTATATTTCCTATATATTAAAAGTGTTCATCAGACACACAAACATTTTATATGAACATAAACTTACACCGACTGTAATAAAACCGGCCCATAAAATGATTCATGGGTTAAACTGACCAAACTATTTCGACGCATAGATCTAAACAGACAGATAAACAGCAAAAGCATGTCTAGTTAGCATTACTACTGTGTATTGGCTTAGTTACTGACAGAATAGCAATATTCAGTATACTATTTTCCGAACAGCTGTTATATAAATTGGGGGATATAGTCTATTTATATACTTTCGGATAATAAAGATTCATCATCTTAATAATAGTCATAGACACACAAGAATTAACGGCTCCTTATTATACGAAAGTAATGTAATCATAGTAGCATTCAACTAGTAAAATTGAAAATCATTTTATCAGAGATAAAATCGATGAAATTTGTAATTTTCGTCAGATGCGACATTGAAGTTAAGAATATATAATCAAATTCTCTGTTAAAATCACTGTGTTTTATTCATATAATATATAAATAATCGGCTTAGAAAATAGCACGTTCATTTTAATCTCTTATGCTTGGTACGCCAAATGCCATAAAATACGTAACTAGGGCAACAATACGTGTGATGATATTACTACATCTATCAGATCTATCCAATGTTCCATCACCAGTCATATAAATGATACAGAAACATTAACTGCATTATTACGATCATATATTTATCTGCATGTTACGTGCATAATTTTGATATTTAGTTCAACTCTTGATGAAATTAGATGCGTCAATGATAACTATTATCAAAACCATTACTGATAGACAAGTATGTAAACAGACTTCGCTTCACTTCCGCTGGGATGAATAAAATCTATGTCTAATTTCAGAATTGAGTCAGTAAGGATGATAATTAATGGTAATACATTCTAATTTAGCCTACGTTCATAACATAGATAAAACTAATTTAATTTAATTTTGGACATATAATGGAGTAAATATGCTGATTTTAGTTATATATAGAAATATAGTAATCGATAATATTTTGATAACATGCTAACTAAGTTTTTTTAAATTATAATAGGTACGATTTAAAAGACTCTTGTTCATGATCTGATCTCTAGTTGATAAATAAGGCATATAACTTAAGTAGCTTTTGTATCCTAGTAAAGAGAGATAATTCTCCGAATTATTGATCTAATGTTGTAGAAAGTTTTGTTTATCAAAGCTAGCTATTCTGCAAACGAGCTAATTTGATGTATGTACAGATCCTGTAATAAAATCTACATATATTTATTCGAAATCTTTAGCGATCGCTAGTGGCTTTTAATCAGAGAAATAGGTATTAGTACATACGCCTACTTACACTGCCTGTAAATTTGATAATCCTCTAAAGCAGCCAGATGTTAAAGAACGAATTCTATTGTTATCAGCATACCTAGATTTAATAAAATTAACCAATGATTAGTATGCTAATTTCTTTACAACAGTTAGCTATAAACTGATGATCACAATAAAATCATACAAGTATTCCAATTTAGGAAAAACGCCAGGAATATAATTTGTTGCACAAATGTCATGAAAGTTATTTTGAGAGATATTCCTATAATCAATTAAATATGAAAAAAGTAAATGTAAATGAAATATTTTAGATAATTTTGGCTTTATCTCTTCAAGACTAACAGTAATTCAAGTCCATTCAGACAAATTTTGCTAGATTCTGGAAACGCTGACAAAAAATTATGGCTTAAATCGCTGAAAAAGATAAGACAAGCCTTTGCGTAAGAACGAAATAGAAGAACGTTACAATGTATTGATGAACCATATTTATTCATACAATACTGGAAATAAATGGACAATATCAATTCCTAGATGAATATATCACAAACATATTGACTATAAGGCCCACAGGCAATATTTCCATAACTTCTAATTAACATAACATCAAAAAATGTCGATATTTTTATATTATAAATATGGCTTACAGTCTTTCTAAGTTATCTTCAGAATCTTTAAACAAGATACTGGAATCGAAGGTATAGAATTTATTGTATTGCAAATTCCTGAAAAGAGAAAATATAAAAAATATTTTTAAGTCTCATGTACCATAATGTTAAGCGTTATGTAATTCCATAAACCAAGTACTAACAATGACAGTAGGAATCCGCGCAAGTGTTGAAATGTGCCGTTAGGCAAAGTGGATAAATTGCTTCTTGCAATATTTCTGATGAAAACAGACATGAAAGAAACCTTCATAAGTCATCGTTAAGTTTCTTCAAAAAGACGTGCAGTTACCCTAATGTAGCGATTAGAGCTTGATAACTTACATTTCGAATGTAAAGCAGTCGCGACCGACGGTATTCAGATTGCACCAATACGGAGGTTGTATAGCGGAGACAATTTCGATTATAGTGCTAGTAGTCATATTGTTATTCCCAAAAGATCTAAAGGATGACAGAGCATTCGTTGATTCTCATTATAAACTTGCATAGTAATTATGAAAGAAGAAATTAAAAATAGCATGAAAGCTGATATTTTAAAAATTTCTTCATATTTCCTTCAGTATGGTAAATAACTAAAAGAATATTATCATAGCAGAATAGCTGCCCAAGAATCAATATCAATTACTAATGTGTAATTTTCTGCCTCAACAGTTTAGTTATACGGTATTTACGATAGACCAAAATTGCATATCAATTGCAGTATATGAATAGCACTTACAATTGTCTCAAATGAGTGGCTAATTTGAAAAATTCAACTGGTAGAGAGATGATATCGTTGCCAGAAATGTCACTAATACAAAGCGAAAGTTGATAGAGCAAAATCTCAACGACAGTATTACTTATGGATTTCTTGAAATAATCAATATCAAAAACTTTTAACCGATTATTGATGACTTACATGCTTTTTAATCGTTTATCCTTTATATTAATCAGAACATTTTGGTAAAAATTTCCTAAGTAGCTTTCCAGATGATTGTTGGCAACACCTCTTTAAATTTACATAGAGTTATGTGATCTAGTTTATTTGATAACGATATGATTTACACCTTTAATAAGTTAAAATATTTTATGTTCACTCACACGGCATACATATGCTCTAACGTATGTTTACAAGGTGCAGAAATAGTCTTAAATTCATTGCCATTCATATATCTGTAAAATAAAATTATATATTAACGATTAAAAATTTTAATGTTTACATCAGTTATATATTTACGAATTATTAGGTTAATATCATCATTGCTATATGAACATAAAAACCCCCAACATCGACATTCGATAAATATAATGTCAATTCTTGGCTCATACTGCAACCGCTGACGAGCAAGATACATGTACAACAGCGTTCTATGGCTCCAATTAGACCTCAAACTCAATTTTCTCTATAGCAACTTAAATTACTATATGTGATCATCAACGTTTTATACCATCAAGTCTATGAAGGAAAGATGTTCACATCGCAAACGTAACATAGTCATCCCTAGATATCCTACCATAACGTCACTGATAACAATTTATTTTCTCTCAGCATTATCTACATATTCAATGTAGATAACGGCATATATTTGCATATATTATCAGTTTATCTAATTTTTGTCCTCACAGCTAAACTTTAGATAACCTATAAAGTAAGCGACTGATAATAATTTATTCTTGTCTAAATGTTAGCAGGTAATCTAATTCATGTCCATACGGCTACGCTATAAATTTAGTTGTTTTTCAATGAGAATTTACGGTTAATAACCTAAGGAAATATATGTATTTAGTGGTGGCTGTCCGACAACAGAAAATTGTCAGCAGCTGCAACATAACTTAGTATTGGTTTATAGATCAATATTAGCCATGTTTAGTATAATGTACTGTAGCTTAGCCTACTAAGTTTAATAGAAGACGTACTTAGTATTCAATAAGCATAAACCATAAATGAATATTTTATGTTAGAGTACAGACGACCATACACCGTAGAGTGCTAAATCACTATTAA
>NW_002060947.1:5454589-5476433 GCF_000150275.1 Trichoplax adhaerens
ATAAAGTAAGATGGAACATTTGTATGCTGATTGTAGCTGCATGTGATACCCAGAGTATATCAGCAGCCGACTTAAACCAGAAAATCAATAATCATTTTCATTCTGGCTCGATTTATCTAAGTATAAATTTTATTTTAGAACTAAAGAGGATAATTAGGTGTCATTTTAAAAGAGTTTTGTTAGCGGAGATAGTACTTTATGTAACAAGTCTTGGTTTGTAACACTAGTATGAAATATTGGCCGTCAGCTGAAAAATATTCAAGTTAAAGTGTTAACTAAGGATAATTAACAGGTAAGTACACATGGAACAATAAATGGTCATCTGAGCGTCTAGATATAGCATGAGCTTAAAATTAAGGCTTAACGACTTACAAATTTTTAATACCCTCAGGAATTGATTCACACCGCCAGTCAGAAATCCGATTATTATTTAATGATCTGTTTGATATGATATAGAATATTTATAACTTTTAGTTTGAAGTTATACCATAGAATCATATGCTAGCAGATCTTTATTTTAATTCTTAGATATGATTCAGTATAAAATATGAAGTTAAAAGTCGAGAAAGTGCATTAATCTTACATGGTAGTTAATTTATTTGCACCGCTAAAAGCATGACGGCCTATGATTTTAATGTTATTTCTGTCCAAGTTGCTTTTCGTTATTACAATTAAAGACAAGAAGTCAAATATAAGTTTCAATATATCTAAGACTTATAGCTTTATAAATCAGCATATACCGCTTTTCATTTAGAACATTCACGTGTAAAGATATTTTCAATTTATTGCACTTCACAATATACAAATCCAGTTAAAGTTAATGTCGATATATAACCTCTGCATTCATCACCAAAAATATGCTATTTTTGGTGACGACAAATTTTCGTCGCTTGAATCAAAATGATAACAAATTTGCGGCAGTTATAAAGTAAGTTATTGTATTTACATATCTTCAACAAGCATTTGATCATCATAATGATTTCGTAATGATAGCGTAAAGAATCTAATAATAAGGAATTGCTATTACAAATAAAAAACATGTATACAAATTTATCTGCAGTATATAGTCTCTGCACCCCCACTAATATGGTACTAAAATCAAAATAATCTTGCAAAAAATTTACATTTAAGCAGATCAAATGAAACTATCTCCTAACAAAACCAATCATTATTCACGAACAATAGAGCATTACCGCATATGACAGATTCTTTCTTAGCTCAGAATTTAAAATAACCTAATACTAGTTATTGTAATAGCATAACAACTTACATCGTCTTTAATTTCTTAAGGTGTTTCAAAGGAGAAGCTTCTAATGTGATAATTGAATTTCCTTGTAAATCTCTGATGTATTACAAATTAAATCAAATTAATCAACAGCTTGAGACTCAAAACCCTGAAAGTAGCCTATAAGAATATATTGATTAAAATATCTCACAGTTGCAGTAAAGACGCCAAATCTTGATGAAATGAGATGTTAACATCAACGACTTTATTGTTATCCAAACTCCTAATCAAATCGAAAAAATGATGATAATATTTCTAAGCTTTCCCAACATATGTTACTTTCATTATACCATTTCCGATATAGTAGCTTATCCTCTTTGTCAATTTGAAAACTCACAATTTTTGTAGAGATTTTAAACCTTGAAATGCGCCTGAAAGAATCACTCTGATATCGTTATTTCCCAAGTTTCTGTAAAGTTTTATAAATTAAAAAGGAGAAATTTATGCATATATAACTACGGTTAATATTTGACAAAATACCGCAGCAAAATTTAAAATTACTCTATAACGATAACAAACTGATAATGTAAAAATTGTAAACTTAGTAATAAATTCAAAATATATTTTATCTAAATAAGAGATCATTCATATCTTAGAAGTGACTGAGTGATGAGGAATTGCATTGTAGTTACTGTACAAAGCAAACTATACCCATATATCATATAGCTATCCGTAAGATAAGAGATAGATTAGAACTGGCCATATCAATGCATAACTAACATAGTAAGAGCAATTAAAACGCGCAAATTATGCATGTGGAACTACCATCAAATTTTAAAAAATATTCTGCTGCAATTCAAAATTATTCTACGATGCAAACAAAATTATAACAAAGAAATTATTAACTAATTGATAAAATAAAAGTAATTTTATCCATATATGGGATTATTTATAACTGGAAGGTAGCTAAGTGATGCTGAATTGTACTGTAATAGCTATATAAAGTAAAACTGCACACATTGGTCACACAGCTATCCGTAGGATAAGAGATAGGGTGGAACCCAGCAATGTCAATACAGAAAACAAGCGTTACAAGGATAATTCTCTTTATTAGCAAACCACATGGTAGATTAGCTAGCTTAGCAATAGAAAATTAAAGTTATTCATATAATCTCCTTACGCTATAACTTTGGCCATGACACCCACTTACAAGTTATCTAAATTGAGATTTGATTGAAATATCCCATTACTTAATAAGACAAGACGATTATTACGCAAGGACCTATATGGTGTTGTTTAAGACAAGTGATGAAAGTTTATACGATTGATTTGTGGTATTAATTTATAGCGACACCTAAATAGCAAATAATTACAATGATTTTAAACTTTTTAAGTAGGATAAATCTGTTGATAGAAGTACCATTATCCTGTTATCATTGATGTTCCTGATGGCATCATAAATATAAATCAGTAATCATTTGTTATATCAACAAAAAATTAGCTGGCTTACAATTTCTCTAAATAAGTCAGGTATCTACTAAAGCGTAAATTTTCCAAGATATTGAACGATAAATCCCTGCTCAAAATACGCAGTAAAAGAAATAGTAAAAATATATTAATCGCTCTCTGTCTTTTATCAATTTTTATGGAGCCTAATAATAATAGTATTTTGTAGTTTAAGGAAAAATTCGGAATATTATATAGAATTAATGTATACTCACATATAAGTTAGCTTGTGACAGTTTTGAAATGTATCAGTCCGAATATTAGAAATATCATTGTCCCGGAATATCCTGTTAGATATCGAAATTGATAATAATGTTGGCAAATATTTCTAGACATATGTTTCATGAATGAATTCTGTTATTAAATCTTTAAAGTTTAATTAATAGATAGTTTCCTCATGATATAAGGACACTTACAAATTTCTAATCATGTCTCCGTTAATCCAACTATCAAGTATATTCTTGTCAAGTCGATGAAGATTATTGTGACTTAAATCGCTAGTCGTGGTAGTGTATGTAAAATATTTTGGTGATTAAATTACTTAGGTACTTATTTAGAATCACTCTCACGATCTAAGTGTAGGCATAAAATATAACAAACATCTAGTGAAATGTGATAGTTACGGAATTTATAGTAGTCATTGAAATCCTATCTTTTAAGTTACTGATTTGCAAAGATGGAAAGTGATACATTCATAAATGATTCAATGTAGCTAATACTTACAGCCAGCGAAATTCTGACATTACTATAATCTAATGTAACAATATTATATTTATTTAGTCTAAATTTCTCTATAAGTCTAGATTTTAGAGCTGATACACTGAACATATAACATCTAAGCTAAAAGAAGATGAATGAGTAACGGATCTAATCAAATAGATATTGCATTGCTAATTCGATTTCTACTGAATTTAATTTAAAATCGGACATAACAAAAAGGAAAAGCTAGACTTTTTTCATATCTTGTAACCTGTAAAGGTTTACAGGACTAATGATTGGTAAATAACATAGAATCTATTAAGCATCTCCTGAAAATACTGGATAATAGTATAACAGCTAAGCAAATTAGAGTAAAGTTGTAGGAAGTCAAATTGGGAGTAGCAACATTAAATTACTCAAACTAAGAAAATTTTATCAATTTAATCCTACTGTTCTAGATATTATTCGCATCTTCAAGTGACAATTGCAATAATATCATCAAATAGAGCCTCTAAAATATGATTCAACATGCCTGATAATTCTAAGATAGCATGCTAAAAGAAGTGCGTAACTTATTCATTAATAATCTCTCGTAATCATTAGACATCAAGATTGCTAATAAATACTTTATCTTACAAAAATTTGTTATAAAATTTAATATTATTTGTTACATACAGTGTAGTTAGTGTGGTCAAATTCTTCAATTTGAGTACTTTAGATTCATCAAAAGCGTTACCGGATAAATTCCTAAAGAGAAAATTCTATATTATAGTAATATTAATCTATAAATTACAAAGACTTAAAGTATTGATAATCTCAGCAAATTGGTTAAAAATGTTTGTTCTTTCATTATGTTGTATAAGACCTTCCTAATTTAATATTTTAATATTAAAAATCCTAGCTAACAATTTATGATGTACGTGTATACCAGAAACTAATATCAACTAGTTATCATTAGTGTTCTTTCTACCTATAGAAGTTTGCAAGAATTATTTGTTTAAATGATATTTTTATGTTTGTAATGATTGACTTACAAGACTTGAAGGCGGATCATCGAGTTGATAGATGGTATAGAATTGACATTGCCATTCGATAAATCTCTGCGATGTTATAATAGCGATGCCGATAATTAAAACTTCGACAGATGATATTTAAATTAATTACTTAAAATACTTGATATTTAGAGTTATCGGATAACTACAGTACACCTACAGTTTTGTGATATTTTTCCATATCTCGCTTCCAACTGCTTTGACCTCTGTTATGATATTAGAATCAATTTTCCTGTAAATTGGCATTTATGTATTGTAAAATAAAATCGAAAATTTTATCTTTGCCAGGATTTCATGATCTATATCGTAATAATTTAAACTATATAATAATTTTAATCGTAAAATACTGTAATGGTCTTATCAATGATATCATCAATTTCCCATTATTTAAGCATATGACAGAATTTTTTTCAATTTTCTATTCGATAGAATAAGAATTTTATAATTTGAAATCACTCAATTTAGCTATCGAGATTTTGTAAAAGCTATTAGGATTATAACTTACAGATCTTGTAGAGCAGGACAGAATGATTCAAAAATTTCCGCTGGATTACTTATGCGGTTTCCTCCTAGCCAACTAAATAGTATGTAATCATAATTATTGGCATTCGTTAGCACAGTATCTTTTCGGAGAAGACAGACAGTTATTAAAGTTGTTACATTATTAGGCTATATCGCAACTGAATAAATTAGATAAACAGAGAAATTACTCATGACTACTTTACTCTATGCAACTTACAGATATTTTAATTGATCAAGTCCACAAAATGCATCTTGACTTATTATTTTAATAGCGTTGTTTCTTATTTGTCTAGTTGAAACATATATGTGCAAAACACTTAGTACTCAGACTAAAATAATATCCATTCATTGATACGAGGAAATCTCAACAAAAACTCCAATTTGATATCGCAATCAATTAATTAATTAATGTATTAATGCAAAAATTTGCGTCGATATTCTAATGAATTAGCTTACAGTCTTTGTAATTGAGTTAAGCCTTCAAATGGACAGTGTTGAAGATGTACAATATTATTTTCGTCTAAAATGCTGGATAAGTATCGTGATTTAATATGCAATTCAACATGAATAGTACATAGTAAGCCATATCTATGAATACTTACAGCTTTTGTAGCTGGTTTAAATCTCGGAACATGCTGTTGTTGATTGATACCAGATAATTATATGATAAATCTCTGTAATTAATAGAAAGTAATCTATTAAACACGAATCAAGAATTCATAGTGTACCATTAATTCTACAGCATGTTTTAGTTTGAATGAAGGAATAAAAAGAATATGATCATTTACAATTCCTGCAAAGTTGAAAGACCAATCAACGCATCATCCTCAATTAACGAGAGACGGTTGGAGCTTAGATCACTAATTAAATATGATAGATTTGAAGGATTTTGGTTAGTTTTCGTTATTTTATCGTCTATTCTTAACTTACTTAAACTAAAAGTCACATTTTAAATTGATTATTTACACACTACTGCACGAATTTCACTGTATATAATGTCATAAGCTGCGCATACATTGTTTCTATCGTCTTCAAGCCTTCCAAAACACGATTTTCTAATCTGCTAATTTCGTTTACTGATAGATCTCTAGGCATCATTAATCGAATTTTAAGCAATTAATACCACAATCATCTTCTTGAAATGCTTGCTATGAATTATAAATGTTCTTGAAGACTATTTACAATGTTTTCAATTGCACCAAATCCTGGAATTGATTGGGCTTCAAGCCAGTGATTTTGTTAAAATATAGATTTCTGGGGTAATGACGATCAGAAATATTATATGACATTAAATTCTGTTTTAATGATTGTTACTCTACGCAAATATAGCAATTGCACTGCGAAATTTAATTTTCAAAATTTTTACAGCGAAATCATAAACTTACAAAGTCTGCAATTGATTAAGCCCTTGAAATGTCACATTTACCATGAAACGGATATTGTTATATGGCAATTGCCTGCCACAAAATATGGTTAATATTATTAGTAAGTACAAGTTTGTTATTTGCTATAAGATTATAGAGAGATTTAAGAAAAGAATTTTTTTTGTTGATCAAAAATGTTTCTGCTCAATTCTGTTTCAAATTAGTAATTTCCGATTTACAATATCATTATGGAATAAGAATCATCATTACTAAATACAGAATAGCAATGACTATGAAAGTAAGCAATTTAGCCGCAATCTTTGACCGCATTATAATAAGGACAGATATATCGAAGCGAAGCTTTGAAAACTGCGATAGGAATATTATGACTATACAGTAGATATGTAATAGTGAACAGTAATTAATTTTCTCTAGCTTCATTAAGTAGCACATTTATATCCGTAGCTTCTTAAAATAAGGCAAATTCAGAAGGCAATTTAAGAACGACAAAGCTATTGCAGATTTCCGTGAAAAGCTGCCGAAATAGCTAGTAATGTTTATTCTATAAACTAGCTAATTCTAGAAACTGATTATCTCTTGTTAGAAAATTGAACGGGAATACTTATAATCTCTACCAAATCGAATTGTAGGTAAAAAAGAACTTACAAATTTTGTAAGGAATTCAGCTGTTGTTGAGAGAAAAATTGTCCTTGAATTGTTTGTAATACTCCATTTGAAACTAATCTAAAAGTCCGAATGAATTTCTAAATGACCCTTGATATCACTACTAACGTACAGCCTCAATTTAGCCAATAGTTTAAAGCCTATGCTATTTATTCGGACTTACAATGTTCTGAGCTTACGTAATGGGTAGAATATCTCAGGTTCAAGGGCTAAAATATTATTCTGTTCTATATTCCTACAGATATTTTGCAGAAAAGATATCGGTAACGATTAAATATTGATAATATAGTAAGAATTTTATAGCTAAAGCATTATTCATCGCGATCTAATACACTATAAATATTTCATAATAAAAATTAGTTTAACATCATTACTAGTCATTTGACTCCCATCTATTAAATTATCGATGTAATCTAAGCGGATTTAAATTAATAAAATGGATAATATAGCTTTCGATTTTTGTATCTTAGGAAGTACGAGATATTTCCTACAAAATTTGTCATCGGATCGAATACCACCTTATTTGATGGTAAAACTAGTAATAGCAAATTTGTGAGCAATAAGTATTTGTGAATTAATTCATAAACCAACTCACAAAAAAAGTAATCCTGAGCAATCGCTAAGGCTTTTCGGTTCAATCCATTTTATCCGACATCCTTCTAAATTTCTGTAATATTAAATTTAGGTACTTAGAATATTTAAAACTTTCGTCTTTGGTCCAAAATGTGCTACTTAATAATACAAGTAGCTTTCACGTCAATTTTTTGTATGGATATTTATACAAAATGGTTCAGTTATGACTTACAAACTTTTAAGTTTAAATAAATTTTTAAATGTCGTAGAATTAATTCTCTGAATATTATTCCTTGCTAAAGATCTGTCAATGATCGAAATCGGATTCAAATAAAAATTAGAAGATTGATTAAAGAAATTTAAGAGACTGGCAAATCGTGAAAATCGTCCCTTAGATAAATTATTTACAGTATCGACTTTTCTAAATTACGTTAACTATGTTCTGATACTTACAAATGGGCCAGAGAAGGTAATCTGGTAAATGCTCCATCAGTAATTGAGTTAATTTCATTTTCATTTAATAACCTAGAAATATTCGACCGTAAGATTGCAAATTAAGTTTTTAGGTATATTTTAAAACATCAAATTTTTAAAGTGCTTGGTACATGCTATAATAACAAAGATAAAACATGAATATACTATATGAAATAGCCTTACAGTGTTTCTAAACTTGTCAAATGAAACATTTTAGCATTTATCATGCTTAACCGATTACCAGCTAAATTTCTGGTCATAAATAGAAATTAGATTAGCATCTAAATTAACACTACTGAATTATTAAAAATTCGAAACTGATTAATTATTCGAAAATCTTACATAGTTCGCAAAAATTTGAAACCATTGTTATTAAACGCGTCTTTCCCAATATCTTTAATTCTACAGTTGCTAGCTGAACTACAAAATTAAAAGTTAGCAGACAAAAGATTAGCCCTACAGAGCATTCCATTCTACTGTACGTGTATGCAGGATACCAGAATCAAATCATTTAAAATAATATACTACAATGTTTCACAGTTTAAATTTTACTACTTCTTTTTGAGAAACATTACAGTATAGTTGTGATCTAAATGTACTACCGGATAATTATTTTTAAGTGAAATTAAGAGTTAAAGTTGATTTCGTTTTAATTAGTCAAAGTTATATAAATTCGTAACTAACACTTGCATATGATGATTATCAACTAATAATCTACGACTTATTATTAGTTATTACGTTAATAAAACGGGAACATATGATTATTTCCAAACTGAAAATCCTCCTTCTCTAATTATATAATACTATCACGGTATGATTGCAATTTCCTGTAATTCAACTGCTGTAATATAAGACATAAAGCTAGATACCATTAGATTATGCAATATGACAGAAACCTAATTAATTTCTGAAGATTTATGTAGAATTGTAGTTTTCTTCAAACTAGATAAATAACAATATATTACATCAGATAAATTATCTCATTCTACTAAATTTTTAGAAAGATGAAGAGAATGCAAGGATAAATTATTCCCATAATTACCAGGTATAAAAATTAAAGCCATTTATCATTAAGAAACTTACAAATATACGAGCTGTGTCAGACCGGCAATGATACCAAGGCGAATTGATGTTATGGGATTGTTATTAAGGGATCTAATTTAATTCAAATCATTAATATACCACATGAAAGTATATTGGTAGAAAAACAGTCTCTACTATATCGTCAATTACTGGTAAATTCAGTAACGAAAGGGAAGATGTTTTATTATACGTCATTACAGTGATATTAGGTTTGCCAAATCATCAAATGTTCCGTCTTCAATGTAAGTTATAGAATTTCTTGATAAAGATCTAATTAAAAGGCAAATAATAAAAATTTTTTTTATTGCCGATTTATTGATAAAGTTAAGTTTCTTCTCATAGTAGATCATTTTCATCTAGAAGTAATTTACAATTGTTTTAAATTTGATAATCCCGAAAACATTCCTCTGTTTACTTCAACCAAAGAGTTGATTTCCAGCGTTCTACGTTAATAATAACAAAAGCTAACATATCAATTTTTCGTATCATTTCTTGAATAGTTATTAGCTGCGAATATACTATTCTATTATAGTAAATTTTATAAGCGTTTACTATGGATTATCTTGCTTTCTAATATAGATTTATTAAATCACTATCAACTACTCTCTACGATGAAATCATAAAATCAATTACATTAAAGGTAGTCAAATTTTTAAATGAAGTATGATCAACTATTGACTTTGTTGATTGTATAGTTAAAGGTATAATGTTGAATAGACAGTAAACCCAGATAAGTATTTGATAGGCAAAACAGAAATAGAGCTCGCAATCCAACACTTCCATTATTAGCCAAACTCGTTATTTTAACGGGTATATACTGCTAGTGAGATATGAAATTATTTCTAAAAATCCTTCGTTAAGGTTTATCAATACTAGTAAAGTTTTTGGATATCCTTGTTTATATTTATTCACCACTTGTTCAATAAAAATACGCGTATTTATAATAAATGGAAGGTAAATGGCATAAGTTTTTCTATATAATGTACGTATTCTTACAGATTTGTGAGGTATTGCAAGTTTTGAAATGATCCGTTACATATTGTTTTAATCTTGTTTGCAGCCAAATTTCTGTATATCCGGATTAATAAATAGTTGACAATCGTTAAATAATTAATTAAAAAATGACTCAAAGTATCCATTGATAAAATACACTCATCTATCCGAGATGAAAAACAAGCTTACAATATTAAGAGCCCACGTAATCCATAAAATGTTTTATTACAAATTTCTTCAATAGCATTGCTGGCTAAATTCCTTTATGAAAATATAACGTATTAATTATGAATAATAACTAGTTCATCGTTTACATTAGTGTCAATTAGTACACATTATTTTACTAAAAGAAATGTGAATTTAAAAATGCCCTCAACTCTAAAGATTATCAAGCATTACAGGTTTATGAGATTAGGAATCCATAGAAATGGATTTTCGTCCATAGAATCGATTGAGTTGTCATCTACGAATCTTTCAAATATAGCAGATAAAAATATCCAAAAATAGCGAGGTGAAAAAGTGGTTTTAAAGTAAGTGTCAATAAAATAAATCATAGCGAAAAAGGACGTACAACTCTCTCAGATTTGGTATTCCAATGAAATGTTCATTGCGAATACGCTCGACTTTATTGGCTTGTAAGTTTCTAGAGATAGGTCAAATTAATAGACCAGAGCAAATTCAGTATTTAACAGAATAAAATGATGCAAATAATTCTATATTCGATTTATAGCTCGGCCATGAAAATTAAAAGAAAGTAATGTATTTATTTTAGGATCGTAAAAATTGTTGAAGTCTGTTCTTATTTGAAATATTTACAAAAAAATACAGTTAAAATATATATGTGTAAAACTTCTAACGTATCGTAGGGTAATATAACAATATTATTATATTTTTAGCACTAATATGAGTATACTTATCATTAGAATCTCAACCAGATTACATACCAATTTATCCATGTGTCCAATTAGATACATAGCTGGCATTACATGCATTTTACTGTTTATATTACTGTAATTTACAGGAAATTGATCAGAATTTATAGTTACGCCTTGCACACGAGATAATTTCAAAGTAATAATCAAATTGAATAAGGCGTTACTAGTAGTAATTAATGTATTAATTTAATTTTTATTTTGGAATAGAATATATATATAAGTTTACAGCTATTAATAACGCCTTCTAGATGGTTTAAAGAAAATTTGATTTGACAACACTGCTAGGATAAATCGTCAATAACTACATATTTCAAAGTTATTAGATAATCCAACATGTACAAAGACAACGATATTATGGCGTAATGCGATAAAACTTACCTCGATTTCAAATTAGTTGTTACTCTATAACTAAGAAATATTATTTGGGTTCATAAATTCATATTCAATAGTTATGAACAAGTCGCTTAGTTTTTTAAAGCGTAATTACTGTCAATTTTTGTCAAGGTGTTAATTTTGTATCCCTCTTAGTAGCTCGAAATATGAAAGTTGTCAGGATCTGTATACATGTACACAATGATGTATACAAGTTCGTAACTAATAATTACAACTAGTTCATTGTAACTCTACCTAAGCTTCAGTAATACTTATAAATAGTGTAAGGTATGATTGTAGGTATGACAACGATTCTAACTTCAATTTAATAATGCAAGGTGTTATAAATTGCATCATAAAATATACTCACAGCGTAGTCAAATTGCTCAAGCCACTAAAAGTTCGATTGGAAAGATATTCGACGTCATTATGGATTATCTGTCCTATTTCATTATTAAAAGTGTTACAAATTCATATTTCTACTTATAATATCAGCTTTTGCTATTTCTGAAATATCAATTTATATATACATATGCAACAGTTAAATAGTACAGAATACAGTATCCATCAACTCCACATAACGGTATAGACATACAATATTTGCAAGTTCGGATATCGCAAAAAGCTATAAGGTGGTAATAGCTCCAAATAACTGTTTCTAATCCACCTGTAATTATAATAAATAATATGCTTGAATTAAGCTTTTATGGGGTGGTATGGAATAGGGTATTTTCATTTGAAAATTTTCTTTATAACATTAGCGATAAGCTTTGAATTACATGTTTGTCTTCGTTTTATCCGTTGTGCTCAATTGGATAACAGAGATTGATATATCAACGCAACTGATCGATTGATTGTTACAAGTACAGCCAGTGACGCAAGTCGAGGAAGTAGCTAGAGAAAAGTTAAAGGTATTAAAATTTTAGCAGATATCTTAGATAGAGCAACTGTTACGATAATTAAAACTCTTTTTCATATGATCAGTCTAGTCAAATGGAGAAGGAAGCTGCTATCCAGTAAACTTACCGTTAGGTAAAAGGGCAATACATATTACTATTGACAGAGGGAGCATATACGTTGAAAGTGATATATAGCCCATCATTACTTACATTTAGCTAAATAAGATTGAAAAGAAACCTTATTATTATCATTATTATTACCTATATATTTGTTATGAATCATATGCTGTTTCGTATAAAAAATTTAATAAATTTCGATTAAACGTGATTTTACGTAGCTAACATTGGCTGCATAATATTAATATAAAACTGATCGTAATCTATGTATCATACTCTGAAATAAAAATAACTGGCAATTTTAAACATTTTAATTTTTAAATTTTAATCAAGTACAAGTAAACGGTGCTGATAACTGAAAATGTTAGATTATATCGTTGTTGAAATTGTGTATTAGAATAGATATTTTAAGATGCAATCGAGTACATCAGATGCCTGACACTTCTATCTTTAAAGATCTTTTAATGATTTCTAAATTGAAATCTCCTTGAAGAAACGAAACGAAATTTGATGATAGATTCTAACCTTTATTCGTTCAGTTTTAACCTTTGTTTTAGCGTAACAATTTGATCGTAATAGGTGAAATTGCCAGAAATTATAATATTTTTGTTATAAGGTTAATCGGCTAGTAGAAGAATTGGTGAATTTCATTGTACAACATTGATATAAGTAGATATTTAAACATTTGCATCGATTGCTAAACTAACTAAAAGCTTTCTTGATGAAAAGCGCCTTTAATCAATCTAATCACAACGGATAATCTAGAGAAAGCTTTTTAATGGACAATTTCCTGAAATTACGGAAAATGCAATGGCGATTATATTTCGAAATTTTGATTTAATTTAAATTGGCATGTGATTAGATCCAATAATAATTTGCTAATAATTGCATATGATGTCATAAACGACTTCATACGCTATTCATTGTTGGATAAAATTCTCCTTATTTTCCTTTACAATGGATTAATTAGTGACTGCTAACATGACGCCATTTATACAAATAGATCATGAAAATCATATAAGTATTTTATAATATCATTTACTATTGGAATTGGTATTAATTTTGTTTTCTCCTATTTATTATTTAAGCAATATATAGCAATCATACCGTCTTTACAATTGTGTTGAAATAAGACAAAAAATTTTACCATATGCTTACTTCTATAAACATATTGAAAAATTGGGCTTGGTCTGCAATAACGAATTGTGCAAGGTTACCAGGCATCATTATAACAGCTGATTCTATACTAGCTACAGTATATGACTCTCAATATCTTATGATAGCTCTTCATTTTGACAATTTTACTCCGTGGTATTGTATAAATATGAATGGTTTTTGCACGCTTGTTATAGTAACAGTATTTGCTGAGAGCTCAAGGCACTCCAACTAAAGTTCTAATAGTATACCCTGTTTACGACTAATAATTTTCTTTATTACTTGGTATTCTCTTAACCAATCACTATCGATATCGTATACATCTATCACGTTAGATAGTAATCGCTTGGTAATTTTGTTCATCATGGTAGAATTATATGGTAGAATTATAGGTAACTTTACTGCAATAGTTGTTCTATTATCCGGCTAATGCTACAGTAGTGAGATAACAAGCAACAATAATATGTATATCTTATTGTCACAAAACTACTTTGCAACCAGATAAAGTAATGTATGATCAATAAGTCAATTCCTTGAACCACGTATCAAGAAACGATATCTACACTATCAGAAACACTTTTGCTCTATTAGCAAACTAGACAAAGACTTAAACGCCTCGTATTCTGCGTTAAACACTAAGTTTAAGAATCGACTTTATTACACGATATACTTCATTTATATACAGTACTCTTCCTCAATAGTTCATGAATCATAGTTAGTACGATTGACTTTGGAATCATTCACTGAATTAGATAATAATTTTAGCTACTGCTCCCTTAATACAGACAACAGTATTTACAAACATAGACATATGATGACTAATACAGAATAGTCAGATTACGATAAGTCTCCTATCACAGAACATTTCGACGATAATTTACAATCTACCATAAGTAAGTTACAATCACAATGATTCGAACTGTAATTAGATAATTTGCATTCCTACTATAACTATTAATTTCAGTATGTGTACATGTGTCACTGTCATAAAAAGTCAGTACTATGTTAAAACACAGTATATCCAAATTAGAAGTTAACTAAATAAGGACTAGCTAACAGAATTATCCTAACATAGATATTTCTACTCTAATACAGTATATAACACTGTCACACTTATCTACATATACTTGTATATAATACAGATATTTATTAGATGGGA
Source organism: Trichoplax adhaerens (assembly GCF_000150275.1). Classification (NCBI taxonomy): domain Eukaryota; kingdom Metazoa; phylum Placozoa; class Uniplacotomia; order Trichoplacea; family Trichoplacidae; genus Trichoplax; species Trichoplax adhaerens. The sequence goes on from NW_002060947.1 coordinate 5,469,402, forward strand.
ATAAGAACGCCTTAGCAATACAGTACAATTCTTTATATATTTTTATTATCATCACCCATGCGTGTATTTCAGATGCAATTCTAGTCCTTTCTTGATTTCAATCGTCAATTCTTAACCACATTACAACAATTTAATTATCTATTTTTCAAATGGGATAATTTCTCCTACTAAAAACTTCTGTTTACTCACTTTCTCTTTCATGATATTCTCATTTCAAGATTAAATTAAAACCGGATGTAGGGTGTTTTACTAAAAAATTTTCTTGAAGAGTAAATATTTGTAGTAAATTTCTGTATACCAGCAATGCGTATGTAAATAAATCAAGCATCACCATAACTTTGTACTACATTATTGTTACGGAGCTTGATGCTCCTTGATAAGTGGCTAGTAGTAAAGCTGTCAACCTATCGTTGGACTCGATTTTTATAGTATGGGAACAAGTTCGTTTTCCTTTACTGAGGGTCTGCGGAGTTAGTCGAGGAACCTTAAGAGTAGATAGTTTACTTTATGTACGATCACGAAAGCTGTTTTGTGACAATTATTTAGGTTTGTTACAACTACGATTGCAACACAAACGACTAACGAATACTACAAGATCGATTTCCAATCAATTTCTCAATCGTCCCACCAATTGAGCTAAGCCCTACAGCAATTAACTATAAGTCTGTGAGCGTTTACAAAGGTTAGACAACGATGTGCTAGATCGTCTCTCAAACTAGTATCCAAAATCTCGTACAAAAACAATCAACAGCTGTGTACGGCAACTTAAGTTCATTTCTCAGCAAGTACAAATGTTCCCTCCAACATCTAAACCGAATATGATATTTCTAGAAATCTTCAGATCAAGATAACCTAAACCCAGTTTAGATGAGTTATCCAATCACACAATGACAACGCATGCTAAATATTTCCAACACGACTACACTTAACCTTAATCAAAAACAATCAATTACTTCACCAAGTCTAAACATAGACAACCGGAAAATACATAAGATGATTCACCTATTTTCTAGCAGTCTTTGCACGACAGTACTATACAAATGATGACTAGGCATGATTTCGTAGCTCAATTTAATTGCTAATTTTCTACAGCCCTGTTACGGCTATGTCATACTGAATGCTTGCATAATGAATTCTACTGTTTGTATATATCACTGCTATGCAAAATTGATAATTTTGCTATGACAATTTTGCATAGCAGTGGATATATATATCGTTCATTTCAGTATTGTGTACAGTTCGCCTAAGTATTGTCGAACACGATATCATGTAGTCATAAGCATTACCATAATATCATACTACATTAACGCTAGCCATGGACAACGAGGGAAATAATTCCCAAATAGATCATGCAATTTACATATTTTCTAGCAGTCCTTGCACTTTAGTACTATACGAATGATGACTAAGCGTGATTTCATTGCTAAATTTGTCGCTAATTTTATTATACTGTCTAAAAAGATGCTCATTGCTCAAAGGCAGCGATCATGTTCGAGTAAAAGGTGCAGTACAACGAGGGTGTCCAATACTCAGTGTCCTGGACGAGAGACAGTATAGCAGCAATGGACCCACTAGGTGTAATTTTGTCATTGGTTACTACCAGCTGCTCATACCATAGTAAACTATAATACTGTTGTCATGGTAAAATTGTAATAGGAATGATTTGTACAGTACTGCCATACGTAAACTAGGCTAGTGGAAGTTTCTGCCTGCTTCTTGCTTAGCTCTTTCCATTATGCCATCAAGAAATCTGTGACTCTATAATTTCAACAAGAAAAATGGCTGAAACTGATGCAGTAAACGATGGTTTGTAATTCATGATAGTCAAATTTCTTAACAAGATTGTTTCTACCTTCTTAATAGCAGCAATGATTGCATCGAAGGATGCAATGTTATGATCGTCCTAGAAGGATCATATTCCTGCATATTTCTACCTCAACGAATACTGTACTGTAGATAATAACTTATAAATAACTGATTCTATTTTTAAAAAGTCATGCTTAAATAACGTTCTACAGATTGCATAATACTTCTCGTTGCTCGTATGTCAAGTATGTAACTGGCGAATACTGTACTGTAGATAGTGTTATAAATAACTGATTCTACTTTGAAAAAGTCTTGCTTAAATAACGTTCTACAGAGTGCATAATACTTCTCGTTGCTCGTATGTCAAGTATGTAACTGGCGAATACTGTACTGTAGATAGTGTTATAAATAACTGATTCTACTTTGAAAAAGTCTTGCTTAAATAACGTTCTACAGAGTGCATAATACTTCTCGTTGCTCGTATGTCAAGTATGTAACTGGCGAATCGTACAGTAGATAATGTTATAAATAACTGATTCTATTTTGAAAAAGTCTTGCTTAAATAACGTTCTACAGAGTGCATAACACCCCTCGTTGCTCGTATGTCAAGTATGTAACTGGCGAATCGTACAGTAGATAATGTTATAAATAACTGATTCTATTTTGAAAAAGTAATGCTTAAATAGCGTTCTACAGAGTGCATAACACCCCTCGTTGCTCGTATGTCAAGTATGTAACTGGTGAATACTATACAGTAGATAGTGTTATTTATAACTGATTCTATTTTCAAAAAGTAATGCTTTAATAACGTACTACAGAGTGTATAATATCTCTGTACGTTGTTCGTATGTCAAGTATGTACCTAGTGAATATTTTTGGATTCTTGTTTGCCAATTTACCTTCGTAGTGCTATTGCACTGTATTTTAATCTCTCAAAGTAGGCTTAATTAAAGCAACGCTTTGTGCAGATTGTAAACGTACTGTAGGGATTAGAGTCTAAGACTACAGCACACAGCCTTATTCTATTCTTGCGTAAGATACAACTTTCATACGTTGTATTTTACACCTCAGTTAACAACTGTTGATCAATCTCTTTTTGATAACCCATTAATTACTGAAATCGATTGATAGTAATAACAATTTATAATTCTGTATCATTTTTATGGCATTTATCATTGAACATTATTGGGTATTCGTGTTACATTTCAATGATGCTAGCCTCAAGCACAATATTGAAAGACTAAAAATGTTATTGCACATAGAAGGATGAAGTGTTAAAAAACAAATTAATAGTATAACAGCCAGATTGCACTATGCTTGCTATCGATCAAAAGTGTTGCAAATAGGACTGATTTGATAAATCAGATCAATTTCCACATCGTATATTAAAATATTTTCTAGCTGCTAGTCCACTACTTACAGCTTCTGTATATAACTCTCATTGCGTTACAATTCCTGTATAAAATTAAAATAAAATTCCAACCTAATCTTTTCTATTCTGCCTTTTATTCTGTATAGACTTACTGCACCAATCCATTAAAAGGAAAAAATCAAGCGGCAAAGAAGTAAGTTTAGTCATAATCCCCGACGTTAGGCCGTAATTTCTGCTTGAAATAATGTCACAAAACGAATCTGCCAATATTCTAAGTACGAGTACAAATACGCTGCTGCATACGTGCATCAATTCGTCTTAGATTGCTCGTCTGTTTGAGATATCGCCAAAGGACATCGATGATAGTATACAAAGTAGTACAGTATATTAAGCTTGAAAGTAATCGTACACTCAATTTTATTGGTGCATAAGCATACTAAGATAGAAAATAGTAATAAGTGTCTCTTATCTCTTTCTATGGTGATATTTATGAATACTGTCCAGAGACAGAAGGCTCAAGCGATGGTAACCTCCTTTCTAAATAATCATTTGCCCCCAAGGTATAGAATTTCCAACGAGAATTATCTGCAAGTTATTCAAAAGAGTATTACTCTTGAAAATAAGGGTATCACTAAGATACAAAAAGCTAAAAAAAAGCGATGTAACATAACTCCATATCGAGAAAAACACAGAGAAAAACTACACTGCAGCTTGGAACTTAGTCAAAGGTACGTTATATAAATCTCTATCAACAATTCCCAGGCATTGCCTTAATTGATAGATGTTAGTTGCTAACATAGCTTTAAATGATGCAGGTTTGATGATTATATGCCACTACATAATTTATGGGTCGATTACATGTCCTGCCTTCTCAACATACAGAAACGAAGTACAACTTCAACCTGGTAAGCAGCTGACCTGATGTGATATACTTGATTTACCGTAACCAAAACAGTTATGACTTTGAACTTTATAAAAATTACCACAGAGATTTACGTGATGATTCATCATTATGCATAAATTTGATAATGGAGGTATAAACATTGTCTTTCAGCAGTCTAAGCAAGGAATATACTCAGAAACTTTTAAAAGCGGATTATCACGGCTGCTGGATTACCGGTACAAATGCCACTATGCGTAATTCCGTATTGCGAAACCTTTCATTATTTAATAATTTAATCACTTAAACTTTACACTTTACATTCCAGTGACTCGATCTAGGTGTCCGTCCTACATTGGCATATCTGGAATTGTGTTACAAGAAACCAAAAATGCTCTTACATTAATTGCACCCAGTAATAAAGTCAAATGTAATTATCCAGTAATGATTGAATATTTAACACACAATATTTTAGTGAAAATTTTTTTGTATGATAGTTTGTTACTGTACTGCCAGAACGTTCAATAGTAATTCTATAATTATAGGTTGTTGTATTTAATTTTCTGCTTAACTGCATCAATCCCATAAACTCAATGAATCATCCTTCATTTATGATAGGCATACCGAAAACAAACAACATTTTCACCTTCAAAATTGGAGATTTAGTTTTTACTCTCTATGGTAACCAGTTTCGATATAGGTCAACTGACAGGGCTGCAAGAAAATTCAAGCTAAAATCAACGATTGATTTGTGAATCAGTATTCATGCTTCAATTTTGATACAAGGCTGTATTAATTGTACTGTATTTGTTCATGATTCGATTTCTAACCAATTGTTATATTAACAGAAAATCTTTAGCGATATTTAATTTAAGCCTTATTTGGTAATCCACTTGAAAATATTGATCTTTCTTGGATGCTGTTACGCATTCTCGAAGCACTCTAGGCTATTTAAGAATTCTATATTTCGAGAAAAACATATGTGTACAGTAAATGTATGTGTAAATAATACATAAAATATACAGTAATACGTGAGTGAATTATCGATAATTATAATTCATGTACGGAGTATGCACGAAATCGGATATGCTAAGCGCAAATTTTTACTCTTCAATGGGCAAAGATTTGGGCCCTAGTTAGAAGCCAAAGCCGTACACTATAAATAGTAAGTAAGAAAATCTAGATGCCATTCATCAATAGACTAGGCGATGCTAACATCACATTTATTACAGTAGAAATTGAATTCTTATAATGATTATTTGTAAATTCGCCCAGTGGGAATCACCACCTGGCATTATTTCAATCGGTGCCGTAGAATATAAACCCAGTTCAGTAGATAGGGGTGTAACACAGTCAATAGTAGCTATTCGATTATATTCTTACTGATATTAGCAGTCATTCATTACTTATAATGACGACATGGATTCATTTTTTTTCATCTTTATGCAACGCTAATTTTGCATTACTTGAATTTCTTGTCAGAATTTTCTTTTTTAAAGTAGGTATGTATACTAGTATGGGAAGTTGAAGACGTTGCCAAGTACTGTTTGTTAGTTACGGATACCCACCCATACAGTAATAGCTGACATTTGATCCGGAAGCATTGATGTTTTTAGAAAGGAAGGGTGAGGGAGCTAATGCTGTAACGTCTAATCCTATTGCCATATTTCAATTTGAGCAATATGACGATTCAAAGAATTGTGTTGTAGATGTATCATTTCCCCTATCAGTTATTCTGTAACTTAGGCGTAGTAACTACTGTAATTAGCAGATTAATCCATTCAATGAAGGGTATTAACAGTATTATAGTCTAGCACGGTCATTATTGATATTTCTTGATGATATTTATGTTAGTCAATCGTATGCGTACACGTGGACAGTGAGCAGTACAGTACTGTGCACCGTGCAGTTCTGTCGAGCCAGTCATCTAGCTCATTTACAGTATACTGTACTGTACAGTACAGTGTAAAGTTGTCCCTTTTGAGCATAAAGTTAACCAACCATAAGAAACTAGAATACTGTACTGTACTGACTGACTTACCGTACAGTATCATGCTACAGTACTACTGTACACTGTACACTGTACACTGTCGTACGCGCCCGAGAACCCTGCAATTGGCATACTGTACAGTACCGTACTGTACACAGTATGTACAGTACAATGCAGGCCATACTTTACACTGTAGAGTATTCAACATTTTGATACACGATTGAACAGTACAGTACAGTACTGCTCCAACATTACTTGTCAACGCACATGGGGAAGAGGTCAGCCCAGCACTCAGCAGTTCCCCCAAAAATAAAAAACAGATGAAAAAGTGACCACATCCCACCGTGCTACACAGTGCAGTGTAAACAGGGAAAGTACTGTACAGTACAGTATGTACTACAGTACTCAGTGTTTGTATCACAGTTATCATCACACAGTACAGTACAGTACTACAGTAGTGTACACTGTGCAGTACAGTACATGTACTGTACGTATTAGAAAGGTTGTGTGATAGCATGCGAGTACGTCTGAGCGGATCAATATTAAACCGGGAAAGCTGGTCAAGAAGTGAGAAAGACGTTATCGTTCTTTTAGAAATCCCTTCTTTGAAGTAGCCCCTGGCGTAAAATACAGTAAAAGAGAACGTCAAACGTCTGGCCCTCCCTCCACGACTATTGTGCTGTACAACAATTTAATAATAATAATAATGATAATAAGTATAATTAATTATTATTATATAATATATTGTACTGTACAGTACTGTACAGTGTACAGTGTTATACAGTACTGTACTGTACAGTACAGCACACTACTTTACAGTACAATGTATACTGAGTGTACAGTACTGTACAGTACTGTACTGTACAGTGCAATGAGACCCAAGTGCAATACACTACAAATACTGGATGCAGTACAGTACTATAGAGTACTGCACACTGGTAACCGTTATGTGAGTGCAATTGGCAGACGGACAGAAGCTGTCCC
>NW_002060947.1:5476484-5611722 GCF_000150275.1 Trichoplax adhaerens
TTCGTCACCGGTTGAAAAGGAACGAGCCCATGTGCTACGAGTGAAGTCATCCAAACGCGTCACTTGTTGCACTGGAAATCAGTCATTTGCTTCTATTTGGTGTTTCTTCTTGGCTGAAGAGTTGGATAGCGCATTTAGCGTGATATTTGCCTAGCTGACAGTTGGTTAATGTCTTCAATCGGTAGCTAAGAAAATTCAATTTGGCCTACAAGCATTGACTTTGAATTTTCTGAGCTTCGGACTAGCGACCATCGGTACTGTAGTCGACAACCTCACGTATACGATAGTATCAATAGAATCTCTATCCTCGTGGTTTTAAAGCAAAGCAGTCATTTGACCGGAAAAAATTTTTCATTCACCAGTGACGTTGAATCGCCACGCCATTGACTGACCTATTGAAAGTGTCTTCGTATCTTTTCGCCTTGAAGCTTCAACAGTGGAGTTTTACACAAATATCAGATTGCAATAACGTATCTGGTATCTCATTATCCAATAGTTATACTGACCTTTTCAAGATTAACACAAAGAATACTCAAGAAAAGGGTCGTCTTATCGGTGATCAAAATCTGTCGTTTAGACAAGTTTCAATTGAACTTCACCAAAGCTTCTCCAGTTAGCTACTGTGCGATCTATAGTTGCTTTGCGGTGTCCCCTAATTGGGCAGAAGAGGGATTATTAGTTTAGACTTTGCTTAGTCTAGCACAAAATATCCCCTAACTCTTGGTTCCTGCCGGACTTGTGAAATATTCATTTCACGCCATTGTCAAAAGTTCAGCGATCACTGATTACCTTGCAAGCTACAAGTGTGGTAGTACTCGAATATGGAAGCGGAACTGGCCAATAAGGTAGATGAAATCAAATTGGTTGACAAGGAGTCGAAGAACTCCAAAGAGAACGATGGAGTTAGCAAGCCAAATGAAACTGTAACTCCAGAAGGCGAACATGATGAAGGAAAACGTTTACCAAAGAAGGCAGCCTCGGATAGCGAGAATTCTGGTAAAAATCCATGGCAAAAGCCGTCTCCAACAAATGAAGTTGGACGTAAGTTGACAATGTCTTTGTGTAGGCTATTACATGATATCAAGTTTTATTGGATTCTGTGTGACCTCAGTTGAACAAGTAAATTCAGTCTGCATCAATGATGTTATAGAATCCATTTTGGCATCCTCATTCCTTTTATTTATAGTTTCTATCGATTAAGTCAGCGTACAGTAATGCATGATCTTCGATCACGTTAATAATACACATTTGCTATATTCTTATCATCTCAAGGTACTGTATTTGATTTATTACTCAGTGAACGTTAATGCAGTAGTCTACGCTGCGTATCTGTAGTCATTGAAAGTGCATGGCTATTTCCCCGTAATCATTTGGTAATGAAATAGATAGCTTCAAAAATTCAATCTTCCAATTTCTACGATTGATTTTAGATACTGAAAAGCGTAGCTCAGCCAATACTACTCCAATAGCTAGTAATGGTCCTAGCGTTAAAGAGACTAGTCGGCAACAGAAACCGTCAAAGGTATGTAATTGCATCGGATTTCCTTGGCTTTATTCGTTGAAGATTTGAATGCATTCTATAGGTTGAGTACTGTATAGTGTGGTACAGTAGTCGTGCACTCGATTGATTCATTTCATTCTTACATTCTGTCTCTTGTGTCCTTGATAACGGTGGCATCTTTGGATTTAGTTCTATTATAGCACTAACTTTATTACCTAGTTGGATATGCTTTTTTTAGTTTGATTACCAGTGAAAGTGTTTTTAGCATTGATTTAGTACTATTTCTTACAATGATTATAAATACGGCAGAATGGATCATACGATTGTGGTATCTCGCGGGAGTATTCTTTCTGACAGTACACAGTAACTTATGTTATCATTTTGTTTTTAAACAGGCTAATTTAGTTGATGTAGAAAATTGGCCGACTCCAAGTGAAACAGCAGCAACCCAAGGTCCTAATCAGGTTAGCTCGAGCGAATGATTGCTCTCTATTGGAGCGAATTTATTCATTATTGAGTCATGAAATGGCCATTTTTTTTTTACTGGTAACTATGTTTCATCATTTTTTCATTCATGCATAGTACATTATACAGTATGTTACTATGCGCATACAAGATCGAGATCGTACGTAGTCTGTATAGGCATGAGACCACTCCTCTCTCTGTCATGCAAACAGTACTCATGTGGTCCGGTCCCAATCTACAGTACAGTACTGTAGATTACAGTCTCCCAAGCTACGGTACTACCAAAAAAGTGGGTTGATCATGTTGAATTGGATGCACCCTTGTACGGGTACCCTGATACACTAGTTCTGTATGAGAGCTAAAGGAGTCGACAACGCATGTCATTGCTCATTTGCACCTTACAGTACATACAATTATTCTAGCGGGCATGGTACTGTAACTGCCACTGGACTAGCCAGCCGGTTTGGTACAGCATGTCTGAAAATTCCACGCGTGCTATGTTCCACACTTTCCATTGTACTGTATACCGTACAGGGCAGTCCCATTTTTTTCATACTAAAGGCAATCAATCCATGTAGGCTTGGGCAAACGCCTGTAAAGCAAAAAGTTCTCGTGGAAAAGGCACAAGACTTCATCAACTCGTACTAAAATGCCTAAATGATGCAGCATTAATGCTACAGTGAATATTGTGGTATCGTAGATGGAAAAGGAATAAATCCTTGACATTAACTTCCAGTATAGGACTGTCTGCTAGCCGGAACAGTTCGCTAACTCTTTGACGGACAACTTTGAACAATAAGGAACTCGTAGAAATGGTTGTCACTCAAAGTAACGATAGAACCGATAAAAGTACGACATCGCTTATTCAGAAATACAACTTTTCTCTTGATACGCTGCTGTGTTTACATTGCCAGACGTTATATCGGATAGTGAAGGAGTGATGCAAAAAATAATGGCTTTCCACTAGTAGTTCTGTCGTTTTATTTGCTTACGCCCCCGTTGAAAGCACGTGATTAGAATAGAATACTGGAAGGCGAGAAGGGCATGGAAAATAGATGGAGTCGAGTAGAGTATGTTGTACTTCCTCGTTACCGACTCTTACGTATTCGATTCCCATTCCTATCACTTCCTGGTCTTGAGTCAATACAGTGATAAATCGATGTCGTTTCTCAACTTATCGTCTTATCATATGGAATACATGGCATTGGTACATTTCTGTAATGGTTGCAACATCTCTTCCACTATTTGCCAACAGTTTGCGTTCTATGATCGCTTTCGTTTTTTATGAATTAGGTAGTGGTATCGATGCCAAGGACAAAATTCATCGGATGTATTCATGTCATAATAACCTATCGGTTGACGTAATAATAACAATAATAATCAACTATAAAATTGTTAATCATGCAATAAGGTGTTGATCTTGGTCGGAGCTTGGCACCTTTCCGTTGAGATTGATATTGGATAATAATATAATTGAAAGATCATTTTTAACAGGATCGATTTAGTTTTTACCTTATGACTTTAACCGAATGATTATAATTACCATCAGACGGGTTTGAAAGTAGCTTCTGAAAGTTTTAAATGTTAACCCCTGTAAAATCTTGTACGATATCTTGACTTGTCATGCTTTATCATCATTTTTCTGAAATAATGTATGATAGAATGCACTTTACAGCGTATCTAAAGTCTCGTGGAAATTTTGCAAGACTAATGAAAAATTATTCATTTCGTAATATCCAGATACCAAATAATATTCCTGCTAATGCTGGAGATAACGCAACTGCATCCGTTAAAATTACAAAAGATCAACAAGAAGAAAACCCAATACAAGCATCACCAACAGCTGAAGAAAGCAGCCAGAAAGTTGGGAAAAAGAAGAGTAAGTGTATAGTTCTTAAGCATTAAATGCCTACCTTGTGGGATTGATGTTGTTCATTGGATGACAATTTCTATTGATAATATTGCCCATTTCTTACAACAGATATAATATTCTACAGTAGTACTTACGGTAGACATGTAAATCTTAGATTAATGACTATTTTTTAGCCACTAGATGCATTAGTCAAATATTCATCAATTACAGTTGTAGTAATTGTTGCGTTAACTGTATTGTTTGATACCCCATCAGCCAAAAAGTGGGTCCCTCTGGAGATTGATCCTGTACTCCATCATCAGAGAACAAATGAACATGATGACAGACAGTTTGGAAGTCATCCAAGAGGCCATGGCAGACATTCAAATCATGGTGTATCTGGTCATGGTGGTAATCACCATCATAGGAATAGTAATAATCGTAATAGGGGAACTCGAGCCCGTGGAAATAATAAAAATAGAAATCGTGGTGGCAATAATAGAGGTGAGTATTAATTAAATGTGTAAATTGACTCACTATCGGCTTTCGATTTCATAATATGTAAATGAACACTTTTTTATCATTAGTTGAAAATAATCATCAAGGATATCCAAGGCAACATCAGCCTCCTTACATGTATCCCACAGTCAATAATATGATGCCTCAACCGCAAACTATGGCGGCTACTGCAGCAGCTATGGGAACAATTTATCCTAATTATAACATTTATCAGCAAACGTTTTATAATCAACAAGCTGCTCTTTATAATCCATCTCTATATCAACCTGTAATACAATCGGATCAAATGGCTTTAAAGGATGCTATTCGAAAACAAATGTAAGATCCCATTGGTCATCTTATTAATAATACAATGTAGCATGAATTTATATAGTACTATCTTTGTGGTATATAGAATTTAGTAAATTTTGGTACGTTATTTGGCAAAGTACAGGAGTGTGATGAAGACATTATTATTAGTGTGTAATAGAATACTGTATTGCCGCCATATGTAGATATTTAATTGAAATTAAAAAAGCATGGATTAAATTATTATTCTTATTACCTAATGGTATCACTTGAATGCGTAACACTTCATAAAGATATTTATAACGTTAGTTTTGGTATACTGATATATTCGATTTTATAGTAAGTTCGTAATAATTATAATTATCTAGATCTCCATTTGACTTGTTTTTATTTCATTTGTAGTGAATACTACTTTAGCCAAGAAAATCTTTTAAAAGATTTTTACTTGCGCCGTCAAATGAATGCAGATGGTTTCATCCCTGCAAAAACAATTGCTGTATTTTACAGAATGCAAAAATTAACGAAAGATGTCAACGCTATTGTCAATGTAAGGATATGAATATAATGCGTACTTAACGTTGTTCTGTTGACTCGGCAAATATTTTTTTAACTTTACTTGATTTATAATCAATTAATTTCATACTATTTACCGTAATACAGTAGTGTATAGTGTATTCACAGCGATTTTACTGTAGATAATCTCAATCTTATCTCTGCTACCTTTTCATTTTGCTTAGGCCGTAAGTGACAGCGAAGTCGTGGAAGTAATAGGTGATCAACTACGGTGTCGAATTGACCCGAAAAAGTGGCCAATGCAACCGGAAGGTGCGATACCGGAAGCTAATCGGCCGTTATGGGAAAATACTACTCCTCGTCAAGAACAAGTGCAAGGTATTGCACAGTAATATAACCCTGCGAAAAAATAAGAAAAACGTCGATTTGTCATACTGAACTTTCGTCGCCATTATATTGATACTAATTCGCAAGAACGAGTATAAAATCTCTTGAAAGTATTATCATAAAAATTATGAATAATTTACAATGATACGACGCAAACAAATTGAGTAGTTTGAAGTGTAAACGCCGTGGTACTGTATATAGTCTTGAATTTACACGGGAATCAAGTGAAATTATAAAGAATCTTTTATTTTGAAAAGAAGTTCAGTAATTAGCTGTACTTAAATTTGTTGGTACTATCGATCAAGAAATCGATAGCTTCACAAGATAATACCTTTGCGATAGGTTAAACTGACCGACTTTAGAAGAAACATTTATTTTAAAATATATGGTACCAAACGCCATTGACCAATGCAATGATTGAATAAGATACAGTACAACACTTGACTTCAACCTAAAGAAATAAATTGTCAAGTGCCATAGTATTTTTTATGATATAATCTGTTGTATGCCATATAACGTGTTTGCCTTTTTGTTTGTAATTTATATATACTTCACAAAAAAATATATGTAATGAATGAGTTATCACATCAATGTGTATCGGTAGTTTTACCGTTTTCAACAGTAACTCTATTACGTTATGGTAAGCGTTGATACTTTGTCATTGTTGGATAATTCATGGAATGACTTAAATGTCTACCAGTTTGGCGTGCATTGTCAAAGTTTGCGTTTTAGCAAAAATTTACCAACGTCTAACCTTTAGTAATACCTACGCTGTTGATAATAAGGCTGACAAATAGACGTCATGTAATTAAAGTAGCTTGCTAGTTTTGTTCTTTAACTCGTGCAAGTGGGTATTTGCACGGTAATATCCAACATTGTATATTACTAAGTTCCTACAGGCATCCCTAACTAGTAAGTAGCCAATACTTATTATTATTATAATTATATTCCGTATTTTAGCAAAGCTCATCCCAATAAGTTTCGCTAATCTTTAAATGTGTAGTTAATATGTCAGTGCTTAATCTAAGTTGTATGCTGCTGACATTAGTAGAAAATTAACTGTGATCATAATGAAGAACTAATACGGTATAGTGCTGTAATACAGTACTTCTTTTGCTACTAAATATTAAAACAAATTGGTGTACTAATACTTATCTGCTAAGCCCATTTAATCAGAAAGATGTTTTAAGTTTACTATGATATCGTGCAGTATATCCGTTGATCGATTTTTCATTTTTAAGTTAAGGGTATCAACCTTACTAAATAATTATTAATAACTGATCATGAAATGTATCATGTATATTATCACAGCGCAGTAATGATATCAATTTGCTACTATTGTAACCTTAAAATATAGCTCACAGTTACGAGTAGATTGATTTAGTTATGGTATTGTTTTTGCTTATTTTGTTACTACGGTAGTTGATAACGATTTAGTTAAGCGATGATTTATTACAAGGTAGATTGTTAGTGGTTCACACTTGTTGTTGCTCCTGTATACAAACATAAAATATATCATACATATATAAATATATATATATATATATATATATATTTACGAGTAATCTGCATACATTTAGCATGACCACTCATCAATTAAAAGCTTTTGCTTCTTAACCATCAGTTGCTTGTTTTATCTTTGTGGTTATTCTGTATCTTGTTGTATTTGCATGTCATTATTACTAGATGCTTAGTTTACGCTGGTTAAGTATATTATTAAAATGATAAGTCCCGGAACTAGTTCAGGATAGAAGATGATTAACAGTTACTATTTAAATTCATTACAGAGGAGAGTCAGTCTAATGTTACGAGAAAATCAAAGGGTGAAAGTGGAGCTAATTTTGAAGGTCAGATTACTCTTCTGGAGCTAATCTAAGCAATTGTATTAATACTTTAATACGTCTGCTTTGTCTTCTTTCGATACTATACAATTTTTAATTAGGCTAAGTACGATACTGTAGTTTTAATAAGGGTAATGTACAGTGTACATATACACGCATAGATGTGTATTTGCAGCTTACCATTTATTTATTCCAATGTATAGATAGATATACGAGATACATAGCTAAATTATTTGTTATTAAGTTAGAAACCTTTTGGCGAAAAAAATCAGACAGTGATAGCTGCTAAAGTATGATTGAGCGATTTATACGTACTTAATTTCAGGTAGTAGTATGCCTCAGGTCGCTCAAACGAATCCGCCATTACCTGAAGCGGAGAAAAATCAGAAAGGTAGAACCGAATTTTTTCTGTAGCTACAACAATGTGTTAATTATATGGTGACTTGCTATCAATCCTAAGTACTATGGTCTGTCAAGGAATCTAACTTGCTAAATGAAATCTAGAGGTCAACCTTCAAATACTTTAGTATATCAGTACGAAGCAGTTAAGAAAACAATAGATTATAGCATGATTTCAAATTTGATTCAAAGCAATTTAGTAAGGTTGCATTGATATTTAACCAAATGGGATTATATGGCATGAGTATCCAGATAAAATTTTATAATTAAATTTTCCCATATTGGATTTGAGCCTTTAGTGATCATAAATATTTCAAAATTTTTTCTTGTATTTACGATTCTTCCAATTTCTTTGTAGACCCTGACCTTACTGCCGATAATGAATCGGAAAAGGCTGATACTTTTAAAACTGTGAAAGGTAATTATAGTCTTCGTTGTTTATGTTATAGGCCCTAATTAACAATATACACTTGTAGCTTTTCTAATAAAACAGTGCGGCTACTTGCTTATGAAGTCAGCATAGTATGACCTGTTGCATCAATGTGCTTTTTGATAAATTTATCAACATTTGATGATTGTTGGTAACTCTTTCATTGAATACGTTATATCTGCTAGACACTCATGAAGAAAAAACGAAAACAACTAGAACGCAAGGTATGACAAGCAAGCTACGTATATGAGTAATACAATTGCTACCAGCAAAGTTTCACTGTCTTTCCGTCTGATACATGTATAAATATAACATGTGGCTTGTTAATTAGTTATTCAATGGCACAGTATGTAACCGTATTGGCTATTATTAATTATTCGTTTGCACGTTATATTATACCCGTTATGTATCTAAAATCTAACAGAGGAGAGTGTATCTACTACAGCTTCCGTACAGAAATCAAATTATGGTAATTAAACCACTTTGTCTAAGTTTTACTGATGGGACTATTTCATATATTATTTTACCAAATTTATAATAAGTTTGATTGGTATATTCTCGTTAATCCTATTCTATATTGCGACGCCACTTTGATTGTATCTGATTTTAAAATTTGTTTACAAGTACACTTGTATAAATGTAATTAGTCATAATAATGTTAAACATTTCCCATGGTATGCGTCAAAGTCGACAGGAATAAAATTTTAATTCATTGCTGTCTATCGATATTATTCTGTAATATTCTATAGGAAGCTCAGTGCATACAGAAAAATGGCAAGAAGTAAGAAGAAAAAAGTGGCAAAATACGAAGCCAAGCAAGGTTTTTGATCATGTCCTATTGATAATACTGTACTTAGTAGGAGTCTTTATAATTTTCAATTCCTTGCAAAAATTAAAATTTATGTATATTTATAATAAAGAAATATGGTGAAAAATTCACAAGTCAAACCTATCAAGGTAGCAACTATGATAGAGAATTAGAATTTGACTTGGAAGAGGAGCTACAGTTTGGTGGGAGAAAGAAAACATTTTCTGAGTGGTACTATCTGCTTATGCTTTTTTTCATTGTATCTTGCTATCGTGGTATATTTAAAGTGCTGTATTGTAATATTTATTTGTTCAATTAAATCCAATGAACTGCACAATCTTCCTTATAGGTCTGACGACTCAGATGAAGAATTTGATGATGGTGATGTGCAGAAAATCATAATAATTACGCAGACGCCATATATAAGTAAGAAGCACCCTAGTGGTGATCGAACTGGTGTCTTTACTTCTAGAAATAAAATGACGGAACAGCATGCTGAAATTATCAATGAAGGGTTATATTATTACGAACAAGTTAGTAGCTATTCTTTTCTGCTTTCAATGTTCCTTTCGTTTCCTTAAGGTGCAAATCTTCATTTACAACGTCTAATAATTGCCCTTTGAAATTTAATTAGGACTTGCAGATAGGTGCAGGTTACAAGGTACTTTTAACATCAGTTTATCAGAGTTGATTACGGAACTGCTAGTATGTATGCATTTACTATATGTTTTTATGGCTAATTGCTCCTATGTCTAATTTAGAATGAAGTTTCAAGCTGCTTCAAAAAAGTAGATGTAATTTCATCTAAAGAATTTGAAAGTCAATTACATAATAGTGATTCCTATCGAAAACCTAACGTCCAGGAAGATTTTCCTTCGTTTTATGTTGATAAAGATCAGGATAGCAAAGATAGCAGCAAAAGTGAAGGTAAAAGTCAAGAGAAGAGACAACGAGCAGCTTCCAAAGGTAATAAAAAGACCGATGCTATAGTCATCGGTAAAGGTGCAAGTGGAGACAAACAGAGAACGAATAAGTCATACGATAAAGTAGAGGCAAGGTTTTACCCGTTACCGAATAAATCGCAATCGATGGCGAAGAAGGTAGTAAATGATAAGTTTTGCTGTAATAATAATATTTTCATTACTCAACTCGTAATCGTTAAAGTAGCTGCTAAATATATACCAACAATATCGATAGGCAACAAACAAACAGAAAACGAAATACAGTCGCAATCCTCCAGTTGAAAGCCATGTTGGCTGGGTGATGGGAGCTGAATCCTATGGTTCTAAAAGTTCAGAGTAAATATTAAATATTCATAACAACATTTTCCGTACTATATAATTATTTCCCGTAATACAATTATTTATTTAAATTTTACCAATCGTAAATGTATTCTCGCTAGAATGAGCGATGCCACAAACGAACTAGTAGCTGGTGAGAGTAGTTATTCAAGCTCATATGGTACACCACGATCAATTCCTAAATTTCAGCATCCTTCACACGAAATGCTTAAAGATAGCGGCTTTACTAAGTTAGCTTATTCAAAGTTTAGAGTGAAGTGTCTTAAAGGTAAGTAGTATATTCATATTGACATTTGCAATTGCATATTCCATGCAAGGAAATCTTGGCAGCTCAGCATAACTTTTTATCATTCGTATTCGTGCGTTCATTATAAACTAAACAGAGCGACAGAAACTCGGAATTGGTCAGTCTCAGGAAATGAATACGCTATTCAGATTTTGGTCTTTCTTTTTGCGATCACATTTCAATAGGTTTATTACCATACTATTAATAATCCTTCTATTAAACCTATCCCAGTATTGTGAAATTAAATAAAATCGTAACCTAATTATTCCCCTAGAAATATGTACGAAGAATTCAAACAGTATGCAGTCGAGGACAGCAAAGCTAGTTATAGGTATTTAAATTATCTCTAAATACTATTTTATTTACGAGAATATCGATCTAAATCGAAATTTTGGTTTTGGTTAACATTTGGATATCTGAATTTATAACCCGATTTAATTGTTGCTTTTATTTCATTCGAATAGATATGGCATCGAATGTCTTTTCCGATTTTACAGCTATGGCCTTGAAAAGAAATTTCGTAGCGATCTTATGCAAGATTTTCAAAAAGAAACACTTCAAGATTATAATTCTGGTACTATAATAACAATAATATAGTCAATTTCTATGCAAAATTACCGAAATATAATTAGTTTATAATGATGATTAAATTATTTTCCACATGTGTGTGTATTTCGGGTCTGTAGGCAATCTCTATGGTTTAGAAAAGTATTGGGCATTCCGTAAATACTATAAGGTAAGTGTAGTTGTTTTACACCTAGGTATGCAATTTTCGAGTACTTTATCCTTCTATGAACATTTTACGTAAATCATAGGGAAGTCGAAAGTATCATACAATGCCTGAGCTAGAGGTTGCTTTGTCAAAATATAAAGCGTTGGAAGATTTTCGAACGGTCAGTTGCATGATGATATATTATAGTGCACTATATAATTTGAAAGCTTTATCGATACGTTTTTCTGCCCTTAGGCTGTTGCACCTCAACAGGAATAATGCCAGAATTAGGATAATACAAAGTTATCTTTACTTGTATAAAGATATCTGCAGTAGTAATAAGTTCTAAGTACAAATTTCAACGCAAATATGTGACAAATTTTATTTAGTGTTAATTTAATTGGACAGATTTATATTTGCTTAATGATTGCTTGTAAACTTTTTGTTCGTGACATTATTAATTATAATAAGACCACTATTACCCTGATTTTTTGTATATGCCGCGCAAAGACGGCGATAATTCTATTCATATCTGATATCAAACATTATTAAAATTTATTGCTAACTGCTGGGTGAGATCCCTTTATAAAATTTTCTCTTAGTAATCATGATGGTAACACAAGATCAAAAATGAAAGCAAAGCATATATGATCTTTTATTTGAAATACTTGGCACCAGTGCAATCTTGTTTAAACGCAAAATTTTTATTTCGCAATACAGACAGATATTGAATACTAGATTATTATGTATAGAATGGTCTAATATTTACTTATTGATTTGATAATTAACTTTTATAATTTGAAATCAATAATTAATCAGCTACTCATGATCTTTGTAAGTAATCTTGTTTAGAATACCTGCATATATTACTTCAGATCTGTAGATTATTACATTTATATTAATATCAGAGGTTTCAAGGTATTTCTATATAAATTTCTCACCACATAGGATATTTACTGTGTGCTAGTCAGCAATTGGGGAGTATTCGTATTTACTACCAAAAAAAGATGCGTGGTATCTATTAATAAATTGCGTATTACCTCCCTGCCTATATTAATGCAAATTAAAGTCTAATAAAAGGATCGAAAAGTTGCTTTCCTATGATCTACTTGATATTTCTGCTGGTGACGATAAAATCTATTATTACTGATTTAAGTCTTGCTGTTACAAAGTAATCACAACCAGATAATATCGTTACACTGGTGGTGTTAGCTTATGACTTAAGAAGCGTTTAGTAATCGCCGTTGTAAACTGAAATTTTATTAAAATGCAACCGCAGGATACAAGTATCCGTGAACGCTACGTTACTGAACTTGAAAAATCATCACGAGAAGAACTTTAATTTATTAGTAATAACTAACAGATTGTTACAACTTATCCATGCTTTAACATACAGGTACTTTCTAGATAGAACTAGAAATTCCAATCAGCTTAAATTGTCCAGGTATCTTTTAGGCAAATTACAAGACCGATTATAAATGATACTATCGTTAGTTAACAAGGCAGAGATGGCATTGCTTCTCCATCTTAGGTATATTACATTTGGATTAATTGTAGTGGGTAGGAGGTAATGACTAGATATTATTTACGACGTTAGATGCCGCAAAAGTAAAGGAATGGTAAGTAAATGCCTAATGTCATTGTATGATATAATACTACTCTTTCAAGGGGAACAAACATCCACAGGAATCTAACGATCGATAGGCGAAATCTGTATATGTTTAATTTATAAATATTTCATATTCAAATGCAGAATGTAACCACAAAGGATTGTAGACAAAACAGCAGTAGTGGAAAATTTAAAAACGTGAACTTGTAAATATTATAAAAATTAAAATCTTGATTGGCTAGCATTAATACGTGCTATAAGCGTAAAATTAAGTGGTATACAGTAAAATAGTAGGAGTAATTTATTGATTTACAATTAAAAATGAGAAGCATTGTTCCGTAAAATTTACCAATCGTAATATTCTTCCTCTACAATAAGTATGAATTCAATATCGTGTAAGCGTTAATTCTATAATAAATGTTAAAAGAGTACATTACAAATCATTTACGAATAGGCAGATTAGATACTACTTAAAAGGTTCTTCGGATTAGCTTATTTGCTATGAATTTATCAGACATCTGGTATCGTCTTCAATATCAAGGGATTCATCAGCAGTAGAATCGACTAAAGCAATCTGTGCCATTGCAGCAATGGCTTCTAAAAATGGAATAGTAAATAGAAAGAATTAATAAATGATTTCATCGCTATGAATTATACACCATTTCACGAATAAATAAATAAAATTAAAACGAAATTAAAAAAAATATCTTACCTTCTTTTCTGGATTCATTGGTAGTTTCTATATTACTACTCTCCATATTAGTAGATTTACTCCCAATAACGATAGGAAAATCGACGTGTAGATCCTTAGAGAATGGAATAATAGCAGCTACCTAAAAGATTCATAAATAATAATTTATTAAATCTTGTAGCAAAAGATTAAGCTTCTTTATTGATATCAGTTCTCTACCTGAAATATATAGGTTACATTAACATTTAATGCAAGTGATTGACTAGTAGGAGGAGTACTCGGAATAGGAATAGTCTGATTACTGCTTTCATAAGTCTGACAGGGAGAAATTTCATTTTTTGTATATAACTCCTGTATAATTGTGCGTATAGTCTTGGTATGGCCTATCAATTCAAAAATATAGAATTTATTTCTAGCTGGTGGCTTTTATAAATTTGCTAAGATATCAACAATCAATTTTAGATTAAACTGAAAGTTTTACCTTCTGCTGCTACAGCCAGACAGCCGATAAATCTTACTCGGAGACATGGAATGGTTCGATTGGACAAATTTTGGCATTTAATATCTAGTGAAATAGACTCCCCTGGGCGATAACCGCTCCGATCAATACTTGCATTTAGCTTAACGAGTCCAGGTCGAAAGCAGAAACAGCAGAATGATATATCATTTTGAAGTGGAGATGGTGATTGCTTATTAAGTAAAAAGAATTATAAACGTTAATTTTGGGATGATTTAGCGAGACTGTGTTTAACATTTCCGATATCGTTATAGGCACTGTTGATGATATCATCCATAGGTATAATATATTTCCTTTTCGTGATTGAATTAAATATCAATATACACGCAAGAGTCAGAAATATTAAAACATACGTATACAGTGTATAACATATGTGGATCACACAGTAGGATATAATGTGATGTCGGAGTTGCCTATTCATCTTCTATGGATACTTACTAGTAATGTTGGGCCAATATCAACCTGCTGGGTAACCTGAAAAGCCAATTCCTGCTGATGATCATCATTGGGAGGATTTTCTAAAATTGCAACCATATTATAGCGGATATAGCAATCTTTACCACCTTCAAGTGAACTTGGAAGTGCAATATCGGTTGGTAATTGATAGCTAAACTTGAATTCATTTGAGCCTTCTGGTAGTGTTAAATTACTGATTCGAGGTTGGCTATCTTCTATGCAGGAGAACAGAAATAAATATTATATTCGATAGGCGCAATAATAACGAATATTTATAATCAGACCCGCAGGGATACTAGCTTTAAACGAAGTAAATTTATGTTATTCTTAATAGACTCATTAAATATAGCTATATAGTAACTTGAGAATTCACTTGTATAAAATTTGCAAAGTATTTTAAAATATTACTATTTAGTTCCTAATTTTTCTATCGAACGCTGTAAAATTAACTTATTGATGAAATTACATCTCTGCATTCCTTTCTTAATAGTAGTAATACCTTCACCCCAAATGGAAATTGTCGTATCTAAGTAGACTTGCACTTCTTTATAGATATAGGGCTTGCTTCTAACTGATATTCGAGATTGAACACCATCTGAAACTTGAGTACATGCAGTTCCGCGAAAACGAAGACGAATAGCTCTAGCATTCATCGTATTTCTCAATTGAACTCTAATAGAACCTTCTATTACTTCACCAGGTGAATATTCTGCATGTTCTTTATCAAGAATAATTTGCAATTCGATATCTTGAGTCATTTTGATTGATGATTTCTATTAAGAAAAGAAATATTAGACATTACAGTCATGATTCTTCCATATAATTGTCATACCAACTATCTTAGAACAATATTAGCCAGTATTGGATACAAGAATTAAGCAATAAACCATACAGAAGATCTCTTAAGCATGAATTTCAATGACTAATAATCTCTCTGGTTTGATTTATAGGACAAAAGCATAATTAATTCAACCCCATGGTACATTACTTTACCTTTATGCCATTATATTAAATGCCCTTCACTAGTTATAATCGGTGACAATATTACTAGATAGAAAGTGAATGTGTCCGTTTAAATTCAAAGGGTAATACAGAGTTTTTGCGGTGGATAGAATATTCGTATCTTGCCATAAATATGCATTTTAGCTTTTGCTAATATAAATACAAATATTCTCCCTGCGCTTATGGTGGTATACAGTACATGACCGATTATTTTCATATTTACGTATGTTCGATGTAAGATTATGGACTACTCCAGTATTAGTGATGTTTACAACCTCCTTAAGTGTAATCTAAGTGGATGATGGTTGCTTTAATACATAAACAACCTTAATTTAGGAATCGATAGACTAAAATAGTAGTTGTGAACTAGTTTAATAACAGCAGTCAATCGTTTACCTTATTAATGTTAAAAACTGTAAGTACAACTACTAAATTTAGATGTAATGATTGAGGACTATAAGCTTTTATAAAATTTTGAAACTGCATCCAAAAGTTTAGAAGATTTATTGCTAAAGCGAAAAATTGAGAAGATTGGAATATATTTGAAATTAGCGAGGACAGAGTACTGTATCGCAATTTAATTTACAGTTAGTTTAAGATTACCCTAACGACTGAGTAATATGTCAATTTTCAATAGCAGTTAGTTGCGGGAAACACATTCTCAGCACAGGTTGCAAGCTAGGAATATTCCTAGCCTGTAACAAATCGTTATCAAATTTAGTAGTATATTTAAAATATGCAAAGAGCATAAGCTATCATTAATTTGATATCTGTATTGTTATCGCAAGCTCATAACCATAGATTTTATGCATCTATCTAAAATTAATATCAACACTTACGTTAATATTACTACTAGAACTAAATCAGATAGTAAGTGTATTTTTTCCCTAGGAAAGTGGTTAAGGCGTTACTGCAGATATATCGCTGATAAAATCCAAATCACAATCACGTTATAAGTAGATCCAATTAACTGATATAATTGTTGCTTGAAATTTAAGTCGATCTATAATATAGTTTAATCACAGGTGTTAATTTTTTTTCGTATATCGAAACAATCTGAAGTAAGTTAAGCATAGTAGTAAATGTTGCTGCTTCTTATCTTACTGTCGATTCTCAACTGGTTATAACCTTAGCGAGCCTAATTTATAACAATAGCTGCGATACTACCAAAATTCAAATTTAGCGCAATATATTTGCATCTTAAGATGGAAAGAAGGAGTAGGATAGTGCTAGATTACGCTATATTTTAATTTGATCTCGATCAAACTAAAGCCAGAACAATAAATTTACTTTTAGACTAATAGCATACCTTTCGGATATATTAATTCAATTCGATTATTGACCAGTTTTGAAAGTTTTTAGATACGAAGACAGAGAGTAGCATTTAATTACCCCCTAAATTTTCCTTTAAGCCGGCTAGAAATGATGGGAAACCTTCAGTAAAGCGTTGTAGTTACCACTCCTTAGTCCCGGTAGGGAAACGCCAACAAAAGCCGTGATTTAATAAATCACGACTGTGGGTTAATGAGGCTTTTAACTATACACTTGTCAATATGTATTCTACGTACAATGCTTAACTATTGTTCTCATAGGCTGTCTGTACATAACCCAAGGCCTCATTGCATGTAAAATTCAATTCGACTTAATCCGATCTATTGTCGAGGTAGTCAAAGGATTAGATATTGTCTTGACGAAATTTCCTTGAATTGACCCCTGCTACCTTTGAATATAGCTTTAATTGACTACCTTCAACGATTGTGCGTGTCCATTCCATTTACCATAGTACATTGTTGTAAGCAGAATATGCAAATGACAATTATTAATAATATTATTCAGCGCCAGGAAAAAATAGTATGTTATGTATACGGTACAATAGCCCTATTAGTCAAAGTCGAATTCAATTAAAATGCTCCTGAACTTCAATGCGATCATTATGCGGTTTGATAAGGCGATGCTAATTAATATTAAGCATACGAATCTTCATAATAAGAAAGGTTTTCAGATGGAGTGCGTAACAATATAGTCATGACTTCTTTCAAGTATTATAAGAATTTTAGCGAGATATTACTGTACTACTACTGCATTATATAGGAGTATTCATTAAATTCTGCATCAGTTAGCAATAAATATTTGTCTTATTTCTCTTAATAAGTTATAATATCCGTATAGCTTTATTATTCAAACCTATATAGAGCTATCAGATAACTTTAAGCAGGCGAAAATAACTGTCTACTTAATTGATTAATGATGTCAGTGACTATGTTACTGTGTAAGGATTATCACATCCCATCCCTTGTAGAGAAGGTCGTGCTATTTGCATTCATCGAATAAATTACGAGAAAATGTGTTAAATGACATTTAAATAAAAAAAATATTTCTCACACGTATTAACAATTAGGCCACTGAAAAGTTCACCTTTATTTGACAGAGTACGCGTACATTTCGTAATGTTCTGTTACAGAAATTAGCTGATTCTTTACATGTAGTGTAAATAAAATAAAATAGATTTCATACCTTTATAACTTTATATACAAAAACAAAACTTTTGAATCTTCGTCAATATACTTACCCAGTAGCGTATGAATACTGCAGCTATACTCGGTACACAGAAATTGCAAATATTAACACGATGATAGCCGACAAACTTAACTTAAACCTTATGGAGTTTCACAGTATGTCACATTAGAGTACTTCGTGAAGATCGCTATCAAGTATTCATTGCATGACAAAGCTGGCCGATTATGATGAATCTATACTGTACAGTACAACGGAACCCAAATATTAATTATATATTATCAATCTTGCGGTTACATAGTGGCTTATTTAAGCATTTGTATTAACTCTTCCCAATTTTTCTTGCACTAATTCCTTCGTTTCTCCAATCCTAGAATAAGTAAAGGTTAACATTATCTATCGACCAAATCAATCCTTGTACAATCGTATATCAATTTTTTATTTTATAACGTTAAGGATAATTCAAGCATCATTCCACTAGTGTGAGAATACAAGCATATTAATCCAAAAAATAGCATAACACTGATTTCAATTACAACCTATTGAGTCGATAAGCTATTCTTATTCTTGATAGCCATAACGATACAACAAAACTAAATGAACTTAACCGCAATACTTACTGTTGACGCAAACTACCTAGAATGCCATCAAGCGACTCTGAACTCTTTGAATATTCCTGATTGTGAAAAACATCAAGTTAGTAATCACTACTTATATCACGTTGGACCCTTGTAGAAATTGTCTTCTGTAAGTTATTAATTACTTTCTACCAAAATAGGGGTATAACGATGAAATAAGTAGTACACAACATACAGTCGTATCGAGTGGAGCCTGCTGGTAGCTGCTGTCACCGTAGTACATATCCGTTGAGGAATTTTCTTCAGTTGTCAAAAACAATCGATTATTGCTTTCCTGTGGTAATGCATACGAGTATAGTACAAATTGTAAGAGCACTTCCGTTAAGGCAATACGTTTGTATATATTGCGACTGTACAAAGGAAGTCTAGTAATTTCTTACCTTGTGAAGTTCTTTCGCTAGTTCTTCAACAAGACTTACACGATTCTCCAGCAAAAATAAGCGATTTGATAAAGTTTGCTCCAGATCATTATATTTCGCTTTCAGCGCTACTAACTCACTTCTTATATCACTGGTTGACTGCTGGATCTAGTTTCAATTACATGATGTTGAAACATTGCGCAGAGAAAGTTCCATTACTTAGCGCCTAAGATGAGAGTATCACCATTTAAATAAATAAATATCAAGCGAAAGAAAATACCGTACATGTTCGTTGCAGAGATATGCAAAACGATCTGCTAGTAGTTGCGAAATTATAGAATTCTCATTTTCACCAGTTATCTCGTCAAATTTCAATGAATCGGTAATCGCCTTATCTTCTTCCGCTGTAACTTTTAATATTTCATCAGAATCATCGTTCTGTACGATTTCAATCTCAGAAACAGGGGTAAAGTTAGCCTTTGGATCTACAACGAAATAATATCCTTAAAGTTTTTCTCGAAGTAGTCATAAGAATTTCAAATAAAATTAGTTTAATCAAGTTAGTATAAGAAAAATAGCATTTCTGAGAAGAAAACAATTAAAAAGTAAAAATCCTTAAGTTGATGTATAATAATGTCGCTAAAATGCATGCTAAATTGATATTAATTATGACTTTGCTACCTTCAATTAAAACTCTTTCAATAAAGTGACTATTTCGATTTTGTCCATGAGTAACGAGTTCAGAATGTTCTCCATCATCCACACATTGACGAATCACCTTAGGTTGAAGGGAAATGTTCACGACATCATCCAAAGCAATAGAATTATTGTTATAAGTTTGATGAAGCGGATTGTCTAATGGATATTCAGCATTAGCAGCTGTAATAATCTGACTACTGGACTCCTTTTGGGTCGATACAACATTGCCATCTTTACTTAAAGGCAAAGGAGCTGGTCTAATTTTAGCCTGACTTTCCAAGTGCGAATCACTCCGTTGTTTCAAAACAGGAACCCTGTAACCTTTTTCATTAACCTCTTTATCCACGATAGTTCCCTGAGGACGATCAAGCACTTTAGTTTGCCTGCTAACCAAATATACCAGATATAAACTTCGTCAAATAGAAGTTTTAATTTTAAAATTAAGTTTGTTATCCGTTTGCTTGCTAATAAATTCAAATTTTGCTGTAAACGGTTTTGGATACTAGCAAGATAAAACACAACCAAGGTTAGAATCAACTCACCTTTTGACGATCTTTTTTTGACATCTAGAAATTTCGATGAAATCACGTAAGATGAATAAAAAAATTCAATAATACATATTATCTTAGAAGCATAAGAATACCATAATATTAAACAGTCCTGTGGCAAGTTAAAGTTTGAAACTGTATTATCAAATTGGTCCTGTTATTCGTATCACATCAAATAGTTCGATATAAAACTTAACTTATCGAATGTACACATGCAAAAATGATACGATCAATTTATTATTTCCTACACTACACCATATGGAGTACAGTACTATTAACATTCCATAGTTTTTTAGCATCGTATTAATCGGTAATATTTATATTTGTTTGCGACCATTAATAGGTAATTAAAACGATTAACTAACATTAAAGAGATAAAAGTATCTTTCACTCAATTAATAGCGCATACTATCCCCAAATACCTGGTTAGTTCTTTGTTTTTATCAATACAGATTCTAGCCAAGTCGCATGTGAGAATAACTTTCCTTTCCGAAAATCCAACAGTAAAAAACTGATCGATACTTATGGTGGGCTTGTAATTGAAAATCTTACGTAAGACCTACATTAGGATTGCACGGAAAAGATGAAGCCAATGTAAATTGAATATGATATTGTAATATGATAACGTAAAATTCGTATAAATGCATATTAGTTTATGAGGTAATTGATGTTATTTAAATAAGATATATTATAAAACGTAATTGTAAGTCTATGTTCCTTGAGCAAGCACGTTATAGTAGTAAGTAGTTACATGTAGCTAGAGAGTAACTTAAATTTACAATGTATCAATAAATTGTTCGTTTGTCACTTTCTCTTATTTTCAGTATTATTTAGTGGTTTAAAAATTATGTTTACGAATTAAAAAATTTCTACTATAATTAGAGATATCCATTAAGAGAAAAATTAAATAGAACTATCAGCATTAAATCAAAATAACCTTAAAAGTTTCTTCAATAAAGCGTAAATCATTCTTGCTAAAAAATTCAAAACCATTATCAAGTAAATACTTCGATAGTTCCACAGAATACTCCGTTAGAAGAAAATGCAATAAAGGCAAGAAGGCCGTAGGTATCCCTTTCGCAATGCTGAAAAGCAATAAATATTCCACAAATGAACACGGGCTTACGAAATATGTTAGACGTATTTTCAGTTATGATATCTATATTTGCTCTTTTAGTTACAGGATAAGCGATTTCAAAAATTGCTAGTTATCCGTTTGTACATTGCTAGGTATTTATTTAGAGCTCCTGGCCTAAAATTGAAAGGCATTTAATCTTTTGTACCACTTGTATAGTCGTATTAGCATGATTTCAGCAACAACAGGCCATTAAGGGTTGTTGTTTAATACAAAATTCTTCACATTTGACTACTCCTTGCCTATAGAATAACTAATTTTGCGTTACGGTATATATCATAGTAGCGTATAACATTAGGACTGCAAGAGAAAATGTCCTACTTCTAAAGTATATCTTAATACTACAGTTCGGAATCTTGCACTCGAAATGCAAGACATAAATATCCATTCTATTATGAAATTGGGCAATAAGCAGCTTTAGTTTAAGATAATGTTTTCAGTAGATACTAATGCATTTCATAGTATTTCAAAAAAAGAAATGCTAGCCAGCCCTACAATAGAAATTGGCATAAAAGTGCCTATTCTGTAGCTAGTATTTGTTACAATAAGTAATTCTGTGATGCAAAGTTTAGCGCCAAGCAGAAATGGCCATGCCGTAGTACTATGCAGTATTACGGTGCTAAACTAAAAGTACTCCTAGACTTTATGCAAACAGAAATTTCTTCCTGGTCATGTTCTAAGAAAATGAATATCTGCAGGAATATAGCCATTGTACGAGTGTAAAGCTAGGCTTTCTGCACGTTAGGATTATTAGGTTGCTAAGGTACTCAATTAGACGGCAAATTCGTAAAAGATCGACTTTAAACTTTTATGTATCGATGCTACTGTACGGAAAAAGTTATTCCATGTTGGGAGATGAAAATCTTTCAAGATATCAATATCAACAAGTCATGACGCAACTAGGCCATTAGCAGGTTGGATTACTAAGTTGGTAAGATCGTCAATCGGATTACGAATCTGCGATCGATTGACTTTAACTTTTACGTATCGATGCTACTATAAGTAGAAAGTTGTTCCAAGTAAAGAGATGCAAAATTTTCTAAAACATCAACACTCATAATTATGCTGTAAATATAGATATAAGTCATAGCACTACAGTACTAGGCTACTAGCACGTTTGGATTACTAGGATGGTCAGACACTCAGTCGGGTTGCAAATCTGCGATAGATTGACTTTAACTATTACGTATCGATGCTACTGTAGGTAGAAAGTTGTTCCAAGAATATCTATCTATCTATTACATATACTAGTGCAAACTCCCGTCGCTTTGCTGACGGTTTACGATAATGTGCTCATTTAACAGATAGTATTACCATTTGATAGACCTGTCAGATTACTAGGTTGCTACGATACTCAGTCGGATTGCAAATTTGCAATAGATCGACTTCAATTTTTATGTTCGATGCTAGTGTGCATAGACAGTTATTCCAAGTTGCCAGATGAAATGCTTCCATAATATCAACATCATTAAGTCATAATACAACTAGGCTACTAGGAGCACGTTCGGATTACTAGGTTGCTATGATACTCCGTTGGATTGCAAGTCTGTGATAGATTAACTTTTATGTATCGATCTGTTGAAGGTCCAAAGTTGTTCAAAGTTGGGAGACGAACATCTTCCAAAACATCCACATCGATCAACCATGACGCAACTAGGCTATTAGCCTATTTTAATTAAGGTTGATCAATTCCTAAGCTAGTCCAATTGGATTGGAATTGTGTGAAAAAATTTTTGACCTCGTCTGTTAGCATTGTAGCACACAAGGACATCGTCGTGGATCAGTACTACAAACCAATGTTTGGAAAATATCAACATAACCATTTGAAGGATAGGATAAATCCTGTAAGTTGCTAAAATACTCGTTTTGAATTGAATATTTTACACTGTGTATAGACTTTGTGCAGATCGATTGTAGGCAGACGGCTTCTTCCTGCTTCAAAGGCAGAAAAGATCGAAAGAGACTGTACTACTGTATACTGGCGTCCCTTGCAAGAGGACAATCAATATCACTTTTACAAGACGATCCTCATCATTTACCTAGCATAATCTATTCGGTCTTTAAATCCTGCTCGTTGGACCAACGACTGTAATATTCTAATGTTGTTTTTAATATCGCCTGTTTTTACTATTGCTGACTTCATTGGGGGCATAAAATCATTCTATTACCAAATTGAATTTCCTATACTGTATCTGTGTGAAGTGAGAAAGCGCTGCAATGGACTGATGAGTGAATGGGAAGTTTTGCTTTAGCTTGTTGGACACCACTCCTTCCTTGTAATTGCAGTTGTGTCTTTCAATCGATGAATGAGTTCTGCGACGTAATTGCAACTAATTCTCACCAATTCAATCTGGATTCAACAGCAGTCCTTGATTTTCTATTTAAAATAACTACCATATGAAAGTTTCGCCAATGTCTTTAACTTGGAGCTGACGAATTTTCCTGCAATCTCCTTTGAAATAGGAATGAAATGAACTCCGACAGCAGTAAAAGTACGATGCCTTGAACACCACCTAATCCTAAGACATCCAGTATGTACGACCACGTCTATCGATGAATCGTCTCTTCAGACCTCATTTGGCGCCAGACTTTTTGAAATACAGTACACGCTTTACAGTGTACAATGTATAGTACTGTGATGACGCAGAATAGTACTGTGCAATACATCGACTGATACCCAAAATTTGTCCAATTTGCTCATAATATTGTGTTAAACTTTTAGGATAATTTCAATTAAAAAGATGTTATTTTCGTATCAGATACCTTAGTAAAAGCATAAATTATAAAGTATAAATAAAATTGATTACTAATGTACATCGACTGATACCAAATTTGGTATTAATATTGTGTTTTAAGATAGTTTTAATCAAAAAAATGTTATTTTCGTATCAGATACTTTAGTACAACTTTAAAAGTATAAAGTATAAAGTATAAATAAAATTGATTGCTATTGTACATCGACTGATACCAAATTTTGTCTAATTTGGTTATAATTGTATTTTCATATAATTTCAATCGTCGGCAATTCTTTATGAGCCACCTTATACTACAATGCTATTTTCGTATCAGATACTTTAGTAAAGGCATAAAGTATAAATAAAATAGATTGCTATTGTATATCGACTGATACCAAATTTGTCTATTTGGTCCTAAAATTGTGTTTCATATAATTTCAATCGCGGGAATCCTTTATGAGCCACCTTATACTACAATGTTATTTTCGTATCAAATATTTTAGTAAAAGTATAAAATATAAATTTAAAATTTATTGCTATCTATACAACCATTTCTATACTTACAGTTAACTTAAAGATTAGTAAATGTGTCCGTAAAGTCGATTTATCATAATAAACGTTCTAAAATACTCAAAAATTTTGAAAAATAAATTTTGTCTTTACATTTAATATTTTATTACGGATATGACATAAAATGTACAGAAATTCTATCCATACATTTAGAATAACCTGTTGATATGCCAGATATCGTTATAAACTACAGTGTATTCACACGTTAGTATTAGTTACATTTTTCCTAGTTAAAGTATCTAAAACGAAATTAAAGACGCAGTACAGTACTGTACAATGTGATCCGTTTTCTTCGATATGTTTGAATAGTAAAAACTATAAATAAAACGGCCAAATAGACCAATCGTTTATAAACCTTCCTATACACATAGGTTTTTTATTGTAGAAAGTCACCCACTACATATTAAAAACCATGCAATTGCGATCCATTTTGTACAAATTGATGCAAAATTTGCAATATCGAATGTAGAGGATCACTTTATGCAGTGTACTGTACAGTACTGTAGGCCATCCAGGAAGGATTGCTGCAATACCTTGTTCAAATGGGTCTATGGGTCTCATACAGGTCTCTGGTTCACAGTGCATTAGATTTACTATATCTTATAGATTGTTGCTGGGCTAAAGTCAAGCCGTTTTCAACTCGATTTTTCTCATGAAGATCATCGCATTATTTCGCTTTGCACACACCTTAAATCTAGTTTAAACGGCTTGACTTAAGTAGGATAATAATGTACTGTACAAAATTTAGTGAATCTAAAAAGCACTGGAAACAAGGTATTGTAGTAATTGTAATCTTTCCTATTTCGGAGTAAGACATTTTCATAGACCTTTACTGAGTACTGTCTTACGTCTTTAAACTAAGAACTTCTTAAAGGAGACAACCCTACGCTTTGGAGTCTTTCTCGCTTAGTAATTCCATAATTCCCTACTTCAAATCTTCATTTTACAATTTACGTTACTGTGCTCTAATAGAAAGTAGGACGAACTTCCTTTACAGTTTGTTTAACGTCGTTTGTCAATTAAAATTTTTTTGCGCACTCGCCTGACCAAGGATACTGTAGTGGATACTTCCTCACCTAAATAATACATTTGCCAATAAGCAATATTAGATCTACGGCAGGAAATTATAGCCTTATTTAATCCATAATCTTCTTACTGTACTGTATACTGTAAATATAGCTATGACCTATCTACAATTGCTACGGTAGAAAGTACAAACAAACGTAGTCTATGGCCTGTAGTGTGCAATAGCCATATTGGCATAACCATAAACAAGTAAGTTCAGATGGAATATCCATCGGACTTTACTTTAATGGGTACGTTGAGTCAAATAGAAAGCCGCCACAGGCGCTTTTGTAAATATTACAGTACATAAGATAATTTAAATAGTAAGCACAATTTTTTTTACAGACTTTCAGTGGAAAAGCGAGGTAATAGTAACATGATGATAGATTTACAATATTGTAAAGTTGAAATTTATAATCATCGGCAAGCCAAGTTTACAATAGTGAGCCTATATCGTGATATCGCGTACAGGAAGTATTTTAATTTTAGTTCATACAATACATTTGTCCATTATATCAGTACAGTTAACAAACAGCATTGATCAAGATTATCACCCTTGCAATTAAGCCATAGATTCATAAATATGGTATAATACAATATCAAATAAATAATAGTATCATTGCAAAGGCAGAATTTCTAACAATTAATTAAGATATAGGATAAAGTAAATTATAAGAGGCCATGACAAGATAAAATAGCATTATGTCGATAAAGATCTGTTAAAGGTCTTCTTGCACTACTATACATATCTTCACTTAAATAATTGTTTCTTAATTCAGGAATTCAGCAAACAATATCAAACGGCTTTAATCCTATAATAGGATTACTGTAATAAATGCAACTAGTAGGAGCATGCTAAATAACTATCTTCATGATGTTGATGTAAATCATTAGTGAAGGTGTAGATGAATGAATAGAAAACAGAGATAACAACAGCATTTGTCAATTTTCATATTTAGCAATAAGACAGATACTAAAATGAGTATAACTGGAACATCGGTATCACTTCTTACTCTCTTAAATCTATATTATTAACTTATTCCAATACTTAATACAATAGGTATAAATCAATTATTATACCAAAACATTGTATATGTATAAGACATTAGCACCAATTGTCAAAAATGTAACAGAATTATCGCAGATCAACATTACTACCAACTAATGACGCTAGAACTGAATATCATTTATGATGTCCAAACAAGAGAATAGGCATATGAAATTGTGCATTTCGGTATATTACATAGGTAGAACTATACAATTATTCCTTAAAGTCCATTTCAAGGCAGCATTTAACACAAATCATGAACACCAAAATAGTTGGATTCATACCATATTAGTTAACATCACTAAAATGTTAAAGCTTTGGCAATTTTCTTGCCTAAATATTGGCCAGTTCCAATGCACTGTGAACAAACTTCAAGCGCTGCCTTGAAACATTCAGACGCCTTTAATCGATCACCAGACTGTTTGTATAACCGGCCTAAATCGTAATAGTTTCTAGCAATGGTAACATGATATAATCCAAAGAGTCTCTTTCTAGTTTTTGCTGACTTTTGATAATATTGGATAGCATCATCGTACTTATTTTGAGCTTTAAAAAATAAAGCCAAGTTATCATATACAATTGTTGTATCGAGACTACATTGACCACGGATTTTCAATATAATTTCTAACGACTTTTCTAGATATTGACGAGCTTGCTGAAAATTGAGTTGGCAAATACTAACGTAGCCAAGATTAGTATTACCCATAGATGCTTCTAGGCTGTCTTCACCAACTAAACGAATTTTGATATCCAGCGATTTATTTAAATGATCAATTGCGTCATCAAATTTTCGCTGACAACAAAATATCATTCCAAGGCCACTATAGCTAGCGGCAGTCTTTAAGCTGTTTTCACCACAATTCGTTTTATAAATATTTAATGCCGCTTGATAATGATTTACAGCTTGATTGTATTTACCTTGCATACCATTAATATTTCCAAGACAACCGCAAATCTCAGCATATTCCTCAGTTTGCCGTTGATTTAATTTATTAGTAATGGCTTTTGCTCGTTTAAAATAGGACGTGGCAATTTTATGCTTACCCAACGCGCAGTAAGTATTACCAATGTAACAGTAACTTTTAACAACGGCAAGACTTCCTTCTTTACATGTTACAATTTGATTCTGTAATGCATTCCAGTGATTGTCTAGCGCTTCATCATATCGACCTTGGCATCTTAATATCATGCCAATATTATTATAACAATCAGCCACCAATTGACTTCGTAAACCAAATAATTTTATACTAATATCTAAAGCATCATCGTAATGCTTTAATGCATTTTCGTATTTACCATATTGTTTTAAAATAGCGGCAATGCTATTATGAGTGATAGCAGTCCATAAGCTAACTTTTTTCAATCGTAACTGAAATATTTTTAATGCTTTCTTATGCATTTTTAATGCACTATAGTAATCGTACATTTCACTATAAAGACAACCCAAGTTATGGCAACACACAGCATAATCGATTGTATCTTCTCCTGAATGCTTCATAACTATTTGTGTGGCCAGATCACAATAGTTAGCTGCCTCAGAAAATTGTTTAGCAGCAAAGTGGACCAACGATAGACGATTATAAACAGCTGCGAGGTCAACATAGTGCTCATCATCTAACTGCTTCAATATACCCAAAGATGTTTTTAAGTAATCTTCAGCGTCGTTATATTTACCAAGTGCATAACATGCTAATCCAATATAGCCTTTATATGAAGCAATATCTAGACTATGTCCACCATAATAAGAAACGTACACATCTAAGGACTTCTTAAAGAAAGAGTTGGCTTTATTGAAGCTACCATTTAAGAAGTAAATTTTACCCAATTTACAATACAATGATGCGGTAATATTCGCTTGATGCTTGCTATCGCGTACGAATAATAAAGCTGTTTCAATATGACTAGCAATGATTTTCCAACGTTTCCAACATAATGCATCAAAGTAGTCAAGATCCATTTGTTGATTGAAAAATTTTAAGACACTATTATCGAGAACATCCTTGGATCGAAACAAATGTTGAAGTGTTTGCTTGATAACATTAGGCATGGTATAATCACCATTGATTTCCATCAAAATAGCATAATTGAGTAATATTTGAATTGGCTTATGTAATAACTCGGGAGAATCGGATTTATAATTGACATAGTCTTCTAACAGACTTGCGCTTAACAATTCTGATGAGCTATACATCATAAATTGCAATATAGGATTGATTAAAAACTGATGATCGGTGATCTTAGTCAGCATCATATTACATAAAGTTGCTATGTAAGGATTAAATTGATCATGTATCTGCGCATTATCTTGAGTAGCATTATTAGTATGACTGTTATGATTGTGTTGTTGATGATTACTATACAAGATATCGACTGTAATTTTGCAAGATTCTCTTTCATATATTTCAATAAACTCTTTTAACGATAGTTGATTGACTGTCAGATAAGCTATAGTCATACGGATTGCAAGGGGTAAGTCTGTAGTTAAATCAGCAATTTTATTGGCTGAAATAGAATCGTTTTGGCCGGATAATTGTGTGATACATTGGAGCGACATATCCCTATCAAATGAAGGTATAATCATCGCGTTTGGCCAACGCACATTAGGAGTAGTAATAATGATGTTACCCTGGCCTTTAGTCGGTAGATATGGATTAAGGAGAACATGATCAGAGGCATTATCATAAATTAGCAAATATTTAAAGTGGAAATTTAATATGTCAAATGTAGCCAAGATAATTTTTTTCATAACCTGTAAATTAGTATGATACTGATCTCGATTAATGTTAATGATTGTATCAATTAAGATATTATCGTATGTGCTAGAAGCTTGTTGATATATTTCTAGTAATCGTTGCAATCGCATCATTTCTCGTGTGTGGGTATAGCCATGACATAGAGCACATTCATATAGATCATAGGCTAACTTGAGGATGCCATTTTGAACAGCAATCTCAGTTTCAGCATTGAACCAATAAATAAGTTGGTATTGCTTTTGATATTGCCTAGCATAATTTAAGGCAATACAGGATTTACCACAGCCACTGATACCTTTCAAAGCTACTAGATTGATTTTGTCTAATTTCCATATATTGGAAGAAAAACGATCGGTTATATCTTGTAATAACGAATGGCGATTTATTAAATCATTGGGTTGATTGGATGGTAGAGCGATGATAGTAGCTATTGGAAAAGTGATGGTGTGCAACAAAGGTAATTGATCAGTTACGCTGCATGATGATTTGATGGTAGGATGATCGACAGTATTAAAATCTGATAAGTTATGATGTAAAAATGTTTGCATATCCAGATTACCTTGATGGAAATAATCAGAGATCCGGGTGGAATAGAATTGTTGATGATGACATAATACATGTTTGATACTATCTTTAATTCGTTCAGACATGTTCTCAACAGTTATAATAGAGCGGCATTCTTCTAGCCATTTTTGCAATATAATATCGAAACATCTTGAATGAGTAGCTTTTTGAATATAGGCTAAAAAGATGTCACGAAAGCCTAAATAATCTTGGCAACAATATGCTTGAATGGATTCATAACCAAAGTAAGCAATTTCTCTCATTGGATTAGTACAATGATTGGAGCGTATCAATGTTGCAAGCATATCTAAAGCAATATAGCAATTTTTAAATTGGGTATTACCAGGATGAGATAAAATTTTCAAGTATTCAATGAGAAAGAATGAATCATTGTTTAATAAGAGTAAATCTTGATATTTATGATAGCTACGGCATAAATGGATAATAAAATCATTATGAACGTATGATTGGTCCGTCAGTAAATCCTTCATTAAGATCAATTCCATCATGATGCAGTAATAAGGTATGACTGGAGAAAGATGGCGTATTGATTTACAAATGTGTCGATTACAATTAGCAATAGCTTGTTGTAATAGTAGGACGATATCATGGCATTGGTACCAATCTAATTGATTATGATGTAAGAGATTATCGAGTATAATGAGACGACTACGATGTAATGTTGGATAGACCCACCAATGGGATAATGCGATGCCATTCTTGATTGATGTTACCAACATGTTGAGTAAAGTTTTGACGATACTAAGTGGACGATCGACATACACTAAACGTAGATCCCATAGTTGATGTAATAATTGAGTATGTTGTTGATGAAATTGTTGAAATGAGGATGATGGATTTTGATGGTAGAATTGGACATGATGATTGATTTGTTGCAAAATTTGAGCAACATTTTCATCCTGATTGGCCATGTTGGTCGTTGAACATTTTTTGTTGAATGTGGTTGATTATTACTGTTGTTGTTGTTGTAATTTTTTCTAGGTCTGTTTTTCCAATCGAATTGTTGTAATAATCAAGTATTGAATAAAAAGAGTAATTTTTCCAACTTTCAATTGTCACTGCCACTTGCCGATTTGCACAATCTATTGGCAAGTTGAATAGACGATGGTCAAGGTAAAAGGTTATGTTGTCTTTCTTTCTTTCTCTCTCTCTCTCTCTCTCTCTCTCTTTCTCATCCACTCACATACACACTTTGTCACTCAGTCTACTCTCCGCGACAAGATTAATTAACGCCAAGGTAAATACTTACGGTAAATACGATTCTGTTCGTCGTCGTTGACGTCGACAACAGCCAAATATTGTTGGCTTTCAACTCATGCGACAGAAAGCTTCTATTCTTGATTGAACTGGAATGACTTTGCCCTCAAGCGAAACTCATGCCTACCATCACTCTTCAATCCTTCACTAACCAATACAACAACAACTTTAGATCATCAATTGAGTTATTTTGACGGGATATTTCTTACTGATCTTGCCTTAACTATTCCTATCCAACGCCATAGTTTGCTCTGATGTTGACACACTGTCCGCTGGCAAGAGAAAGAAAAATCAGACTTGATTGTTTCAAAGCGCTTCTTAATTGGTGATTACCAAGTAATTTGCTGCTTGCCAGTGTATGCCTAGTACAACGCACCATTGTAACAAGCACAGTAGCAATGGCTAGCCAAAACGCCAGCCATTAATACAATGTTCAACCCTCTACTAGTCTCAATCCTATCTTGTTGTCTCTGTTTTGCGCATCTTTCTAACACGACTCTTGTTTGCCAAATGGCATCTTCTTTTGTGGTAGCAAGTTCATTTTGCGCAAGCGTAGTCCATCGTCGGTATGGTTCAATACGTCCATCTATTCTTTTCACAACAAAAGAGTTTATTAGCGTAGCGATCACATGTCTCGGTGTGTAAAGTAGATGAGGATGTATGGACAGGTGGACTGGGGGAGCCCCAGCACCCAAGTCGAGTTGAAAATGAAATATGGCGATCAAAGCATCGGATTGAGCAGCAATTGCAATGCGATGGTCAAGGCCTTGCACAACCAAAGTTCCATAGTACTTCACGATTGCTTGGTGTACTCTCGTGTAGTCCATCTTTTAGTATGCAATCTGTTTTTCTTTGTATTTTGTACCCCCTTGATGCAACCCCACTCCAATCAAGCACGACAATGGATTGATTGCTTGCTATCATAGGTATTGTCCTACAGTAAAGAGAGACGAGACATGAAGTAGCCGGGGAAAGCTAGCCTTCTTATTTTCCAATCACTTTACTCTTTCTTGCAAGTAAACCCGATCCAATGCTAGCCAAAGTGGCCCACTCATGTACTTCTAGTAGGTTATTAGTCCACTCCAATCAAGCACGACAATGGATTGATTACTTGTTATCATAGGCATTGTCCTACAGTAAAGAGAGAGGAGACATGAAGTAGCCGGGGAAAGCTAGCCTTCTTATTTTCCAATCACTTTACTCTTTCTTGCAAGTAAACCCGATCCAATGCTAGCCAAAGTGGCCCACTCATGTACTTCTAGTAGGTTATTAGTCCACTCCAATCAAGCACGACAATGGATTGATTACTTGTTATCATAGGCATTGTCCTACAGTAAAGAGAGAGGAGAC
Organism: Trichoplax adhaerens; assembly: GCF_000150275.1. Taxonomy (NCBI): domain Eukaryota; kingdom Metazoa; phylum Placozoa; class Uniplacotomia; order Trichoplacea; family Trichoplacidae; genus Trichoplax; species Trichoplax adhaerens. The sequence goes on from NW_002060947.1 coordinate 5,509,318, forward strand.
ATGAAGTAGCCGGGGAAAGCTAGCCTTCTTATTTTCCAATCACTTTACTCTTTCTTGCAAGTAAACCCGATCCAATGCTAGCCAAAGTGGCCCACTCATGTACTTCTAGTAGGTTATTAGTCCACTCCAATCAAGCACGACAATGGATTGATTACTTGTTATCATAGGCATTGTCCTACAGTAAAGAGAGAGGAGACATGAAGTAGCCGGGGAAAGCTAGCCTTCTTATTTTCCAATCACTTTACTCTTTCTTGCAAGTAAACCCGATCCAATGCTAGCCAAAGTGGCCCACTCATGTACTTCTAGTAGGTTATTAGTCCACTCCAATCAAGCACGACAATGGATTGATTACTTGTTATCATAGGCATTGTCCTACAGTAAAGAGAGAGGAGACATGAAGTAGCCGTGGAGAGCTAACCTTCTTATTTTCCAATCACTTTACTCTTTCTTGCAAGTAAACTCAATCCAATACTAGCCAAAGTGGCTCACTCATGTAATTCCAGTATGTTTTTAGTGTAGCGATCGTCTATCCTCGACTACAGTACATACACAATTCGGTGTCAAAATGAAATACCTGAGTCAAGAGAGAGGAGACATGAAGTAGCCGTGGAGAGCTAACCTTCTTATTTTCCAATCACTTTACTCTTTCTTGCAAGTAAACTCAATCCAATACTAGCCAAAGTGGCTCACTCATGTAATTCCAGTAGGTTATTAGTGTAGCGATCGTCTATCCTCGACTACAGTACATACACAATTCGGTGTCAAAATGAAATACCTGAGTCAAGAGAGAGGAGACATGAAGTAGCCGTGGAGAGCTAACCTTCTTATTTTCCAATCACTTTACTCTTTCTTGCAAGTAAACCCAATCCAATGCTAGCCAAAGCGGCTCACTCATGTACTTCCAGTAGGTTATTAATGTAGCGATTGTCTATCCTCGAGTACAGTACACGCATAATTCGGCGTCAAAATGAAATACCACAAAAGCATCTTATTCAATTCAACAATTGCAATGTTTTTGTAAAGCTCCTCCATAACTAAAGTACGTAGTACTCAACGATACCTTCCTTGATGTGCTCTATCTTCAGTAAAAGCAACCCACTCCAATCAAGATAAAGACAGGGACATCAAGTGGCTGTTACGTGCCAAAAAAATGTGCAGACTCCTCCATCATTTTGATCATTCTACTGCTCTCTTTCGTGCCTGCATACCATTGGGGGATGACAATCGTGGACAGCCTAGTATTCCATTGTAGATCTACAGTACAGATCAAATCACCAATAAATAAGCGTACTACCCTATTTTCACTACACTAAACAACCATTTCCTTTTCCTCTCTCTCTTTCTTTCTACTAGTCCCTGATTCAATCAGCAGCAGTGTTGTGCAATGGAGTGAAAAGGCAATCCGAAACCAATCCAATTGTTGATTTTCGAACCCGAAATGAGTGCAATCGCTATACAAACACCGTATCATCACAGAAATTCTTAACCCGAATCTCTCCCTTGAGTCAGGTTTAAATCGAGTTTCGGTTTGACTTTGTACATCCCTGATCACCAGGCAGCTCTTGAATGCATTTAGGGATTGCTGTGGCATCGCCTCTGGAGAGTTGCTTGCAACAGCTGATCATGAGGATCGGATACCCAATATGGGCCTATCGTCTAATTGAATTGAATTGTGGCGCTGTGCGGTCAACGATCAATAGCTATTTTCCAATTTTCATTAATTAATAACCCTTAATAATAAGAGAACGTGGACGAGCTTATTGAATTTACAGTATATTAGTGCCATCATGTACGGTATAGCATATACAGATTTTCTAGCCATTTCTAACGTCTAGATTATGGCATCGGTAGATTGGATATCCAATTTCCATCGGCTGCAGTTCAGTGACCCATAGGTAGGGTAGTTGGGGGTAATCACGCTAAAGGTGTTTGTTATACCATATTTGAATGGCCGGCCAATCCTGAGTATTGTAAGTACATAGGATACGCTATGAAAGTTTGGAACAAAGTAGAAAACTCTTAATTGACTAGCTGAGACTGTCTATTATACAAAGGCTATATCGTATTAGAAGCCAAGCATATAAAAGCTGTATATCTATGTAGAGATTCCCAGCTAAGGCTACCATTCCTTCTGGAGGCAACGTATTAATAAGCTGTATTCCTTTATTAACACGAAGATCGCTACGTTAGTACAAAGGGTCGACAAGATACAAGTATTATATGTGAATATATTTCAATCTCTATGCGGTATAGGCTCCTAATTTCCCCCCCCCCCACCAGAAAAAATGATATTGGCTTTCAAATAGAATTCCTAGTAGATTTCAAGCGATATCAAAATATTTAGCAAAGTCACTAGGTGTAACGTTCTTTCAAACTACTATTGAAGTATTTATTTTTTTAATTTAAAGTGATGAAAAAGTCGTTAAAGAAATCGCAATGAAACATTTTCTTGCTGATCTTTATTCCATAAAGCAATCTCAGTACATATTTTGCAATATTCTTTATGTTTTATATTTGTAAGTTTAGTGAACAGCCCTTAAAAATATCTTGAAGGTAGCACGTTCGGAATCAGGAATAATAATTCATTATAACGATTACTTTTGCAAGATTTCCATTCTTTACTTTAAAATGCATAGCACTGTACGAGAAAATGTGAAAGTAGAGCATAGCTTTAAGGAATCCTTTGTTGTCTGCTTGATATAAATACGTAGCCTATGAAAGCAAACACTACACTCACGGTGCCGTACAGTATCCTGAAAAAAAAAAACGACATAAGTAAGTCGCTTTGCCAATATTAAATAGTCTTGCATTGCTGAATTATTTCCTTTTAAACAAGTTGATTGTACTGGACAATACTGTATAATAATATGCCGTTCGTTAAGGTTATACAGTACGTAAAATTAGAGTAGAAAATATAACGATAAAATCTTCTTAAATTTACTATAGTGAGCGTTTCATTCGCCATTTAATAGGACTAAGAACATCATAAGTATAGCCAGAAAATTACCTAGGAAGTTACTCTATTATTAACATAAAATAGATCAAATTACCTCATCCAAAATCGCTATACTACTATCATCTATCTCAAATTGATTCAGAAGCGTAATTGACACTTTTCACGCCTTAGGTAATGCTACACCGTCCAAAAATGTAAAAATACAGAAGTATTATTAGCTTATAAATACTGAGTGTACTATATCGAATGATGAAAAGGATGAAAGCTTAATGTTGCTACAAGTGTTCAATAGGATAACTAAATATCGTACGGTAGGACATTAGTTTTATGAATGATTTTTCCTTTGCCATGCTGAAATAAACTCCTAGCATTATACTATATTCATTTCACGGTATGCGAACATTATAATTTACGTTATAAGCACTACTTAGAATCATCATAGCATAATATCTACTAGCCTAACTTGATGAATGTGTATTTAAAATTCAAAGTAATAGCAACAGCATTATTTATGCTTCACTTATAGAGATTGCTAAAATATAGGATCGAAATTAGCAACGGTGTTTGGGTTTACTCTATTCGGTATAGCAGTGGTTGTTATATCTTTCAATAGCGGCCTAGCAATAGCAATCGCATTTTGCTGTCGAGCAGAGATAGCAACAGTAATATTATATAGTATTCCTTATGGATTACTAGGGGAATATCACAAACTTTACTCGGTAAGCAATGTCAAAATTTGCTAAAACAATCTACATACGTAGATTATCTGCAATGGCTATGACTAGCTGAGATTGCAATTCTTTGCTATGATTTACCTCATATTTCCAAAGGAGAACCCGCGATGGAGCCATCGAGGTTACGGAACAGATTTATCGATACTAAATAACTATCTGTACATCTAAACATTTTTTATATCACTGATATTCAGTTTAATCATGAAAAATTTAGATTCTATCAAGTGGGCTATTTTAGCTTCCGGATTTCGCAACATTGCTGCTGGCTTACTTTCAATATTTGTCATAAATGCAAATACTGCTGCACCATCAATAGATAACTAGAATAATATAAATGTGAGTTTGTTTTTATATACTAGACATGCATTAAATTTGTAATATGAAAAACTGGACCATTCGCTTTATTGTATTTACAATCCCCAAGCTCCTGTCAAATCTATGATATTTCTTGTTTAAAAATAAATATGAATTCTGTAGCTTTTAATTGCAATCATCTTATTTATTGGAATGCGACCTCAACTCAAGTAAGATATTTACGAGGTTTCTAAGTATAACAGGACAGAAATATCGGGGCTTTTAATAAGTTTAATCAACGTAAAACATTCAACGTATCCACTCTTCAAATAGCCACCAATTAAAGGCAGAGCTGATACCGTTGCTTTACCTGTTAAGATTCACCAGTTATTTTAAATTTGATGATTTAAAACTTCATTTATATTGCAAAGAGTTTAACTGCGTCGCTAAGACAAATTAAATGATGTATACTTGTACAATATGCAGCATGGTGTACTTAAAGTTAAAGTAAAGCATCAGTTATAAAATTCGATGTGAGGTAATGAATCTGATGTACATAAATTATATGATTCATCATTATCCTTAAAACTATTAATAACTGGTTCTTGAATATCTTTGTATAAGAATTTCGAAACTGTTTATTCGCTATTTGATTGATTGGTCAAAAATTACTCTACATCTATCCAAATACTAAAACATGATTTCTACTATTAATACTAACTTATTAAGATATGTACTAACCTTATTAATATGTAAATCGACTCTCTTACCACGCAGTGGGTCGCCTTAACATCATCTTTACCATTCAGAAATCATCATGTGTATAAATTAATATTAAATACGCGTATCATTAATTTAAAGTCGCGGATATTATTTCCTTAAGCGAGGCTTGAAATAGCTTTTAACCCATTCCTTGTCTTCATCATTAATTTATACTGGTATTTGTCTTACCGTGGCTACAAAAATCTATTACAGATAGCATATCGTAAATTTTGTAATCACAGATCTTAGAAGGCATCCATAGTTCACGTCAAATCATATTTCAATCGCAAAACATTATAATTTTCATTTCTTCTTTGCGATATAATTGTGACAGCTAAAAATTTACTGAAAAGAATAGTAGACCACTTTTTAAATAGCTTCTACCATATTGTTCGAATATTAAGTTTACTAACTATAAAATCGTACGTATTTTTCAAAAATTGATTGACGTTCTAAGAATTGATCTACTATATAAATAATAATCATTTAATTTATATACTTAAAAAGAAATTCATATTAAAATTTGACCATTTCATTAGTAAAAGTAGTTAATGTTTAAAACGGTACTGTTCAGTTTTTTATCATTGTTGTAGTGCCTGATCTAGGTTAATTATTTAAGTTAGGATAAAATCTTAAATTTATTAGATAAATACCCTCCGCAGAATATAATAAAGCTTCATTATAAATGTCGAGTATCCAATATCATACTGTCTTGTATTGCTAATTATTAATTTTTTTTAATTTAGCTATCTAAATTGAACTATGGTAATGATTTATTGCACTAATACCATACTAATATCGCTGAACTTTCAACGTTATTAAACGCCTTACTGGTAGATTGCGGAATAATCAAAAACTATATGGTCGGAAAAAATCAATAAGTCGATTCAACTCTTTATTAAATTTCTTAGTTGAACTAACAATCATTAGTTCAATACAGACTACCTTTGACTTCTATCTTTCATACTAACTTAAAAGAATGCCTTCATAAAATTCTTTTGTATGTTATATATCCACAGCTTGAAATTACATGCATAACTCTTACGTTATACTTTTTATCATTATTAATCATTAATCGCTGGCTTTGCAAGTTATACCAAACGATAAAACTCTAAAATAGTGAGAGGTCGAATCTATCCAACAAATAATTAGCTATTACTGTGATTCATACTGAAAACATAAGCTGTAATTTGCAAAACACAATGCTGTCGATAGGCCTAATACATGGTCTACTAAAAAAATTTAGTAGTCCACGATTAATGCCACTACTTTTCTCTCTATATACTGTATCGTCTTGGTCCATAAAAATGAATTATTTCATAATTTACATTAAATTGAAGCCCTGCCATACAATCGATGAGATTTTAGACGCATAATTAGCAATTATTCTCATTGCAATCGCAAGCAATCTCGGTATTGTACTGAAAATGGTGCTTGACGCTTTCGACATAATTGGATATCGTGGATTTTCTGTAATTAGGACATATTCTATTTTATAAATTATGATCTATCACTTCATAATAATACTAATGACCAGCATATGAAAATTTAATCTTTTGCATATTATAATTTTTCCAGGCATTTACAATTATTCGATAACTGTCTGTTCATGCCAATTCCATTTGCTACGCCATCTCACTAATTGATCCTATAAAAGTGCAGCTCTCTGGCAATTTATAAATTAGTACTATTTCCCTAAAATCATCCGGGCATTAATCTCTAATTTCACAATAAATCGAAGAGACTAGACTTATTTTTTTGTAGGCTTGTGTTGATCATGTGATATAAAACTACTACATAATTCGTATTTATGCAAAAATCAATTACTCTTTGCATGTAAATGAACGCAATTGTTTATTTTGATAATGGCACTAGTCCAGTAAATCTTAGTATAATCGTCAAACAAGTATAACAAGCTCCATAGGATATTGGTGATGCTATAAACAGCAGTAATTTGTTGAATTATGTTTTAAACGTCGTTTACCATTTGTGGCAAAATAAACAAAAATCGAAAGGCTGACATCATAAAATAGCCAACTTGATTGTTAATAATTGTTTAGTAGACCAATAAAACCTTGCTTTTATCGCCATATTTAATTATTAAGGCCACTTGAAAAGTCGCCTATATTAAATTTATAGGTAAATTCTCAACATATGAGACCCATTTCATTTATGTCACTATAACCTATTTGATCAATTGTAAGTATTTTGATAAATTTAATATGTGAATAAAAACTGTCGATCGAAAAGTGTAAAAGTGGCATTATTTTATGCCTGATGTTTAATAAATATAATAAATTTTTTAGATGAAATTAGCGCTCCTACCCATTATAACGTTAATGGTGTAGATTCTTATCCCATCAAGTAAGGTGCTAATAAAAGACATTGAAAAGAAACGCATTTTTAATACCGGTTCTAGTAAGAAGACCATTAGTAACTTTGAGCTATAAGTATTAGAAAAATTTTCCCCTAAGTATATCTTATCAGACATTGCCACCATTTTGATGCTATAAATTATTCCTGCACATCCAAAATAGATATTTGACACCGTTAGCTTAATGTTACAATCTGAAAATTATGTTAGTTTATTCATTGTAGCGTGTAGAGCATTATGTTTTAACGCTTCATAGATTCGCTATTAGCTGTAAAATAAAGGATAGAATGGTCCTAACACTAATTACCTAAATACTTCATCGCCTTTTTCTGTCATTCCAGCAAACCATTTCAATTCGAAATTTTTATTTCACGTATTCCTTTGCCGATATAAACTATTTATTAAAATCTTCTTTAATGTACAGTATACCTGATGGGCTTTCTAATACATAGCACATAAATTGGTTCACACTCTTAAAACGAAACTAGTTTTTTCTATCTTAATTAGATATCATTAATGCTATTATATCTCTTGAACTAGCTGTTGGCTAATTCGTATGTGTGCCAATATGAAGCAAACATCAGATAAAATTACTTGAAAAATCATGTTTTTAGCAATCTTTTAACTATGTCCAAGCGTACTCGTGATAAATTTAAACTACATTTAGCTAGACTAACCACAAATACAACATAGAATATTTTACAGTAGCATTTGCATTCATTGTACCCGTTGTCTTGTCTAATTCGTTTAGTTTTACCCTTAAAACTGCAGTAATATGGCATTCGAGTATTATCTCGATCGAGTTGGGATAATCTAGCCAAGTATCAATCTTATTATGCGCTATCATTACAATTGGCAATGTAAAATCTGCACCATATTCAGTGAGTAAAATTAATTATCAAAGAAGCACTTTATGAAGTGCTAACGATTTCGTAGTCACTGCATCGCTTAGAGAATAACACGGTACCAGTATCATTTTGCAATATTCTAAGGATCTTAAAAGTGTTTACAAGCTAATTTTATACTACGAAACTTTTATTAAAGTAATGTATGAAATAAGTATTTTGTAGCGTCATTTTAAAAATTGTTACCTTTAATAGTGCCATTATAATCTCTATTATACCTAAACAGATTTGACCTACAAAGTTATAAGAATGGAAGATCCTAATCTATTCCAATATACGCGTCCGGAAAGTAATCATCGTCATGATAGCGAGAGTAAGAAGAAAATAATTGGCCATGATGGCATCATGGAAAGATCTCATGTTTTTCAGCCTATAAATAAACAACAAGTTGCCGCAGCATCATGCTCTTTTGCAGCAATTGAAATTGGTTACGCTGCTCAATCGATATATGAGGTGCCAATATTATCCTCTTCAGGACTACCACGAAAATATGTTCCGTTTTTATGGTGTGCAATGCCTATCTTAGCTCTAATTATTCAACCCTATCTTGCTATTAAATCCGATCGCTGTTATTGCAGTTGGGGTAGAAGACGGCCATTCATGCTTGCCTTTATGATTGGCATGCTTATTGGCTTGATATTGTTAGGTTACGGTAAAACTTTGGGATTCCTAATAGATCATCAATCACAACAGAGTACTACCGCGATTGCATTTACTATCATGGGAATTTGGTTTATGGATTATTTCGCTGATGCTTTGCAAGTACCAAGTAAGGCATTAATTTTAGATTACTCTAAAGATCATGCACAAACAGCAAACAACATAGCTACTGCTGTCTCATGTTTAGGCACGATTGTTGGCTATGGAATATGCAGGTAAGATTATCAATACTACAGTGGTAGCAAAGAATCAATCCATAACCAAGTTAAAGTTCCTTCGTACTCCTGTGACTGATTACGTTAAGGAAAGACTGCGGTTGCTTTAGTGATAATTATTAATTGAGTTTAATTGAAATTTTTCAGCTTAAATTGGAAAAATACCTTTCTGACGAATTTATTTGCTACTGAAATAGAAGCTGTCTTTACAATAGCTGCAACTGCAGCCTGTATTCTATTTATCATTGCGTTGCTTTGCTGTAAAGAGAAAGTATTATATAAACCTAACCGACCCAAGCTAATCCATCGAGAAGAAGATACAATGTTACGTCATAGCATAAAAATTGGCAGTAAGGCAATAAATGGGATGTTATTTGGATCAAAATCTGAAGCTATTAGCCGAAATTACATCGTCATGATGGAAAAAGATAGGCATAAAAATATTCAATGGAAGAAAATGGTCTCCTGCTGCAATTTTTATTTTTATGGCATTATTAAGCTGCCACACGAACTAGTAATTTTGTGTATTGTATCGAGTTTCGGCTGGATCGCTCATATTGGTTTTATATTCTTTTTCTCTGATTACATGGGCCAGTACGTGTTTAAAGGCAACAGTAATAGTGCTTTTAATTCCTCAAGTTATATAGCGTATCGTGATGGTGTAAAAATTTCCAGTTTGGCACTAATTTGCTCTAACTTTATGGGTATAATATACATTTTTATATTGGAAAGATGGTTATTAAAGTGTATCGGTGAGTGATGCAATAATTTTATTATTGCTAACAAAGCGACTATTTTCATCTATTACAAGCGATAATGATAATATTTAAACATAATTTCCATTTAGTGCGTGGAATAAAAGTGTTGATTATATATCAAATAGATATGTGAATATCTGTAAAATTATTGGTTTAATTCGGAAAAGCTTCGATAATGTAGCTTTAATATTATATTTTTTGATTTAATTTTAAAGAAAATAGCTTTTGCTATAGTATGTTGTGCCATGAAGAATTTTAAGAATATTCTGGTAGATAGTCTCGTATTTTGCTTATTAAGAAATAGTTGTAAACATGATGACTTCGACGAAAGTATCTCTTAAATACTTTACTACTATTCTCGTATATAGTACCTCATTGCTATCTACTATAATCAATAATTCGTACAATATATATTTCTTTGCTTGATACTTTCTATTTCAAAATTAAAATCAAGCCTTCAATATCAAGTGAAGTTGTTGAATTAGCCACAGCTAGCAAATGTTTGGAAAACAATTCCAATAGATAGTAATGACTACTTATCTTTCGTTAATCTATATTTTACTTTTTCATTTCTACTTTTACTTTACGACAGGATCAAGAATGTCTATGATTCTTGGATTCACTATATCGTGTACTGCCATGGTCATTATATCTTCAGTTGATAGCATTGAAATAATATTTTGTAGTTGTTGTGCTATCGATATCGCTACAGTATCATTACACAGCATACCCTATGGCTTAATAGGGAAATATCATCATTATTACAAGGTAAGGGCTAATAGATCAATAAATGCTTTTACTAAAATAGTCTAGAAAACGGGCAATTTACGCGATAGTTATTGCTTTTAGACTTACTGGTGATGTCATGACAACTTTTAACCTAGCTTAGATCTAATATTTTGTGGTTCTTCATGGGTTCATAATATAACTTGACTATTAGGAAGATCCAAGATGGAAGGCTCGTGGATATGGAACAGATTCATCCGTTTTAAATAATTGCATGTACCTTGGCACATTATTAATTTCAGTAACCTTTGGTTTTATTATTGAAAATTCAGATTCAATGCAAAGTGTTATTTTTGCCGCAGGTTTGAGTAATTTTATTGCAGCTGTCATATCTATTTTTATTATTGATCCTGAAACTATTTCCTCGACTCGGAATATAACGATATAGAATTCAATAATGTTATTGTATGCAGTCAAAATACGATTCTTATATTAATACGTGTAGAGAAATCGTTCTATTAATATCTAAAAACATTTATGAATATCTTAATTCTTGAATATTTAGAATATTCTCTTCATTAATTTTTTGGGATATTCTATTTGGTTGTAAATATCAACTAGTATCAAACTTTTGCTCGTGTTATAAACAATGATGCTTCTCTATTTTGTTAAAGATACGGTATAGATATCGAATATATTATCCAATATTATTAACGATTGATTATATCAATAAAATAAGATAAAAGAATGGGCATGAAACGTAGGATTGCATCAGTTTTTAGTACGGCATGTAATCATTATAAATATCTGTAATAATGATTTATCAATAGTAGAAAGTTGGTTCAATATTGCAATGATCATTACAGGGTTGTCATTTTTAAATTCAAATTTTAACTTGCATTAAGCAATACTCTTATAATATTAATATTAGTGGTAAATTTTCAGTCTGATTGACTTGATTCAAAATAGATCTGTCAACATGGTCTTGTATTATTGAAACATCCATTTAACTATTATGACAGTCTCTATTCAATTACGACAGAGCTTGCGTTGAGTCAATATGATTAACTGTCTATTTGACTGTCAGTGGACATCATGGTTTTTATTGGAGTATCAATAATAACCTGGTTTTATACCTTTCTTGATATCCATTCTACTTAAATAACCGTTTGTTCATTTGGTACAGCGATGAATAACCAATAGTGCAATAAATCTAGGTAGCTGACCTATGCTATACTGGTGTATACGTAAGCACATTAATAGTATAAGAACTACAGTATTGAACTTGAATCGATTTTTTGAGTTTAAGTCATTTTAGCAACCGGTATATTAGCAAATCTCAAGAGTAGCCTACGCGATTACGAATTATAATTATTATTCAATAAGTGTGGTCAAACGGGGGAAAAAGCAATCTCAGATTGCAGTGTATGAGTTGATATTCAAGTAATACAGAAATTTGCTCAAAATTAGTAGTAATAAAATTGTAATCTATACATGTTTTGCAGGGCTTTACATTTGTGACGTGGCTATAGACAGTGTACGTATCAGGTATTAATCCTTATTTTTTTCGCAGAATCAAAGTGCTACTCTCTGATACATATTAGATCTGATTATATCATTATAATATCTCCACTACACAAGTAGATTACCTTTCTGGAGTATAGCAAATAATTCATTGATTAGCTCACCATATGATGATTAAAATAAATAATCGGCCTATTACATACATATATATATATGTTATATATATATATATATTATCATCATATCATATTAATGCCATTGTACGTGTGTCGCTCTGTTAAAGAGGATTCTGACTCTATATTGACTTAAAAGTGGACTATATTCCATGAAGTTTCTACGAATTTCGCTAGTTAATTATTATTATTCCAAAAAAATATTATCAATGCTACCAGGCTGAATGGTGATTACTTGCAGTCCGTCAGCTCAAAGTGGAAGAGTCGGTTTTAATATCTTGATTTAACCGCTTCTCATTACGTCTTATCCGCATCTACTACAGCACACAAAATCCGCCAGCTGCTTCTTGTATCAACAATTCAACATACAATATAAGTATTAAAGCCTATACTACAGTCTAACGGATTAATTGATTATTCCCTATAGTATTTTATCCACGAGTATACCTGGATAAAGATAGAACAGTTCAAATTACTGTAATCCTATAAAACATCTTTGCACTATAAATAAAAATTTTGCAGTTAATAACCATAAAGTGAAGAATCGTCAAAGCTTGGAAGTAGCTTGGTAAATACCTCATTTGTCATCATCACCTATCGCCTATTATTTTGCCGCAATGAGTCACCGCTGTATCACGAGGACATTATCCTTAAAGCCAATCAACAACCTAGCCAGGAACGTGAAGGAATCAAGCTGTCTTTAAAACAGTCCACAATAAAATAACCCCTGTAGACCCTAATCTTTGATACTGCTAGGCTTAAAGTGTCTGTACAGTACTACTCCTTCCTTTGCTCATTGCCGTACTTGGCATGGTTGACAAATTTGAGAACAAGCATCATTACAATGTTTTTTTTTTAAAGATCAGGTACTGATTATATGGTAAATCGTCATAAATAATGAATTAATTAATTAGTTCATTAACAACATCCATGCTGAAGAACATATCCTGCAAGTATATTGTACAGCATACAGGAAAAGGAATCGTATTGTCATCGGTTCGTTGTGCAATGCACTAAGCGACAATTGATTGCTTAAGTAAACATTATAAATTAAATTTCATAGGCTACACAGGATAGTAATTTCTATCTGGTCTCTGGCTTACATCGTTATTGTTAGCTTCTGATGGAATGGAATGAAATTCTCTTCAGGTAAAACAAGGATTAGTAAAATATTGCAAATGCGACCAGCAACAATTAGCGATAATGTTGTTAACTGAATGTCTAAGGTGCCATCTTGCTTATTGCACCGACATTCCCCTTAGGCATGGTCGATGATAGCCCATGTGATTAAGTGATATTATTCAAGTTCTTTATAGATTAGAGTTAGCGAGTATTTATTGCAGGTACTAGTTTTGATCTTGAAATATAGAATTACGTGCCAATAGACTTAGGAAAGTTTACTTTGAGTCAATTTGTTATCGTACTCTTATCACTACTATTACTTTTTTATCTTTGCAATGAGAAGATCCCGTGGATTTCTTTCCTTAAGCAGACGTTAGTGCATTGCAGCGATAATGTAACATAGGCGAGTATACGTGTATATGTATATCACATATCGATAATTAGAGCGCAGACTACAGAATAAGGATGTTAATAGACGGTTTGAGGAACTTTCAGATCACAACACGTAGTCTATTAGTCAAAATAAACAACTATTGCTGTAGCTACTGACGGTAATATTGACGAAAGGAAGTAATTTCAACATAATATACAGTAATGGTTGTAAAATTATTGGCCATGATGATTAGTAAATAAATCTTGAATATCTCACTACTTGTACTACAAATAGCGTAAGCAAATTTAAAACTACTAAGTTTACCGGTGTGGTAAATATTATGTAATGCACATGCCAATATTCTATTGATATCGCTTATTCATTCATCCTAGGGGAAGCAAGCCTACTTTTGCCAGCAATAATCTTATTATATTACACTTTGAATAGATAATTTTATGGCTATGTATAATTTTATTTATTTATCCTATTTTACGATTGTACATCTTATCGTACCAGTGAAGTTGTCACTATGGCTATCATTAATTGAAAACTATGACTTATATAACGTTCATTTTTTCAACGTTTCTAATAACTGTCGGTAGGATTATAAATAATGTCTGACGAAAAAGATGTCTATGATGAAAAGAGTGAGCAGCAAATCGTAGATGAAAGCAATGAAATTAAAACACTACCAGAACGAAGACCTATCAGCATCATACGGTTAATTTGCATGTCGTGTTCGTTGGCTGCACTGGAAGTCTGTTACGCAGCTCAAGCTGTTAACGAAGTACCTATTTTATTAGCTACTGGCCTTCCACAAAAGTATATTCCTTACTTGTGGAGCCTAACACCAATTTTAGCTTTGATCATTCAGCCATATCTTGCCAGCGTATCCGATCACTGTACATGTAGCTGGGGTAGAAGGCGACCGTTCATACTAGCATTTGCTATTGGTATTTTCATTGGGATATTTTTCTTAGGCTTTGGAACAGCAATCGGCCATCTGATTGATCCATTTAATAATACTGTAATTATAATACTGGTCATCACTGGGGTTTGGTTTATGGACTACTTCACTGATGCTCTACAAGTGCCTGGCAAAGCGATATTATTGGATAGCTCTATTGGTTATGCACAGACTGCAAATAACATATCTACAATAGTTGCATCATTTGGAATGATATTAGGATATGGTATCTGCAGGTACAGTAATCCAAAACCAAGATATAATGTAGCTATATCTTAACTGTATTTCTACAAAGTCGTGATTGCCAATAATATAATATACTGTATAATTTCAGCCTTAACTAATTTTTTTCTAATAATATGGGTAGCATCCATTGGAATAGCACCTTCTTTGGAGACCTGTTTGCTAACGAAGGACAAGCCGTGTTTACCGTTGCGGCTTTCACCTCCGGTATCCTTTTCCTAATCTCATTCATATTTGGAAAGGAAAAGCCTTATACTAAACCAGTCAGTTCTGCAAACTTTCAAAATGATGAATCTCATAATTCTGATAATAATGAAGCTCCACCAAAAGAAAATCAAAATTATGGCACTATTCGTGAAGTTGATTCTACAGTTATAGACCAACAGAATGAAGATGCTGGCCAAAACAAGTTAAAATTATGTTGTTATGGCTATATTTATTCTATTGTCAAAATGCCTAAAGAACTTGTTATCCTCTGTGCTCTATCAATTTTCGGCTGGATAGCTCATGTAAGTTTTTTATTCTTTTATTCTGATTTCATTGGCCAAGTTATACTCAACGGAAGTAACAACGCTCCGATAAACTCTTCTGACTACATGAACTATCTTGATGGGGTCAAAATTTCAAGTTTGGCATTTATTGGAGCAACCGTCATCGATATAATTTACACTTACCTTCTTGAATACTGGCTATTAGATCGGATTGGTATCTTAAAAAATTTTATAATATATATATATATATACTCTTATACCTATGTGAAATATCGCATTGGGTTTCTATCTGATTGAAATCGATAACTAATTGTAGTGCAGCAATTGATGAATATTGTTGATTAATAAGAAATGTTGCTAGTTGTGCTTTATTTCTTTATTCGATTCCTCATATTTATCTTGCTGTCTACTCTATCCAATTAGGATCCAGGTTGGGCATGATATTTGGCTTGTGTATCTCAGGTACAGCAATGATACTTTTAGCCTTTACTACCGAACTTAGTCTGGCAATTGCATGTTGCTGTGCTACAGAACTTGCTACAGTGACAATCTATAGCATACCTTATGGACTGGTGGGAAAATATCACTATTACTACTCGGTAATAACAAATACGCAGTATACACCTATGATAGATATTTCATTCATGGCAAGATATTAAAATATTGCCATCTTATATCTAGAATGATCCAAGATGGAATACTAGAGGTTGTGGAACCGATTCAGCAATATTGAATAACTGCCTGTACTTAGGGACTTTTATCATTTCTATTACCTTCGGGCCTATTATACAAAGTACAAATTCTATTAGTGTCGTATTTATTACTGCTGGCACTTGTAACTTGATTGCTGCAGTAATTTCAGTATTCGTAGTTGATCCAGAAAATACATCACTGCTGATCGATATATCCTACGAAACTGTCAAGACTAAGGATGTTATTATTGATTAATCAATACAACAGTCATGGCATGATCTTATAGAAAAGATGTTGCATGTTACGATTAAAATAGTTTCCATACTTTTCTAATGACGAAGAGATTCCAGAATTTTAAGAATATCAGTACCCTTTCCTCCAAATTTATTTATACCAATAGTGTTGGTAATACTTTATATTTACATTTCGCTTAATTTATAATGCAAATACATTTCAAAGCTTTCTCCTCTTTCCATGTATGTGTATAGGATGTAAATAAAAGCATTAATAACATAAATCCGCTAATAGTCATACTACCTCAAGCCATTTGATATACCGTATTTCTGCCAAATTAATTAATTATTCGAACAGAGTTGAATATCAATAGAGCAGCCCGATTGAGTAGCGGATGTAAATTGGAAATAAAAAAGACTGCTTTCATTTTGAATCGTCTATCTTGCTTCCATTGCTTTCACCAATCAGCTGATGAGAAACGAGAATATCATCTTATCTATATAAGTTATAGGTAATCGGTATTAATTCACATGAATACGATATTCCAGCATTTGTTACTTTTAATTAGCATTGCAACTATCATTAATACTACTGATAACAGGTAGTACAGAAGCAGATAAAGATAGGGATATCTCAATGACGATATCATAACTACAAATAACAAATGAATCTCCATAGATATCTATCTCTAGTATGGTGAAATCAAGAGTTCCATCACCTACAGTGATGTGAATAAATATGGAAACACTTTACTCGTATATCAGCTGATATACGAGTAAAGTGTTTCCATATTAAAGAATCTTCACCAATATCTGATCATGAATGAATGGCGGAACCATACGGTGATGAGAAAAAATATGGAAACTCTTTACTCGTATATCAGCTGATATACGAGTAAAGTGTTTCCATATTAAAGAATCTTCACCAATATCCGACCATGAATGAATGGCGGAACCTAAAGTGGATATCTTGAGTGCCGAAAATTTAACAGCTTTTACTATACAAAATTCAAGAAAGTCATCAAATGTTTCCATATCGATTCTCATCACTATATACTCGTATGCATATTAACCTTAACTTAAGGTATATTGTGCCACGTCATTTTCGCTAGCCTTGCTTTGCTTTTTGCGTCCATTATCCTTCTACTAATTGCAGAACTGCTGTCGCCCTTGTACAGGTCTTCACTGACAAAGAGTTCTGGATTTGTTTCCCAAGTCCGTCTGTACCGTACAAGTACTACAAGGCGACCATTCAGTACGGTACGTTACCGTTCCGTTCCCGACTCCAGTTAAGCCATCGAAAAGGTAAACACGGTCGCAAGCTTTGGGTTGCATGGTTCAAGGAAGAATCTTACTGATCAAACGTTATTTGTTGCAGCTTGTTATGAGGCAATATGACAACTAACTTTAGTCTAGCTATCGTGTCTTGCTACTTTCTTGTTATTATATCATTGTCCTGTGCGGTAGGGAATGATCACAAGTTACCGTTGGTTATCAACACTTGGCCATTCACTGTGGCAACGCGGGCAGGTTTGTTGGAAACAGCTCAAAATGAAATGATCTCATGCTGCATAGTAAAATAAATCAAATGATAACCATCCAACGATGGTGTCATTTTATTCCAACTATTGAGAATAGCAATCCTACTTAACACGGATGTGCTAGTTCTTATGTTGCATTTCTGGCTGTTTAGTATAACAGGAGATTAAACATGAACTGCATGGGTTGATTTAATTACTATTGTCGTTATCTTGAAAACAAATAATAAATATTGAATTGGAAAGTGGAGATAAGTACATTTCTATTGAATGTTCTAATCAACATACGTACTGTGGAGTAGATCAATAATTCTGAATTATAGCTGTTTTCAACAAACTATAGAATAAATTAGTAGTGCAAAAGATGGACGCAACATGTGCATTACCACATAAGACTTTATAGCATATTAATCATCTTGAATGGATTGCAAACACCTCATATGCATAACTAACTACATTAATTCTAACTCTTGTGTAGCTTGGAAGGTAATCAATTCTACTAGCGGTACCCCATTAGATGCGGTCGAGCAAGGCTGTACGGCTTGTGAAGTTGCACAGTGTGATGGAACTGTTGGATATGGTGGAAGGTAAGCTGGATACCTTTGCATGCTCTTCCGGTGTGACGACAACCTACCTTCTCTAATTTAACTAATTCTTATATTGAATCAATTTACCTGCCTGTCTTTCTTGTAAACTAACTCGTAAATCACGGAATATCTACCAGTTTAACTTTCAACCCTGCAATATCTATTACATTAATATTCGTATGCATGTATCTGCTGCCTAATTATACTGTACAACGACATGACACAGTTCTTTGTCAATGGAATAGAAAAAAGTTTAAGAATACACATACATTGCAGGAAGATCCCAAGTGATACGATGTATATTCTAGCACGGTACTTTCCTCTTGAGGCTCTCATTACAGTATCAATACAACTTATTTTGTTTTACCGAACTGTAACTTCATCTTTCCGCCTCCATTTACGGAAAGTATAAGACTTAAAATTCTGTCGTAAGACGACTAGCATTCCCTACGTTAGCTAATATTATGAGGTAATTGTCGAAGATACACATACAACTGTGACATCTCTAATATCTTATTTATATTGATATAGCTCACTGGATATTCTATTTAACTTAATCACTTTCAGTTATTCTAAATGTTGTATCTTATTTATCGAAATAGTCCTGATGAAAGTGGAGAGACAACGTTGGATGCCATGATCATGGATGGGTAAGTTTCGATACAGTATTTATGCAATGCATGAGGCTGTTAAATCTATTCTTTTTGTACTCGTTGTCTCTTTCTGTAATTATATCCCATACTAGCAACTCTTGGAAGACTGTAATAGAAATAAAAGTTTTGGTGATATTTTAACTTGTAATATTAGAACATCTCACGATGTTGGCTCTGTTGGCTGCTTAAAAAGGATCAAATCCGCTATTTCTGTAGCTAGAAAAGTTATGGAATTGACCAATCATACTTTACTGGTTGGTGATGAAGGTATATTTCTAATATTTTAGGAACTTTGCTCAATCTTAATTGCTAATCAGTGATTACTGCACTACGTCGCCAAGAAATTGTAATCTATTTTTGTCAACATTATCACAAGCCACTAGATTTGCAATTAGTACAGGATTCAAGCAAGAAAATTTACATACGAATAAATCAGTGTAGGTTGAATTAATTATTGATCAATCAATAATTATAATAGATTCACTGCTATACGCGCTTCACAGGCACTGTTTAACTTTTGGTGTGTTTAAATTGTTTTTCCTATATTAATAGCGGTATTTACAAATCGTGGTTGGAAAATAACTGCCAACCCAATTTTTGGAAGGTATACTTCTAACGTATCCAATATAGTAGTTCACAATAGCCCTTTTTCTCTGGTCTCAATATTGAAACAGACTTGTGGCGACTATTATATTATTAAATAAAAAGTGAGAGCATAAGTTCACTTTTGTAGGGAGTTACTCCCAATCCGAGAAGTAGCTGTGGACCATATAGACCTGCTGATACGTAATTTTTGAAACGATACTTGATAAAAAGCCTATTTTGTGTAGATCTAACTTCAAATACGACTTTTAACTTAGCAGTACATTCTTAATTTTAAATTTTACTAGATGTCAATCTCTTGACTGTAAACAAGATACAAACCACGACGTTAGCAGTGATAATCATGACACCATAGGTAAAATTACACATGAAGTAGCAAATTATCCAATTTTATTAACTGTAAATGATGTCATTTCACCCTAGGAATGATTGTCGTAGATAAAAATACTATCGCCGGTGGAACATCCACCAATGGTGCAAATCATAAGATATCTGGGTAATGAATAAATTACTTTGATTTAATGAGATACAGAGTGGACTGCAATTCAAAGTAATAACTTTTTGAATGCAATAATGATTGGGAAATTTTTAAATCATGACGGATACTACCTTACTGCTATATCATAAAATTTTAAATAAACTACTTTGATATTTTCAATAAACTTAGCCGTGTAGGCGATTCTCCCATTGCTGGTGCTGGCCTTTACGTAGATAAAGATATAGGTGGCTCTGCAGCAACCGGAGACGGCGATGTCATGATGAGATTTTTACCAAGGTAATCATGATCATATCTAAACATTATCTAATCTGAGTTTTGCCTAAATTCTTTCATTGATATTATCATTCAGTTACCAAGTAGTCGAAAGCATGCGACTTGGTATGTCTCCTAAGAAAGCAACTACGGAAGCCATCATGAGGATCAAAAAATATTATCCCCATTTTAATGGAGCTTTAATTGCTGTTAACATGGCCGGCGAAGTCGGTATATATATACATTGCAATAGTTTTAAAAATCATTGTAACGTAAACTAATTTGTATTACCTGTAAACAGAAAAATTTGAATTGGCTTTACGAGCTACTGTTAAACTGTTGATGTGTGACTTTTATATTGACTAATAGCAGGTTTCGCCTTTATGCATTTTCATAAATATAGGAGCAGCCTGTCATGGATTTAAAGGAAAATTTCCTTATTCTGTCGCACATTCGGGAATGAATGATGTCAAAGTCTATGTCACGAATTGTGTTTAATCCAAATAATTACGTGTAAAATGTACTAGGTTCAAATATTTAAATTTATCGATTTTGTTCATGCAGTCGTTTATAGAGCATTTAAATGTACTTTCGTATACGATAATTCTCCCAGCCACGATCAAGTGTCCTACTTTAAGATCGAAATATTTAATGATAGTCCTTATACTGCACTGTAGATAAACGAATACGGCTTATTTTTCTTCGAATGTAAACATTGATACTTTAAATTTGTAGCTAATCTCGAAACGTAATACTATTCTAACAATGTTTATGTAATGATAATATAAAAGTGTTTATATTGATATAAAATATTTATAATTATTATGCCTTACAACTGGCATTAATACTACTTGCGATAGGTATTACAGAAGCAGGTAGCCCAGCCTAGTCTAGCTTTGGCCCTAGCAGGGTTCAACCATAGAGGTTCTTCTTACCGGTACTGCATCTCTATGATATTAACATAGCACAACAGCTACATTATACCATATCATATTTTGCTGGCATTGCTTTCTGCACACTGTACTTCTGTGCAGAACTACGTACTTTACTGTACACTGTACATTACAGTATACCATCAGAGACTACTCCATCAAAAAAATGCTCACCCTGACCTAGAAAGAGAAGGAGGGTTATATCGCTTTACAGGGAAATAGCGAAGCCATTCATGGATTGTAAAGCGACGAAGAATTTATAATTTATTATAAGTTTGAATTAAAAAGGCATGAGAATTTATTTTTGCTAAAATTTTATTCTTACATAGTATTTTGAGCTTATGATAGCAAATATTTTACGTTAGCTTGATAGATTGTTGTAAAATTTCATTTAAATAAATATTTTGGCGTTAATTACTACTTCCTTTTTAATACAGCATTCTATACGGTGTTCCCTAATCATTCTAACTAGCATACTAGACTCTATATTTCTACACTACAAAGATTGTTTCTGTTTTATCTATTTCGACTTTTAACTGTTACAGGCATTTTGAAGAATAATATTGATTTACTCTCAGTATTAATTCTTAATCTACATTACTATTCGAAGCATCGAATGCTGCTGATTCGGATGTATAAGAATAAATTCAGTGCGTTCGTGAAGAAAGAAGATATTCCAAGATATTCTTTAAGAAGTTCAGTATAACACTGTAAGTCGACGACATCGAAATTAACCTTAAATACACAAAAGTCTTTCAACTGCCCTCGTCAAAGCTACTGTGCTGTACTGTAAAAGATACTGCAATTAATGTCTCACACTTCTCAACATCTCAATACTTGATTACTCTGCTGATGTACGTGATATCCTCCGCTAATATACTTAACTTTAATTTAAACCTGGAACCAAATCTAACCTAATAGCTAGTACTTACTACCTCCAATTTACCCCCAAATTGATCTTGAAGTAGTCCCTAATCATAAATTAAAAAAGTCGCAGAAAAAAACATGTTTTAAATTTAAACCGCACAATCTAGGTACTGCTGTACTGAGAAGTAACAGTTTAGATAAATTGCAATAGTTTTTGAAATCACTGTGATGTAAACTAATTTAAATTGCCTGTAGACCAATAAACTAAATTGACTTTACAAACTACTATTAAACTGTCGATGTGAGATTTCTTTTTATTGACTAATTTTCGCGCACTTATTTTTGTCATGCATTGCCTTCCGGTATGAACTTTTAAATTGTTGGTTTTGCCTTAATGCAAATCTATAAATATAGGAGTAGAATGTAATAGATTTAATGGAAGACTTTCCCTATTTTGTTACATCTTCGGGAATCAATGATGCCAAAGTCTTTGTTACGAATTGTGTTAAATCCAAATAATTGCGTGTAAAATATACGCCGGTCAAATATTTCAAGTTGTCGATTTTTTATTTTTCATGCTGTCGCTTATATAGCTTTTGTATACTCTATTACGATAATTTTCTCAGCCATGGATCAAGTATTTGCTTTTAGTTCGAAATATTAAATAGCATTCCTTACACTATAGGTGTTTAAAATATGGACATCAAGTTATTGTAAGATGCGTATACGTATGGCTATTGCGTGCACTATGACAATCCTGTATAAGAACTTTCGTCATGAATGATATACTAGAATAAAATATTGCTTGTTATTTTTTAATATGTGGTATAATAGGTTGGATAATAAAGTCATTAGAACAATCGCAAATAACTTATTTGGTTTACTATTATTGTACACATGTACCAACATTAGTTCTTCATCATAAACAGCCTTTACAATACAGTATACGCTTGATTGAATAGCTAACCGAAAAATAAATTAGGGCCGATATCGTAACGTTTTGTTCAATATATTCTCACGATAGCTTCTTGATGTCGATTTATAACTGGCATATTCTCTGTTAGTGGTAAACTCAAATGTATAAAATAAAAAAACCGAAATCAATGTGTGGGTACATTGTTATCATTACATAGTCTCTATCGCCTGTCTATTGGCAATATTATGATAATTGTTCATTCATTCTTACAAGATCATTATTTGGCATTATTATTTCGATTGAAATAGAACAGTTATTGTTTTTACAATATTACAGTGAGAGCCACACCTAAGTTTCTATAGTCTATTTCCAGTTGATTTCAAGTAATTTAATATTGATCAAACGACTCTTGAACTATTGGGAACAGTCGAAAGTAGTAGAATATAAGTGCCGCTAAGTGTACATCTGTCGTCAGTATCATTTTCGCATAAGCGTTCTTACATGGCGTTATGAGTACTCAAGAAATCGATTCATCAGAACTACCTAAAGTTCGTCAACTAGTTAACCAATTTTTATCCATTTCAATTACCCATCAGGTAAAAATATGTATTACAACATGTACAGTAGTATTATCACGTAATCAATTTATTTACAAGAAGATTGTCATCGTTAACGAGCTCTTTATGTACTGTATGCTTTATATTTGCTATCATTTTTTTTTCGGTGGGCAATGTAGAAGAATAACTCTATAGATGATAAAAATGAACTAGTTATCTATACTACATCGATCGGTATTATACGGGAAACTGCACAAGACTGTCAATTAGTTCGAAGTATTCTTCAAACGTTATGCCTGAAATTTATCGAGAAAGATGTTAGTATTCATCCGTTGTATTTAAAAGAATTATATGAGCGAATTGGTACCGTTAAAATTAAACTTCCTCAAACTTTTGTTGGTGGCCTCTACGTAGGGGTAAGTTAGCTATTGACTAATGTTAAAGGATAATACGTATATGATAATAATTTAAGAATTTTAAAATGAAAGTACGGTAGGTTCGTTCACTTTATAAGACAAATTTTTATATTGAAAATCGGTTAACAATTTATGAATATGAAACTAGTATCTTATCCTCTTTGTACATTGGATGAATACAGCCGATTTTAGTAAGCAAATAGCTAATTGTTTTAATCCTCATCCACGAAAATATATAAGGGGGCAAGTGCTGTTGAATCGTTGAATGAATCTGGAAAATTGCGCGAACTAACGACCAATTTTGAGGTAAGCGATTCATAGACTACAGCAATTACCCAACCTTGAGTAGTTCATTTCCATTCATGAATCATTTATAATTCAGAAAATTGTTTCAATACCTTGTCGATATTTTATTTCCTATCGTCCACTTTATAGTTATTATCTTTTCATGGCTTATTAAATAGTTTCAATTATTAACTAACTATTGGATGTTTTATACGTTTGTAGAGACAAGGTGCAACGGAAATTAATTGTGCATCATGTTATGATTACCGTTTTGTACCATGCCACTCGTGCCATGGTAGTCGACGGAATAGAAGTTCCTCTTTTAATCGAATTGCTGAACTGAAATGCGGTCAATGTAATGAAAACGGATTACAGCTATGTCCACAATGTTCTATCCCAATGCGATCAAGGGCTAATTCAGCTCCAAAGCGTCAATTTGAGAGTGAAAAACATTACAATTTACAAGTACCATGTACTAATTATACACTCAAGTTATCATAGCTTATTAAGATTAGGAAGTTGATTAGTTTTTCAATCTCGACCTGTACCAAAGAGTAATTTCCGACTGATGATTACCACGCAACCTACCTCGACGCTAACAAATTGGTATCTATTTCAATTTGCAATTTACAGATACTTGTATATTGTGTATAAAATGATAAAAAGGAACCATTTGTCGGTACTATCTCATGTATAGGGCGATTGTATGCAAAAAATGATGAGTACATTCATTCTCTTCTTAATCAAAGGAATGATTTACAATGATAAAAACAGCAAGATTTATTGTGTTTGACTTTGGAATACAAAATGGATTACAAATTGTAGTTATCAACGTATACTGGTTAAATATTATAGAATATACATTTTATAAAAGCAAGCTGAGCATCGCCATGCACGTACAGTACGTACATGTATCCATTTTTATAATTTTATCTTTTCAAATTGCAATCACTACTGTACACTATACCATTGTTGACTGCATTCAGAGCTTGGATATAGGATAATGATTAATTTTCTTGGCCTAATGGAATAGAAAGAGAAAAAGATGGCATGATCAGTTGATATCTGTTGTCACCACTGCATTGGTAATTATAGCTAGCAGAGTACTGTATGATAGCCCTTTGAAAATTGTCTAGTAGCTGTGTTTGAAATAAAGATAAACAAAGCATAAGCTGAATATGAAGTACATGCATGAGGCTATATGCATAATACTAATTGACATCGTGTATTGATTCACTATCAGGGTATTGTAAAAGCAATTCCATTCGTAAAGTATACCATGTTACTTGGAATAGATCGCCTAATGAAAGTATTCTGGTTGGGGAATGCATCCAATTACCTATCCCTATTTTGAAAATCGAGATTTTACTGGGAGTTGTTCTGGTTGAAGCTAGTGTACAACCATCACTAGTTTGTAGTTAGTGCAATGCCTTACAAATAGTAAGATTGCAGTATTTTGCGTTGCACTATTTTGCGATTGCAGTTTGAAATAGAATAATTGTAAACTACTACGATAGGAGATTGTAGCAATAGGTACGTTGTGGTGTTGATTCTACTGGTAGCAACGTGAACGTATGTCAACCGAAGAAGAAATGGATTACAAAAGTACTGTCCAACGAATGGCCTACTAGATCACCAGTAGTGCACCACCACTATACACTCATTCTAATCCTAATACGATTATGCAGTGAAAGGCGTATTGAAAATAAGCCCAAGTTGAGCGGTAGGTTATAGTGACTTTGAATACCTTTATCAGAAATGTCTTGCACCAGTCTGGTTACATAAGGTTTCATTCGCATCATTCTCTCATATCGTGCGGTGGTATTTTCTTCATATTTATGAACTTGATAGCCAATAGCCAGTCCAATCAATGTATAAAGGACATGCGTTTGTGGCTCTAAAAATAAATCAAGCATGCATTAATAGAAGTTACTGGAGGCCTAGGATAATGTATTGATGCCATCAACGATAGCGGCTATTGAATATGATGATATCCAATTGATTTTATCGTAAGCATTGACCACTGGCTACCCGGACTGCAGTGACCATGTCGACTGTGCACACTGTACTACTGTATATACTGTATGATGATAGCAAATCAATCTCCTACAATTGAACGCATCGATAGTTACTTCGAAATAGACGATGATGTCTTAATCCATTGCTAAAGCAAGCTACCCATATACCACCAGCGCCAAAAAAGAGAATGGTTCGCAGCATATTCACCAAGAGAAAGAAGAAATTGAAAAAGTGGCAAGATGGCGACAGCAGCACTGGTTCAGTGGTTGCGATCAGCCTGCAGTCTAGTGCTTTGGCTTGGACAGGCCGCGTCGAGACTACAGTACAGTACACTGTAGTCTGGACCTCTGTACTGTACAGTACAGTACACTGGACGCTGCACAGTACGCTACACTTTACACTGTACACTGTAGGCACTTTGAATACTGTACAGTACAGTACAGTACAGTACTGAGTACTGTACGTCGACGACTAAAAAGAATCACAGAATCTGTATGGCGTACAGTACAGTACAACCATTACCTTGATTAACCTGTACTGCTGTACAGGATGAGTACAGTACAACGGACCAATATACACTATTGTACAGTACTGTACTGTACAGTATAGTCTTCCAGAGCAGTACAGACGGTACCGTACAGTACTGTAATGTACAGTACAGTGTACAGTGTACTGTGTCGGTGAATACACTGTGCACTGTACACTGTAAACGAGCATTCTTATAGTACACTGTATGGACTCTTTTACGCCCGTACTGGACTCTACTGAATGGAGCAAACGTGAGCCAATGACTTTTGTACGTTGCAGTACTGCACTGGATAACTCGACTAAATCATCCATTGAAAGTCGAACATGCGACACTCTCCAGTGATGTAGAATGCAGCTCCAAATGGCTAACCTACTGTAGG
Organism: Trichoplax adhaerens; assembly: GCF_000150275.1. Classification (NCBI taxonomy): domain Eukaryota; kingdom Metazoa; phylum Placozoa; class Uniplacotomia; order Trichoplacea; family Trichoplacidae; genus Trichoplax; species Trichoplax adhaerens. Next base: position 5,536,553 of record NW_002060947.1, read on the forward strand.
CTAGCTGACCGCTGCAAAATGGCCAGATAAACTACTGGAAAGGCAATAGTTTCGTTATCCCTGCTACGAAGTAGTCACTTCTGCCAACAATATCGGGTTGACTTTATTTTTTACCTCGGCTAACTCATCTCTTGACCGTCCATTTTCCATTAGCTGATAGGCATACTGTACAGTACTGTCGTAATCGGCTTCTGTTCTGCGACCATAGTCTTTTCTTGCAGGGTTGTCATTTGAGCAAGTACTTTGCTACTATTTTACAACACATGATTCTATCTTGTAGGCATACTGTACTGTCGTAATCGGCTTATGTTCTGCGACCATAGTCTTTTCTTGCAGGGTTGTCATTTGAGCAAGTACTCTGCTACTATTTTACAACACATGATTTTATCTTGTAGGCATACTGTACTGTCGTAATCGGCTTATGTTCTGCGACCATAGTCTTTTCTTGCAGGGTTGTCATTTGAGCAAGTACTTTGCTACTATTTTACAACACATGATTCTATCTTGTAGGCATACTGTACTGTCGTAATCGGCTTATGTTCTGCGACCATAGTCTTTTCTTGCAGGGTTGTCATTGAGCAAGTACTTTGCTACTATTTTACAACACATGATTTTGTACGGACCACAGAATTGGCTGACTTGCAAGTCAGCCAATTACCTTTTTCTTCTTCAAAAGCCTCTGGTCTGGTCAAGGATTTACAAAAACAGAAAATGGTCTGGTCTGGTGCTACAGGACTGCATCAGACATGGCGCAGACAACTGCATTCTACAAGTCTACTAAAGTGTCCAAAATTGCACAACGTGTACAACAATCTTTGCAATAACAAACTGCGCAAACACACAATCCATCGGTTACGGATGCTCCTTCATAAGTCTATCGTTGGACTCGATTTTTATAGTACAGTATAGCAATAAGTTGGTTTTCCTTTAGTCAAGATCTCCGCAGTTAGCCAGGGAACCTGAAGAGTAGACAGTTTACTTTAGGGTCGATCACCAAAGCTCTTTTGTGATACCATCCTAAAAGTAGACGATGATGCTTATGTTGATCCCTTTGCCCACAGCTTACCACCTGACCTGGTCCTATCAACCTGGTCGTGATAACATGGACTACTCAAAAGAAAAAGTGAGTAGTCCTTGGTGGTAGCATGCCATGGAGACAGAATATTTTTTGCAAAGCATGTGCTAATGTACAATGTATAAACCGGATGACAATTATTGAGGAGTGGCTGCTCCAACCCATTCAACCACATCGGTAGTACTGTAAAATAGAAAGAATTCATGCCGATGGTGATCTCAATCATCCTACAGAGTGCGCAATCATAAAGAAAAGTCGTTAATTGACTTAGTGTTGTTGAATAGTCGCAGCATGTGCTCTCGCTACTACGTGTTGTCTGTCTTCTCTCGCATTTTATATCTTTCTTCTTTTTGCAGTAATCCCGCCCTAACTGCCCTGTCTGGTAATCCTCACGTATTCCAGCATTGCTGCAGGTGGGCACTTCAATGAATCAATCAATCACTTGTTTGCATCGCACTGTATCCTACATATCTGTCTATTCAAACTCTACTTCATCACCTTTTGCGTCTGTACTGCTCATGGAGTACTGCAGACATTCACCGACGCCTTTCTATTATTTAGATACCCCTCCAACCTAGCTTCTATTTACAACATTACAATCAGCCATTAGAGGACCTTCAACGAGACTATGTATGATTGAATGTCTATGGATCGGAGTGGCAGTCTTTGCTCATAAAGTACAAGGAATTTTCATTTGTAATTTACCGTTTGCCCATAAGAAGACATCCAGCTAGACGGCGTACAATTAAAAGTCAAAGTGACTGTTGTTCCTCATCAATTAAAAAATGGAGCTTCCTTTGGCCCACAAGTCACAACAGGGCGTTCAACTAGACTAGGCACAATTGCAAGTTTATGAGACGGAGTGATAGTCGTTTCTTAATCAAGGTTAAAATGAGCTTCCGTTGATAACATTCTAGTTACCTCGTATAGAAAGAGAGAGATTCTATATACAAATATAATATAAAATTCAGTATAATCAAGCAATCGGTGTACTAGTCGTTTCTTAACAAATTAAATTAATTACAGTACTGTACACTAAAAAGGAGTTTACATGGATAATATCATTTTGGCCCAAAAAGTCAAGGACTGAGCGATGCCAAGAGCTATCAATTAAACTACGGCGATTGACCGTCCCAATTGTCGATAGATCGGTGTAGCTATCATTTTATCGCAAAATAAGGGATTCAAAATGGAGCTGATTTATACAGTAGAACTGATCTGCATTCGGTAGTATTCTCAACTGCATGCGGTGAGACATCGTTACCTTCTCCAACGCAACAGTAAAAAAATTGCACTGTCTCATATTGCGAATATGCCACAATGTATCCTGCTATCATCTGTACTGAAATTAAAAGAATTATTGCAGTTTAGAGGCATGTGGTAACGCTATAGACAATCGCTCAGTATTGCTTATACACCTAAAATAATCACTTAATTATTGATAAATCGCCAAATTATTCTATCCCAAAAGAGATTTCGAGCTACAGGGATTGGCCCCTCCGTCAGAGTGATAATTATTTTCGTCATACGTGTAAAATCAGATTGAATTAAAACCGCCTGGTAAATCAAGCTGATCGCGGCCATGGCAATGAGTTCTTACTGTAGATATAGAATTATTCGTATAGCTATAACTACAACCGCCATACCAAATGTTTATGATTTTATAGCAGCGGTTACATGACGAAATGTGCCTATTCAAGACCAGTATTTCAGCGTAGATTGCACTGCGTACAATCAGCAAATTCTAGAACAGCACCCGTCAAACGTGATGAACTTTTTCTTTGCGATGTACAGTAACTTAGTAGTCCGCAGAATAAAGGTTAATACGCATAGTTCACTGTCCAACGACCATTTTGGAGCAAGAAGTTTCTCACAATGTTTCTGGGCTACTTTCAGCTACTTTATCATTAACTAAATGTGACCTAGCAACATATTAATAACCCCTTGCCTTAGGAAAATCTTCATTTTTGCGGATGTGACAAAATAATCTCCTTAACATTCATGGATGCTATAAATGTAATACAATTTCATTTTTATTTCCCTACTGCATTCGATCATATCGAATTGAGACTGCGATATTCCTACATATTAATAACCTCTTGCTTTAGGAAAATCTTCATTTTTGCGAATATGACAAATAATCTCCTTAACATTCATGGATGCTATAAATGTAATACAATTTCATTTTTATTTCCCTACTGCATTCGATCATATCGAATCGAGACAGCGATATTCCTACATATTAAATTACTAAAATATAATGATATGATAACTTCTTCTATTAAACGTACCCTGGGTTCAGTTTAGAAGACGAAATAAAACTTGTAAGAAGTATAAGAAATAATGCTTGCCATACTTGACATTATCAGTATAACATATATAAAATATATGCGCAACTTTGTGAGTATCAAGCAAGCATTTCCCTTTAATCAATTGCTTAGTTCCGTCAATATTCAATACAGCTTGCTATTGACTATCAGGGATATCTGAAAAAGCATGTCTAAATGAAATACGGGTATAGGCTACGAGAAGGGTGTTTATATCCTAATACAAGTATACAGTACACTATTGACTATGGCTGCCTTAATTCACAAGTCGGCTAGAAAAACTTCAAAAGATAAACACAAAAAGTGCGCCATCACTTTTAAAATATATCACACCGATGATACTAAAAAGGTTGTTTAACATATGCAACTTAAAATATCTTGACTTTATTTTGCAAATATCATAATAAAAATAGAAGCCCTCGTTCTACTGTATTATCTACTGTCTTATCATTTCCACGAATAAAATAGTTTCAAATGCACTATAATAGCTATATCGAAAAATAGGCGATATCATTGTACAATAAATTCAAATTAAAACATAAAATAAAAATGACTATACTGCCTCTATTGAATAATTCGGATAGAATCTTCATCATAAGATGTTATACTAGCTCAATGCGCATTATTCCTTGGAAACTTGAAAACACTGTTCATTAAGATTTACTGTTGATAATCTTGTTTGTATGGCGATGCTTGTTAAAACTTTTATGATGTGCTGGAGAAGGTCGATCGATTGTGATAGAAGGAGATGTTGTAGGCTCAGAGATATTCAAGTTTAACTTAGTATTAAAATCTAAAACAGAATCCTTCTCCTTCGAAATAGCATTCGTTTTAGTTTGGCAATTATCCAACCTTCCATTTCGCAATTTAACGGACTTGTCATACATAGTCTTTGCAGATTCATGGTTATTTTGCAACTCATAAATTGCTCCAAGATTATCGTAAGATTGGACAAGATTCGTGTCATCTTTATCCAGTAATTTTAGTTGAATTTTTAAGCACTGATGATGCATAGTAAGCGCATCTTCATATTGACCTTGCAATCGATAAACTAATCCTATATTGTTATACGATTGAGCTATTTCTAAATGATTCCCATCAGATAATATCGACTGTCGAATTTCCAACGCTAATTTATAATTTAATAAAGCATCATCGTATTTACCCATTCGATAACACAACCATCCAATATTATCATGGCAATCAATGACATCAGCATGATTCTTTCTACTTAAATTAGATAAAATTTTTGAATATTTTTGATATGCTACTACAGCTTGGTGATATTGATGTTGTATTTGATATATTGATATTATATTCAAGTAAGCATCTAAAAGTGCAGAGTCATTTTCTGCAGCACAGTGTAGTCGAATTTGAATTGATTTATCATACATAGACAAGGCATCATCATAACACTTCTGCACTTGATAGATTGATGCTAGATTGAAATAAAGCTCAGCACAATTCGTATTATTCTCACCATAATGATGAATTTGAATACTGAGAGCTTGCTGATACATTTCTACAGCTTGACTATATTGACCTTGTTGATTATAGACATAAGCGATATTATTATAAGATTGTAATAAAATAGCACTGTTATTTCCTACTACTTCCAACCTGATTTTCAAGGATTTTTGATACGTTAATAAAGCAATCTCATATTTGTTTTGTAGTTGATATGCAGTAGCAAGATTGTTATAAGTGGTTGCAACTTCAATATTAATCTCCTCTAATAATTGCAACTGAATACGTAAACATTTTTCAAACATGGATATTGCGAGATCATATGTTTCTTGATACAGATACACTACACCAATATTATTATAAGAATCCGCTACATCGAGATGATTTTCATTATATTTTTCCAATTTTATATTTAAGGATTGACGATGCATAGTTAAGCAGTGATGATAATCTTCTTGTAATCGATATACTAAAGCCAAGTTATTGTAGAATGTAGCAAGGCTGATATCATTTTTTCCCTTCAATTTTAATTGCATATTTAATCCTTTTTCTAAGCTTTGAATAGCTTCATCATATTGGCCAAGGGATCGATAAACTAAACCCAAACTATGATAACTTTCGGATAATTGTTGATGGCAATTGCCTAAACGGTTTTGGCGAATTTTTAAACATTTCTGAAGTATTGTGATTGCTCGATTAAGACGACCTAATGAATAATAACTTAAACCAATGTTGTAGTAACATTGAGCTATATCTAAATGGTCCTCATCTAAAATTTGTTCTCTTACTTTCAACGATTCTTGATACTGATCTAATGCTTCATCGTGTTGTAACTTTGCTGAATGAATTAATCCAATATTATTATAAATTGAAGCCAAGTGAAGATTATTGGATCCAAGAGATTGCAAATAAATATCGATCGATTTTTGATACATGGATAAGGCATCATCATATTGCTTTTGCTTGTAATAAACTAATCCCATATTATTGTACAAGCCAGCAACATCCAATTGATTAATATCAATCTTGCGATTATCTTGTATATCCATTGATTTTTGATAATATTCTAACGCTTGGTTATAATTGTCTTGTAAATAATGGATTAACGCAATAGCACTGTAGATGATAGCAACGACTAAATCGATTCCTCCCTCAGTTTGCCGTTTTTGTCTAATGGCAAGAGCTTTTTGCAACTTATCCATAGCCTCATCATATTTTGCAAATATCCGATAGACTAATGCCATATTATAATAGGTATCAGCAACATCTAAACTATCTTCACCTAATAATTTAAGTCGAATTTTCAAGCAATCACGAAATATAGACAAGGCATCCATATGTTTACATTGTAAGTAATAGATTAATCCAATATTATTGTAAGATGCAGCGACTAATAAATTGTCATTACCAAGTAATTTTAACTTAATTTTAAGTGAACGACGATGAGTAGACAAGGCTTTGCTATATTGTCCTTGTGCTTGATAAATTAATGCAATATTATTGTTAATAGCTGCAACATGGATGCTGTTTTTATCTAAAAATTTTAATTGATCATCCAGTTGTTGCTGGAGAATTTTGAATGCTTCATCATATTTTCCTTGAGATCGATAAACAAGTGCCATATTATTATAAAATTGTAAATTGTGTATGCAAGGTCCATCTGTCATTTTATCCAGAATTTGGATACATTTTTGATAGAGTTCGATAGCTTGATCATAATGACCTTGTAGATATTTTAACCAGCCAATACTGTTATAACATTGAGCAACAGCGTAACATGTCTCACCAATGATGACCCTATATGTGTTTAAACTTTGATCAATTAGAGCTAAAGCCTCATCATATCGACCACCATGGATATAAATATCAGCTAAAATATGATGAGATTGAGCAACATCTAGACTTTGATGGCCAAGAATTTCTTGTTGTATATTTAACGATTTCTGAATCATAATTTCGGCTTGTTCATACTTTCCCTGAAGTTGATAAGTTGTAGCAATATGATGATAGGAATCAGCAACCAGTAAACTCCGCTGGCCGGTAATGGAAAGATCGATATTCAACGCTTTCTGCTGAGTGCTTAGTGCATCATCTAATTTACCCTGCAATTGGTTGATTAATCCAATATTATGATAAGAACTGGCCAGATATAAATTTTCTTCTCCAAATAAACGACTAAAAATAGCCGAAGATTGTTGATGCATCAAGATTGCGTCTTGATTTTTGCCTTGATGGTAATAAACTAATCCGATGGCGCGATAAGTTTTAGCCATATCAAAACTGCACTCAGATTGATCCTGTAAGGCTTGAGATTGGATTTCTAACGCTTTCTCATGATTTACTAAAGCATCATGATATCGACCTTGTAAGCAACAAATACTGCCAATATTATTATAGCAGTGTGTTATAGCTACGTTATCTTCTTCATGAACTGATTGATGGAGTTGAAATGATTGTTGATAATTTTCCATAGCCAATTGATATTTCCCCATCATACGATTAATATGTCCTCGATGATCGCAGCAATCAGCAATTTTAATTTTATCGCCTAGCTTTGACGCAATCTGGTAAGATATTTCACAATATTTCAAGGCTTCTTCAAACTTGTACTGCTTGCAATGCGTTTGCGAAATATAAATGTAGCGATCGCAAGCCGTAGAGCCTTGTAGTGAATAATCTATTACTTCACTGTCTACTTTTTTGCTGTCCTTACCCATAATGTTTGATTTTTCAAGGCGAAAAGCTTTCTTTAAATTTAGCTACTTTCCAATTTATAATGGGCTTAAGTCAACTTAATGGATAGCAGATAACGCATCGAGTTGAATAAGTACTTTACTGTCCTTTAGTCAAGCTGGAATAACTATTATTTTTATGTTTCAAAATAGTTTGCTAGTGCTAGTTGAGATTGATGCTGATTCTTTATACAGTACTGAATTAATTCAATATTAATTTATTAATTATAATATCTTCGATAGTAGTTAGAACTACATAAATTCAACCTTTCACGCGCTAAACTGTAGCAATTGTAAGAGATTCTTTAAAAATATTGATTTCAATGCTGAGGTTTTCGTATTTTCTATAGTTGTAATAATTAATTTAGATGACGGATCGTAGCAACTAAAGATGCTAGTAGGTAAAGTTCTATTTCAAGGCTGATTCTTTATCATTTATCGTTGCAATTTCGGCTTATATAGCGATCGCATTGAATGCTTGATAAATTAAAATTTAATGCCGGTGCTTTCTAAATACTCGTAAAATTTCGACCAATGATGAGTAGGCAATAGTTGAAAATATTCTGCAAAAAGAGAATTAAATTTTGTTATCGCTTAGCTGAGAAAAACTAAACTGTAACTCGCGTTTATTTACTATCGATCACTACAGCTCTAATCTAGATATTGTTGATTACAAGATAGATCATAGCAGAATGAAATGTTGAAGTGAACATTGTGATTTAATGCTGTTGCTATCCAATAAATTAGTTTCATCGTAAGGGTATCAATGTTAAGCAACAGTTAGTGTACGATGACAAATTCTTATACACGGAATTAAAACGACTGAATTAAATCTTTAATCATCGGACAAAAAGGAAATTGAAGAATTGGAGAAATACCCGGTAGTGGAAAGAAAGAAATTGAAGGACCGTTGCTGACAAATTTTAACGCCGTATCTTGTAAAAAAGTTGAAGAAATGTCAGAAGAGGCCTAGAAAAGACTGAATGAATAAAATGCTGATGCTTATCCAGTCGTTAAAGTAATGTCTGGAACTGTAGCTAGTCTAGTCGTGAGCAACTTATTTAATAGAAAGCAAAAATTGACAATATTAGCATGAAGATGACGACCAATTAATCTCTTGACAATAACTACGTTGAAATTACTAACTAAGAACGTTAAGAAAATCAACTACTATAGAGTTGTATTCCCATGGCAGTCTGACGTTGGAGGCTTCATTAAACTGCGTTTATGTCTATGCCAATAGTATTAGAATAATTCTAATTTGTGACCACCTGTAGTGAAGGCTTCCAATGAATTAAGACAGCTTATAAAGAAATCAAAACGCCCAGGGCTTGTTCAATTTCATATTGGATGTATATCAAGCAATTTAGATAAAAGCTTTTTTACGGACACTCCAATTGCATAAGCTATTCCAATGCAGAATAGCCTCAAGTTTTCACTGCTAATTCCTCAATTGAAGTTGAGAAGAAATTACTCTGTGGAAATTCCTTTTCAATCTATTTCAATTTCAACCTTGGAAGAAATTATTCAATGGAGAAAGAATGCTGCTTTATTTTAGACACATACAATAATATGGACCTTAATAATCCACAGGTAGTGAGGATGGATGAAAAATAACTGAAGGCTAGTATGACTAATTAAAATAATATCAAGACTACAATAATATTTCCTTCATCCACTTTGTAGCTATAGGAACACTAATATTTATTTTGCTGAGGATCAATGAAATCGACGACGAAATAATTGGCCTACAATTAGACTGTCTTTGAATTTTAATCATGGGCATGACCTCGTCTTCTATAGGGTATAATTGATTATGGAAACAATGCGCGGAACGAATTTAACCTATCAGGTAGTCAATGTTAATTAAATTAGCAAAAAAATCGCCATTGATTGTTGCTAGTATCCCGCTAATTTGGATAAAGAATAGATCATCATTTGAAACAATATGTCTATACAGTGGCCAAGACAAACTCTATGCCGGTAATCCACTATCTTATTCTTGACAATAGTATACGTATACGTAGGCAATAACAAAAATAAAATACTATAAGGATTATTTTCTTTCTACGTTAAATTCAAAACCGGCTTCTTCTTTCTTCTATTATTGTGCTGTAGTGGTTATTATCTGTTAATTGGAAAGAGTGGAGATCACGTAAATTTCTGATATGGTGTTCATAGTTATATAAGATTTTCTTTCTAGAGTACATTTATGATAATCGAATAGACTTGATTGATGTAATGAGTTGGCAAGTGTGGGCAAATAAATCCGAATTATGATAACGTAATAAATCTACTTTGAATTTTCTCTACAAGTACTGATGACGGAAGAGTCGGAGTAAACTAGAGTTGATGATGGGCTTCATGAACCAAATTTTACAACGGCGGGTTGTAGAATCAAGGATAATCCTTACTCTATTGATGTAGCCACATCTACAACTATATTGTTTACGGCCCCAAAATCATAAACATGGACAACTTAATTGCATTATACAGTATTAGCTTACTGGACTTTATACAAGAATGAAAATCCGCTATGACTCTAAATTCATACCAAACCAAACAGCCATTGCCCCGACAATATGACCACACTTGTCAACCACACTTTATTGCTAAATTATATTGCAGTTCCTAACGGTTAAAAACTGTCCCGTTAACGAATTTTGTTACCGTACCTCACAATCACTTTCCCTTTTCTCCTCCTGCAAAGAGATCTCATATTGTAGATAATGCTATAATAAGTAAATAAAACAATTAAGGATTAATTAGAGATGTTTCCCCATGGAAAATACATTACTGATATTATAGTATTACCTTAAATAGCAACATAGATTTAGTTGATTACAATTACTATGCCAATAAGCGTGATCAATGTCACCATGAACCGTCTATGCAGCTTAAGTAAAATTAAAACCTTCGCTAAAAATACACAGTTGGCTGAAGATGGCAGACAATTTTTGAATAGTGTGGCGTATCATGCAGTCCTATAATTAAAGCAGACTATCATTTCACAATATAATCTATATACATAAAGTATGAGCCGATTTTTTTGTGATGCCATCACAGCCAAACGGAGAGTAAGAGGGGAAAATTATGCTTACCTTTACGAAGCTGCTTTAAAATTTGGAGCGATAATGATCGGCTACGCGGGCTGTGTACACAGATGCCATATAGATATTCTTATGTGAAGTAATAGATTCATATATTTTGTAGAGAAATGCCGGTGTAGCCGGGTTTACACTAGCTAATAAGTCAATAAAACAATCAAGGAATAATTAGAGATATTTCCTCTTTGAAGTGTTAAAGTGTGTATTTCCAAGCATGGCATTTGGTAAAATCACTAAGAGCAACATTGATGTTTGATTACGACGACTATGCCAATAATAACTGCGATCAATGTCGTCATTAACCGTCCACGTAGCTTAAGTAAAGTTAAAATCTTTGTTGGCTAAAAATTCACAGTTGGCTGAAGATAGCAGACATTTTATAGATGGCGTAGCGTATCCTGAAATCCTATGATTAAAGTCAATGATCATATATGCAAGCACTTTTAGCAACGGACGCTTACAAAAATTAAATTGACAAATACAAAACAAAGATCAATTCAAATCATTAGTTATGGATAACGGGCGTTATTCCTGCTTGGAATAGAATGATTAAGGCTGTCCTTTCATACTGTACAGTCTACAGTGTAGAGCCTCACATGACAAAATGTTCTTCAATAATGTCAGCAATTTCTGATATTTTCAATATTTCTTCAATAACGACATTTTCTGTCGGTGTTAAGGATGGAAAGAATCGCCACTTGTTTATCCATTTTGATGCGACTATTCTTTTGTATTGCACAGGTTCATCATGGCAGAACATTTGGTCATTAATAATGTTAGCAATTTCTAATATTTTCAATATTTTTTTTAATAGTAATATTTTCTGTTGATGTTGAGGATGTTAAGAGTAGTAAATTAAATGGCATTGAATGATGAATAAAATTCTAGACGCTGGAAAAGGTATACCGATTAAGCCAGCCGTAGAATATTGTACATTCTTATGCAATAGACTTATTCCTCCATCGAATTTAAGATGTTTAAAGAGTGTTCAAGTAAAACGAGCTTGTTTTTCGACCTATACAACCACTTTATACAGTTTGAAATAATAACAACAGAATACACTCTAATTTTGCATTCTATCTGTGCATCAATTTATCCGACGTTCAGTAGACGTTTATAGAGATCAGTTTGCAATTTTTCTCACTTTCTTACAATAAATATCCTCAAACAAGTCAACTTGGCATTTGAGCAAAGTGTAAGAAGAGAGCTCTAATATTAGCTTAGCACTAATAAATTATTCAAGAATGCAATAGTAAAACCAATGTAGAATCTTTTCAATTGGAAAGTAGTGTAGCATGATTGGAAATATACAGATATCTTTAGGGTATATCGCGGTATATAACTAAAGTAAAATATATTTATTTCATGTAGAATAGTCAATTATGCTAAAATAAAGTAATTGTAGATGATGACAGGTGTGAATCGATGAAATAGGGTGCTTGCACTATTTTTATGCATACTAATGAATTATCAAAAGATATACTGGTATCCTTTTTAAAATAAGGTAATTTTTACATTTTAATATAGAAAAAGGTAACTGGTATTGTCAGGCTATAAATAATGCCAGACGACATAAACTCTCTTCATCACTGCTATTTTAGCCGTGTCATCAAAAAATATGTCAGTACTGCCATTTCACGTACATTATCAAAGATATATCGGTATTCTTTCAGCAATGTGTACGTTCTTACATTAAAAACATTGCATTTAAGGTATCTGATATTAAAAATTAATTCTTTCGTATCGCCATTTTAGGCACATTATCAAGAAATATCGATACTCTAGCTGCAATTTGCATGTCCTTATACTTAATATACTATATGCAGGATATCTAATGTTACAATATCTTCAGGACTGCTGTTTTATGCATGATATCAAAGACATATCGGTACCCTTTTTGCAATTTGCGTGTTCTTATATTTAATATACTGTGTTTACGGTAGCTAATATTACAATCTCTTCAGGACTGCTATGTTATGAACATTATTGTCATCAAAAATTTATTGGTGCTCTTTCTGTAATTTGCTTATTCTTATGTTTAATGTGTATGAGGCATCTGATATTACAATCTCTTTAGCACTACCATTTTACTCACAGTTTGCTAATTTCAACAATGCTGTTTCATGCAGAGTAGAAATGATATACTCTATCATTCCAAATTCTATCGATATTGAACGCATAACTTATCTCTTTCTTAATTTAATAAGGAGCTGTTGTGCTATAGTTCAGCTGAGAGTAATGTAATAAATAGTTAAGGTATAAAAAGATACATTAATACCTGAACATTAATTTCCTCTAATAAAAAGCAAGGGTTACAGTATTTGCTATTTGGATACTAGTGTAAATTGTCGATTTTCTGCTTATTATAACGACGATGATATTTACTAGCAACGCAACAATAAGAAAAGTCAATATTTCCTCCTCTAGCTGTGCCTTAGCAACACTCTTTCCTCAGTCCCTTGTGCTATAAAGATCGTACGTAGACTAATTCTAATTACGCAATATATCATTAGGAATGTATGATTAATTAAGCAATTAACTATAAAGTACTTCCCACTAGATAGAATAGTTTTATAGACATTTTTTAAACGTTTCAATCTTGCAGACATTCCTGTTTCACCATAAAATGGTGAATGATAATAAATACAAAATGATCGGAGTTTAGAAGAAATGCTAAATAAAAATTTTTTTCTATTCATAAATATCAATAAATAGTCCTAAACGAGATAGGATAGAAATCTACAGGAAATGCCAAATGAGATTTTGGTCTTTTAGTGGCATAAGTAAGGAAATGCTTAAACAAAGCATGATGAAACTGTACAAGAAATCGTCGTACAGTCTAGTACTGTACAGTACTGTATGAGCTATTTGCCATTTGTCGGAAATTATCTTCAGACGGACGCTAAATATCTCAAAATGAAAACGCTAGCTACAGTACAAAAAATACTCTGGAGTACAGTACTGTACTGTAAGGTACAGATGAACGTGTACAGTACAGTACTGTAGTTGACAGACAGTACGGTTTTGTGCACTGTAGCTTACAGTTCAAAGTACTGTACGTGTACAGTACTGTATACTGTAGCTTACGGAGGGTAAAATCAATTCATCAACAAACTCGCCAACTCACAACAATTTCCACCTTGATTTGTACAAGTAAATGATTATTTCATCATCAATGCTAACAAAATGGTTGGAGGATCAGGTGAGTGATAGTCATAGTTGTCGAATTGAAATGGCAACGTCAAAATAGTGTATTTGATTGAGTACGACAGTACTTGGACAAAACTATTTGACGACTGGTGAAGAAGTACAGGTACTGTGCTGTAATGACCACAGACCTTCATTCGTACAAGCATTTTGCAAATCGGTGTAGTCCCTTCGACAGGAATAGACTAGTATAGCATGCTCACAATGATCAAGGTTGCAATTCTACATGCGTAAACCTGAAATGTTGAAAATGCTTAGCAAAGGCCTCCATGCAACACGTCTAGTTACTTACAATACTCAATTTGGAATGGAGTTGATTGCCTATACTGTAGGTTACTGCAAGTGGATGATTGATTGCTTATTTACAGTAACAAAAACAATCCAAGTCATCCTTGGAGCCAACCAATATTGCAATATACCCATCGATAGTAGAAGTCATCTCGTTTTTAGAAACTCACTTTGCATCACCAATCTATTCACAATTAACACATCTCTATACTTTTATCATTACTACAGTGAGCGGTAAACCTTTCCGAGAAGATCCAACATCCTACGCAAAAACCGGCATTCCATGGTAAGTACAGTAGATTGCAATGGAAATGACTGCTAGTTATGCCTAGACATAGAACAGTACATCATACTGTAATAATTTACCCTAGCATAGTCAATACATACAAGGACTGTATAGGTGACGTTATAAAAAAATGAAATCAGATACTAGTCGTTCATGAAGAAGCATAATGTTAGTGATATGCAAGATATCGTTATAAAATTGGACTTACTGTAAGTACCTTATTTTACTCATCATGATCCTTGATACGTGCATTCTTTAAAGTGGTCATCCTACGCGATATAAAAGCCGGGGGGTAATTCGCTTGATTCGCGATTCTTCAACACCATATGAAGATCAGCGGATTGAAGCTCCTCCCAATGATAACGTTGAATCAGAAACCGATAAACTCCTACATGATTTACTGGAAAAGCAATTAAGTAAGTCCGTCGACGTCAAAAGGTAAGCCTTTCTACATGCATGCGATTGTAAACATTAGCTGGTTAAATGCTCTCAAATGGAAGATGATAGTAATCGAATACTAATCATACTCATTTTGCCAAATTCTTATACATCATGATGGCAGGCAACGTAGGGATTTTGTCGGTGGAACAGTCGTTGATAATGCTCAGGGAGAATTTAGCGGACAATTATCTTTGGATCAATATAAAGTAAAATCGTCAATAAATGACCAAACTAATTTTTTAAGAAATCAAGGCTTAGATGAAGAAGAGATAAGGTACCAAGCACTGTGCATACCGGATTATCATAAATGATACTCATTCATTCTTACGATTGTAGATGGAAAATAGAAGATAACATAGAGTCACAATTTCAGTCAACAAAGCGGAAAAGATACGGTACTGATCCAAGCATAGCTAGAGACAGGCTAGAAAATATCGAACGCAAGATAATTAAAAAAGAGTCAATGCTGGCACATCCTGATAGTTTTACCAATGCTAAACCAATGAATAGGTGAAAATTAAGCATTATCAGAATGATGGACCAAAATTATATAATATTAATGTGAAATGGATATCATCCGATTCTTAAATTTCTACATTGCTGTATGTTGCAGGCAGTTAATGGATATTGAAAAATCAATCATTCGCGGTACAGAGAAGGCGACAATGTTCAGTCATCTTTTAAGACCAGAAAGTATTGAATCAAATGCAATATTACAAGCTACAGTGGATAACGTGAACCATTCTATAAGCACTACTGATGGTAACAATTCCAATAGCAAGTGCAAAGAATTGAACGACGAGGAAACAAGATTACCCGTATCTTCTGAAATTGACGATGCAACGTGCAAAGTAGAAATTACTATTGATCAACCGAGTAGTTCTCCATCTACGAAAGACGAAACAAGGCAAGAATATTACATTGTATGACTCACTAAAGCTTCAGAGAATTATTTTTTATAAAGCAAAACGACAACGAGTACTTTCTGTCTTCAAATATGCTATACCATACCATAGCTGAATATTTAGACTGTATAGACATACAACTGTTGATCAAGTTATTTTATTTACTCCAATATAGAACTAAGGGAATAAATTACGGTACTGGTACCTTGCGTGATAATTTGCAAGCAGTAAAAGCAGAAGATATTATCAAGAATAGAATAACTATTGAGGAAATAAGAGCTATGGCAAGATTTGCTCATTATGAGCAGGGAGAACCTTCTAAGGTACTAATCTATTTCCCCATATAACTTACTTTATTCATATATAATATTCCGTAGTTAAAGCATTGACGTCTATATAAAATTTGGGCAATTGTAGGTGCTCTACATCAAAAATTTAAGTGATAAAGTCAATGAGAAAGATTTAGTCATGACCTTTATAGGATTTCAAGAAGACAGTAAAGATAATATCCGATTTCGGTTAATGAAAGGCAAAATGAAAGGTCAAGCGTTCGTAACATTTTCAGGTATAACGATAGACACTACTCATTCATGACGTATTAAACTCTGATTATCTTTATAAAATCTTATTTGATTACATTCCGTAATAATGTCAAACCTATCAAAATTAGATGTAGCTACTGCGGGGAAAGCACTAGATGTAGTAAATGGATATAAGCTGAAAGGGAAGCCCATGGTTATACAATACGGGAAGAAATCATAAATACTTTGATACCGTGAGAAGAATAGCTACGTAAGCCCAAAGGATTGCGACCATAACGCAATGAAGTAAAATCATACTGATGTACAAACACCTTTTTATTATATATATATATTAATATGCTATATTTATCTGTTTGATTATTTATGCGTATCTCCATAATGCCAAATTACATCTATTGCACAAGACCCTATGTATAAATTTATTGTATGATAGTCAAAATTCGGTTCAACTGAATAAAATCAATCAAGCATTTGCATAGTATATACGGATTTTGCATAACAACATATTTTCGTATGATCAACGCAACGATTGCCTGAGCAAAATTCCCATTGATTGAAATAAGTGTAGCTCCGTTTTAAGCCAATACCTTACCTTTTTGCCTTGTTTCTTATTAATGATAACAATGCTTATCGCCTTTGTTTTATCTTAGTTCTAACATAGACGAACTAGATCAATCATAAACACAATATTATCACAATTGGGTTATGTTATAAAATCGTTTTCTTTTATGGTATGTACTTGAATTTCAAAGGTTACATTAGTTATAAGTCTAATAACAAAATTAATAGTCGTCAAGAATAGGAAGATAGCAGTAGAGTGCAGTAATTGTAATTTAGACACAAATAACAAACTCTTTAAGCATGTTTCTGTTTAATTGCGTAATAAACACATTAAAGTTTGGTTTACATTAATATACGTTGGGCAAATAATAACTTAACCAGCGTATTGACCATCTCAATTCAGGTTTCAATTACGCTAGGATACATTGCAGTCACTTGCGAATCGATAATATTGTTATATTATGCATACAGTTTCGTCAGCTATTGCTCATGGATATCAATGGAATAAACTTCATCACATTTTTCTCAAGCATTGTGCCCTAAATTGTGCACATTTACAATTAACTCAATCTCATCAATAAAACGGTATGAAGGAAAACATAATTTCGATGTCTGTAATTATAATAGCCATTGATAATACAATGGAGTCGTGCAGCCTAATTCACGAATATCTGGTAGTTTACTGTATATTAATATCTACTACTTATAAAATTATTAAAATCAAACATTTTTAAACAAACATTTCTTCAGTGTCGTCTTCAGTTTCAGTTAGAAGGGTATTAGCATTGTCCTTCGTATCTGTCTTTTTAGAGATATCTTTTGATACTTTGGATATCTACGCGAAAAAAACAAATAAGTGATATAAAACCAGTAAAATGAACTTTACAGATTATTATCACAAGTCTATTTATCTCAAGTGGTAACATTGAAAATACTGATACGATATGACTAACCGTAATTTCCTGATCAACTTCCATTGCATAATCAACAGTAGGAGAGACAGCTACCGATCTTCTATCTCGACCTTCTTCTCTCTGAATTCGTTGAAAAAAGTTATTGTTACTCTTTGCCGTTGAGTGCAAATACAACTGATAATTTACAGGTATCGTACATAATTAAGCCCTAACCGATTTATCCTTATTCGAAACTCTGACATTGGTTTCCCCTTGATCCATGTGAGAGTCAAAATCGAGACTTAGATGCTTAGTGCCTCTTCTATTTTTCTTTGGCATAACACGTATCCTATCACGCGCAGCGCTATGATTCAGAACAGGTGAACTACTAATTGGCATACCATCCTTGTCATACTGTACAGGCTCGTCTAAAAATTATGAGCACATAATACAGGATCATCAGCGATTGAAAGCATTATGGTATATCAAGTAAAAGCGTAGCAAGATCTATAACATCACAATGTGGATCATTAAAAATCGGAATACTACTGTATCCCTTTTAGAAGTGATTCTGCTATTTTGGGACCTACCTTGTTTTTGCTGATTCAATAATTTATTCGGCGTTCCTCCATCGCTATTCTGTCTCATAGTCTATAAAAGAATTATTACTCTTAGACGTCAATAATAAAACAACTTAGGGCAAAGCATTTAAGGCATCTTTATTACTACAGCCAAAAAATGAATTTCTCCAACCTGAATCGGTAATTTAACTCCTCTAGGAGGAGTTGCAAATGGGCTCTGAATTTTAAGCTTGGCATTTAATTCTTTGGCTATATCGTTACCAAACTGTCGATTTGGTGTTTTTTGTGCGGTTATCGGATTAAATCCGATCGGTTTCTTTGCAACAGCTGGTGGAGTCGGTTTTTCATTTGATGGTGAGGAATTTTGGGCTGGCATTTTCTTTCCAAGCAGTGGATTAAAACCGATCGGTTTCTTAGCAATTGATGGTGGTGTCGATTTCTCACCAACTGGTGATTCGGGTTGTTCCTAATAGTATGTATCCCCCAAAAGAAGTCATTTACTGATAAGTATACCCTACTATCGGAATAACTAAGGTTTGCTTCGAGTTCCAATATAAAATTACAGGATAAGATATACGTGTAAAGTAACGAAACTGTTCTCAAAAAATTCTACAGACAAATGATGAGTTTAAAACCATTGGAAATTTAGCTTTATTATTCGGTTGAAGGATCGAGTTCGTAGGATTACTAAGCAAGAAATTTACTCGATTGCATTAAGTGCTATGGTAACGGGATAGAGTCAAATTCGATGAAATACCATGCAGTAAATTTCATTTCGTTCATTGTATTTCACTGTGCAAATCGATTTGTAGTATACTAGACTCGATGCATGCTTTTCTATGTCCGATTTAATTCAATTCCGTACTTATTACGAACAGTTTAGCTATACATTCAATCATGAAATAGTGCAGTGTAATGTTGGCGCATTCTAAGCCCTTCTTTTAAGTGGGTATATTGAATACAGTACTTATATATAATACTAGTGTATATTCATAATGTCGTATGCTGTGTGCATTATATCATTACAGATGAAAATAAAATAGCTACAAACAGTGGTCATACCGATTGATCAGCTCCACTTCTCCTTTTAAGCTTATCAGCAAGTTCTTTAGAAATATTACCACTTAGTAAAGGCATACCACCGGTTGCAGCCATATTGTACAGCAATGGCAAGAGTTACAAGAATGAATAGTATACGTATATAGTTTCTTTCTTTAGAAATGTCCGAAGTGATTTTTGTAATAAAATTTCACTTGGATTACCGGGAGTTAACAATTAATTGATTATATATTAGTACCCCTAAAAAAATGATTGATAAAGAACTGATATTAAATGTTGAATTGAATATACAGTATTTATTAGGCTAAGCAGGTTATCAATAATAAATTGTGAGAAAATTGACTTGATACGAGAAATAAAAAAACGAGATACACGTCGATGCAATAACGTTTTGAAAAAGTGGCAAGGAATTGAGTTAAGATTCAGTGTTAGAAGAAGAGCATCCTCCAATTAAAATAATAAAAGATGGCCCAAGTACCCAACCATTTCCTACTATACAAAGAGTAATACCTTCGCTAGTTGATACTTTTGTCAAGTGTATTTGAAACTTCATATCAAGTTTATAAGGTAATTAATTCTTAATATACGTACCATATATATTAAGAAATGAGAACGATCGAACACACTGCATAAGGAACGTAACTAGGGCAAGGGGCTAAGTAAAAAATCCATTCTTTAGATTTACCATAGTCTTGGCAATCAAATCGACAAAAGGTGACTAGCGGTTAACAACATTTATTATCTACTATGTTGGTAACTTTGAATAAATAAAAAATGTTTCAAAGTCTTACATACAGTGCAATGTAGTTTTATTACAGCCTTCAAGATAGTATTTTAAGAATCCAACTGTGCAGAAGGGGAAGTAGAAATGCACGGGTACTTTATGCTTGTTATAAAGCCTATCAGACACTTTGAACTTTTGCTAGGATAAATCGATACGGAGACAACATCAATTGAAAGTCAAGTCAGACTAGCGATTAGAAATTAATGAGCGTATGATAATAGTTAAAGTCTCATTTTGTTTGTAGACAATAATAGAGCCATCCATCCAATCTTTATTTTACTGGCAGACGTCTACGATTGTAGAGAGCAATTAAATAATAATTGAAGACTTTTTCCATACTTATCCAGGGACATTTTTCCAATAACCTACTTGATAGTGGTATGACAGAGATGCATGGCGGTTAAAAGATCAAATACTTGGCAAGCCAAGAATGCAAAGCATGGGAATAATATTTTTTGATTATGTCCCCTGAATCCCTGATTATGTATTAGTGGCCGTGATTCAATTAATTTGCAATGCTACGGTAAATATCAAACAGTTTCTTCTCCTTCCTTCACTGAAGAGGGCTGAAAAATGATTCAATAATCGAATTAAGGAGCGTATTAACCTTAGTAATGCAGTACTGCATAGACTACTGTACAGTAAGGTCGTAGTATTTCAAATCAACAGCGATTACAAGAATGTTAGTAGCCATTATCTCCTATTCTAATTATCGATATATTCAATGAATTTCTATGACGACTGAAGTAATTCCACTAATTGGTGATGGCGACCGTGGTCGAATCTCGTCCACTTTTAGACAATAGGTGAAAAAATAGAGATTTGAAATTTCCAGAGTGGATTTAATTGGGTTGAGAGGAGGACGAAAACGTTGGTAAAAACAGACATAAAATCAATCAAGTTGGACTGATGGCGATTGTAAGCAACTTCATGTATGATATCTTAATCTACGTTATTGTTCACGTTTTTGTTGAGTCAATAATTGCAATAAAATGACGAGATTAGGTATCCATAACACGACAGGCTTGAACAGTATGAGGTCATCAAGAGTGAGGGAGTTTGGCCTGGGGCAGTCGTTTATTTAAATAATTTAAGTTCAAGGTAGGCAGCGAGAGCGTCAAAGTCAATGAATGATCTAATCAAGTTACTTTTCTAGCTTAAGATTGAAGTTTATTGACGGTAAATTAGCCTAGTAGACAAGGGGTTATTACTCATGAAGTGTATCCTGTCAATGCATGGTATTGGTATTGGAAAGGTTTTAACGGGAGCGTGTATTCTATGCTAAGATAGCGCTGTTATTTTTTGGCAATGATGAATGATGGCAGATAATTTTCCAGTTGCTAGTATAGTACATGGATGAGTCCCATGGTAGTTATTCAATAATTGCTCTTTACATACCACTCATGATGAAATATAAAATAAAATGAACGAGAATATGCAAGGTACCAGTTGACAGAGAAACGCAGTAGCAGATACAAGTGATTGTTGTTGTATTGTTGTATGGGAGGAGAAATTATTGCGGTTACGGAAAGACAGGTTGAAATCAAATATGGCGGATGTAGTTTATGTTGAAGTAGTTAGGAGACGATTGAATTTAATCCCTGGATCATTGACGTCTGGAACAGTGAGTAAATACCATCCATGGTGGAATTGGGAACGAGTTGTAAAGTAACTTGCGACTACGAAAGAAACGATGAAGACCTATCAGCAGCGTTAAAGACTTGATCGAACAGCCAATGCTGTTTTTAGCTGTATCTTGAGAGTTATTTCAATTAATATTTTATTATGCTAGCCCGATATCATCCAATACAGTATTAGCATAACGGTAAGCCCATCAATATCAGATCATTTCTAGTAAATTTCAACTTGCATTACTCTAGTAATGGCTTTTCATAATCGAACGGATTGAATGTCTGTTGAGGCTGGCGATGAAAATCACCCCATCAAATTGCTATTTACCCAGCTTCAACATAACCGCCATAACGCTAATGCTTGAAGTTCTGTCTATTGCATTATGGAGCCTGTTGGTAATAGCTTTTTTACTTACCCACTAATGCTGAACATCAAGTTCTTGCTCTACGAATTAACTGGATCGATTCGATCACTCCTCAACATACAACTAGGTAGAATTTCTTTCCCAAGGAGTCCCTGATATGGATATCTTGGATGCTCTCCTTCTCAATATTTGATCGGTTCAACCCCCAAATTGTTCAACTTGAACGGCCTGCCAAATGTTTCATCCAATGCGCCTACGGACGTTGACTTCCAATGCTAGCCACCACTAAACTAAGTGCTCTAAGTGGAGTGCGTACTCATACTGTACTCTACTGAACTAGAGGTATTTCCAGGCTCGAGTATTTGGAAAGCAAGTGGGTGGGTCATGAGTTGCACGACCGGACATGGTGTTGACTTTGACCTGTGCAGCACCATAGACTACTAGAAGCAGACCCGGACGGATCGCACCCTCAGACGGACGGAAATCTTTACGAACTGGAAAGTGAGGTCCCGTTCATGTCGAAAAATGATTACTGAGTCGGCAACGTGTGTATCTGTTTTCTAAATTACTGGTACTCCTTTCAATAACATTGTCGATCTTATCCAGCTGATTGTATGACAGGGACCTGAGCGTAAAAGGACTTTACGCATTGAGCCATCGTAGAATCTAGTTTGGCACAATATGGAGGTGGGAAGTGTCTGTCCGTCCAAGAACGATCACTCCAGCGACTGCAGCCTGTACACTGTACAGTACAGCAGACTTCTGTCTTACTCTACACTATACTTAGATCGATCCAGCATCTGTTAACAGCTATCAATACATCGCTGAAATGGCTTATAACGATATGATTTATTATGCATACCACACTGTAATTGCTGAGTTTCAATTCAAATAATTTCCATTACATAATCAATCATGGAGTAAACGTATCCACTTGGGTGTGGTTCCAATACTGTCAGCGAAAGACTTTACACTGCGCAAGATCTTCTTCTACTGTAGTACAGTTCAGTACTACAGTGTACAGTACCGCACATCATGCTGTACTGTACAGTACTGTGCTTCAAGCTTCTGGTTCTCACTCCAGTCACATGACTCGGACTCTATCTCCTTTCTGCACTGAACTCATGAAAAAGAATAACAACAGCCTCCAAGATGGCTAGAGCGCTTCTCTCTCGTAGGATTTTCTTCTCCATCACCTGGATTTTGCTCGGTTTAACTTGTCATACACAGTCAAGCCCAACGCCTGCTGTCTTATGGCATGGCCTTGGTGACAGCTGCTGCAACCCACTGAGCATAGGGCGCATTCAAAAAGTGATTGAATCCAATGTCAAAGGCATCTATGTCAGATCACTACAAATTGGCACCAATTTTTTCGAGGACACCTTCAATGGATATTTCTTAAATGCCAATAAGCAAATTGCTATGGTGTGTGAAAAATTAGCAAAAGATCCCAAGTTAAAACACGGTTATAATGCTGTTGGATTCTCTCAAGGGGGACAATTTCTGAGAGCAGTAGCTCAACGCTGTCCTAACCCGCCTATGCGTAATTTCATCTCCATTGGAGGACAACATCAAGGTGTTTATGGCTTCCCTCGTTGTCCTGGTAATTCCAGCGAATTATGCAATTTATTACGACAACTTCTGAACCAAGGTGTTTATGTACCATTTATTCAAGATAATGTAACACCAGCGGAATATTGGCAAGATCCTCTCAATAAGAAAGAATATAAGCAGAAAAGTGTTTTCTTAGCTGATATTAATCAGGAAAGAGGAATCAATGCTACTTATAAAAAGAATTTAATGAAGTTATCCAAATTCGTCATGGTTAAATTTGAGAATGATACTGTTGTCCAGCCTAAAGCAAGTGAATGGTTTGGATTCTATAAAGAAAATTCAACTTCGGAAACTTTCACTCTCCAACAAAGTCGTTTATATAAGGAAGACTGGTTAGGATTGAAGGCCATGGATCACGCCAAAAAGTTGGTCTTTCTTAAAACTGAAGGCGATCATTTACAGTTTTCTAATAAGTGGTTTATTCAAAATATCGTCAATCCCTATTTAAAGTAGGGAATGGAGAGATAGCTTTTGAAGCAATTCTTGCAGTTGATTTACCCTTAAGATAAAATACTCTGTTGTAAATCTATAATCTTGGTAATAGATATTGATTATCCCTGCGAAGATAACACATCGACGCGTATTTTGCGATTACATCATCGTTTGTCTACATCATATATTAGCTTACGATTTTAGAAGTAACTCTCAACGAACGGGGTTTGCCTGAAAATGATATCTTTCTAAAGTTTGCTCCAATAGTTGAGTTATCGATCAATACGAGATATGTAGCTAGCCATCGCGATTACTTAACGTCTCGAATTTTATAAAATGTCAATTTTCTTAAAAAGTAGTTGTTTTAGCTGACTATTTTGTGTGATAGTATTGGCGTAGCCTACAGTAGTGATCGATTATAAATATGACAATGCTGCAAGGGTGGTCACAATACTACTGGAATCCTTAGCAGCTCTTTCTTAAAGCGTTGTTCTTCGATATTATATTACTCTATAAGCTTGATATGGCGCCGTTTAAAAGATTTCCAAAAGTTTCAAGTTATTTGTATTTTGGCTAACACTGTATAGCGTAGCAACTAAGATAACCACAGCAGCCATAGTGTACATACTGTACTGTGGTTTAGGTGATTTCGCAATGTTGTTGAAAAAATATATTCTTCACAAATTTACAATACAGAATAAAATGTGAAAAGTATACGTACATGCCTTATGAGTATCTACATTTACTACATAATGATTTGCCTATGTGCTATAGCTGAATTAAAGACGAGAGGCTTTTATACACGTCAACAAACGGTATCGTTGCTAAATTAATGTGGATAGTAGTTCTACTCTTAAAAATCCGAACTTTTTAGTGTTCTAATCATGAAGAGTCGATTATCTATCTGTTCAATGTAAAATTGTAATATTAAAATATAATATCTAAAGTTCTGAACACACTTTACATTTCATTCCTAAGCCCGTAGCAGTCCTGAAACGAACTATTTTCAGAAATGTACATGTTGCACAAATTGACTCGATATGAATTTGCTTTTTCCGCAGGAAAAGTCAAAGAATATTTCATCACCAATATCATCAACTGATCACTAGGTTTTAACTTTGTAAACAGCCTTGTCCATATCTATCTATTGTACTACGCGTAGAAGTAACTAGTAGCAATACTTTACCGCCGTGGTGGTAAATTAAAACAGATAGTGCAGATGAATTCACATACAGAAATCGCCGAAGGCGATTTACCAATATCAAGATATAACATACCGTAAAGTTACTGTATAGATCCTATCCTTCAGCTATCAGCCACTCTATTGGACTCCTTCTAAAGCGGTACCATTACTACATAGGATGCGTTCTTAAACACCAGACAAATTTCAACGGCGTTGACATTAGTATATTTGGAGGTGGAATTTCTCATTTTTTTTTATCAGAGTCTCCTTTACAGCATAGGCTATTTTAGCCAATGGAAAAGTAACCAATAAAAATCATTACGCAGTCAGTAGTTAAACTAACAAGTATCGACTAATCTATTTATAATCTAAGCAGCTGGATCCAATGCGTTTATTAATAAATCAAGTAAGATGATACCAGTATTACACGAGTTTTTACCATTCTAAATCACAGTAGTAAATCGAGATTAATTAGAACTATCATCTACTTTATAAAAGCATTATCGCTACATCCTGACAGTTGCAAGCAGGCTAAGCAATTTTAAAGTTAAAAAAAGAGACTCGTTAAATCAATCGTAAAGATATTGTGCAGAGCTCTAATACTATGAATCCGCAGTTGAAAATCAGTATACGCGTATATTGGATAAATGCCTTGCCGTAAATGGTACCAATATCACTTTGTTACAGTTATTTACTGTAACCTGTTGGTTAGCACATCCTATTTCTTGCCAGATCCTAGTCAATAGATCAAATATCAGAAGTTATAACTGGACTAATTACTTGTCGCGATCGATCAGTATAAAGCTTTACATTAGGCACTCGTTTTGGAGATTTAATGTTATCCGCAGAATCTTACGTTAATTAATCACACAACAACCAGATGCGAATACAGTGAAGAAAAAGTTGTGATGAAATTTTTTTAAATTGGGCAAGATTGGACAGAAATATACTACTGTTCAATACATTAAATTAAATGTTTCAATGCGAGGACTGCAAGGCTAAAAGTACTGGTTACGCATATTGCGGTGCATTCTAATATACGCAGATATGGATGATAATGAATTGAAATTGCAACAAATCTTAATAGTCACTGTAATAATTAAAGTGTTCAAATTTTATCCGGATGAAGCTTTATCGAAATTGACCTAGTGCAGTAAACATCTCGACTAAGCTTCATGATATACGGTGAAACTAATAATTTGTCCTACACATAAAAGATCGTTACAAACCTCCTGTTTTTTCTTGTTCGATAGCTATAATGTTGTGATTATAATAATAATATTGAATTAAATTGTGCTAGGGAAAAAAATACACCATTTTATAGTAGGAAACTGTATCACAATCACTGAACAGTACATTAGTATCGAAAAAATAGTATATGGTTTCAATGTTCAATATCTTTTAGAGTTAGTTATTTACTCTCTTTTGTTGGCAATGGATTCTTCTCCGAAGTTTCAGTGTGCTTGAGTTTGGATTTATCGAATTTCGTAACTTCAGAAATATTAGGTTTGTCACTCATGATTAAATTTTTTTTCTTTCGGATTCACGCAGTGCCTTTGCTTCTATCGCACCAGAGTAAGATACTGTTTAGTGATGAGCTTTTAACCTTAAATAGCTATCTAATACGTCTATATTGAACCCCATTTCATTTGCTTTATCGCTCCCCTTTTCAGAACGTTTCGTGTACTTACAGTATGGCACAATGATGGCGACAATGGGCCGAACGAGGCATAGAAAGTGGAATACAAAAACATAAAACATTAAAAGCATTTCATATACGAGTGTAATAGAGAGATTTACAAAGAGATTGGAATTCGCTATGCTTTGGTGTAGCAAGTTATTGAATAGAATTATAGAATTATCTACAATATACTAAAGTTATTTTTTTTTTATGAAGTAGTATTCCCTAGAAATTGTTATGACTGGACGTAAGGTCAGAAGAATCCGCAGGCCGCCTACAACTTTTAAAAATGGCTGATTCCAATACAGCACAGTGCTGTATACTGTTTCAAGGAGTAATTGAAAGTCTGTAATTATGTGATCAGGAATTCAATGAATTTTGCCCAAATAGTAGTCTTGAATGATTATAATAGCTACATTAATGCTAGCGAAACTTGTTGATAGAGAGTACCGTAATTTGCGGAATTGCCTCTAATTATAATTGCTTGTCCATCTTTAACTAAATGATGTTGTTCTTAACCATGGCTTAAGAAAATTTACGTTCACGTTAGCCAGGCTTAATGATCAAATATAAAATTTACCGAAAAAGATTAAATTAATTAGATGAAGTTAACTATCCTGTTTAGTCTCAAATGTTACTTAATCCTGATCTGCAACAGGTTGTAGCTGAATGCTCATTTTTTGAACATGTAAATTATATAACATGGCTGCAAATTTAATTGAAGACTCAAGTGCAGTATCTATGCTTGATTCTTCTTCAATAACTGCAGTAAAATTGGATTAAATTACATATCTAGAAAGGGCAATACTGTCATATACTTCAGTAGTAGTGCCGTATCGCCATCACTTAATAATAATATAATTATAATTATTAAAAACAATGCTTCTAAAAAGTAGCATGATAATACGCTCACAGTAACATCTAATATCTTAACAGTTACATACCTTCGCTTATTGGCAGTACAGTCTTCTCCGCAATCTCAGCGTGCTTGAGTTTGCTGCTATTAAAATTTGTAACTTCACTTGTCGGTAATTTCACTTCAGAGAGAGTTTCCATTCTGCAATGACTACGGTACTTTTCGTGAATGTAAATATTTATATTTAATACTCAAATCTTACAAATGTAGTGCGCCCTTTAAGAATAATATAGCACTTAGTGTTCAACTACGTCTCTCTAGAAGCTTTCCGCACTGCAAAGATCTTAAAAGTAGTAAATACTTAAAGGGCCTTTACGAAGGACCATTAAATGATTAGACGATGACGAATGACGACTAGAACCAACTCATTGTTATGATAGTTTACTAGTGGACACTACAAATTTACATCAGCTGCAAAGACACTGCAGCAACATGCATTATGCGATGCACATACTCCTCGTCATGAAGAAAAGTGGATCTCTTCAACCTGATCATAGAAAATTAATATATTTCATCCATTAACAACATGACAATTGTGATTTGATTGTCGTCATTCTTGGTAATTAAGTAAAGTTGCCTTCCAACAATAATATTGGCAGAAGAGAAGCGAGTCATTGTTTCTTTTATTCATCTTGTACAACGTATACACCAAATGGCAGATGCTACGGACATTACTCTTCATTATTATCATTATATTATTATGCCTGCAACTGTTGTATATTACGTTATGATATAAGGTATACTGCGTTAATAGCATTCACTCTGAATCATGCTAAAATATTCAGAACAACTGACTGTGCACACAATATGTGGCGACCTGGATGGAATGGATTCGGCTATCTATACGTATGATTTTATATAGTATTAGAAAAATTCTCTATTTGAGTAGCTATGTTAACTATCTGAAGCTTTCCTACTAACATGATACCCGTATACTATTCTCGAATAATTGTGTACAGTATGAGACAGTAGATAAAGATCATGCGAACTATATGCAGAGCTTTATCGAGCTAGATGCACCATTTGCTGAATGCTATTAGACAAATAAGACTGTAGTAAATCAATCTCAGTACCATGTGTACGTGATATTCACCAAAATTTAGCTCTTTAGCAAGTAGATTTCTTCGACATGGTATTGATGTATGCTATTTTCAACAATATCTGTAAACGAACTTATCAGACTGATACAATCAAACCTCTGTTGTCACTGCTGATGCTAAGCACAGCATAATAGACTCTTGCAATCAGTAGTCGCTCTTCCCGAAGTTAGGATGATACGGGGGGGGGGGACAGAAGGCTTGATTTAAATTCATATAGTAACTTTAACTACATTCTACTTCTTCAGTAAAAGTATTGCTGAGTTCAGTTTGCATCTAAAAGTAGTTGTCACGAATGCATTTGATCATTTCTTCTAATATTTATGTAAGGCTCGTTAGAAGATAAGGTATTCAGTGCAAGGTTACCGTACTTCTTTAGGGGAATACCTAACGCTATCAAATAGGGATTAGAAAAAGTGGGCTTTACATTTTTTAGCACGCAGAACATCTTCCATTTTAATACTGATATCACGTAAAGTGTATTACAACCTTGAAAATAGTTATAATTATTTACTTACAGGTTACAATCGAGCATATTTTTCTACTACAAGCGGATCAGTTGCTTATAGAACAGAAATCTTGATTGATATCTCGATATCAATACGTGCCCTCGTACGTGTAATCAGACTCTGTGGGTAAATCACTCATTTTAGGTAATAGACAGCTTATAACAAACATGTTAACCAAGCTAACACATAAACAGTGCAAACAAATATCTTTTCAGTAGCTAGATCTATTAGTTTTTATTGGTAAGGGAATCACTTACATATCAATGTCGATTAACATGAATAGGGAATAGTAATCTACGAAAATTACGCTGCAGTAATTAAATTATCAAGTGCAGACTAATAAAACAGCTTTCTATATAGCTTCATGTAATCGAAGCAATTACTCGGACTTTTCTTGCGCAATCGCTATAATAAGAATATAAACAGTACATATATATTAAATATGTTATCAGTACAATTTTAGTAGAAAAATCAAGATAAAAATTACAATAGGCTTTAATTAAGAGTGACTACAAGAACTGAAAATGTACTACAAAATGATATAGGAATTTACGCAACTTTAAGGTCAACAGCACGATTACTATGTTCTATATCAAGGAAAGTTAATTTAAAACTCAAAGGAGGTCGATTTATTGTCAACATAATGATTACTCCATAAAACGTTCGATAATGCAATTGAGTACTATAAGTAATAGTAATTTACAAGTAAGCGCATAACTAAATTTTTCGTCTTGATTAGGAGGTATGGCTACTTCCTTATGGTCATGATGAGTAAAATACTATTTAAAACTGTATCTAACGTAGAGAAGTAGTTGTACGAGTATATATGAAATAACTCGATCTCCCAGGAGTTGGTCGTATTTAAGTTACCACATATAACTGTAGAATGTCTTGTATAAAACTCAGCAGGAAGGTAACATTGTTAAGACATTAAACGTCTTCATTTCAAGCTCATACGCATGTAGATACGAAGTAAACCTACTCGATATACTGCAGTCTATAGTGTTGTACGCTACGCAAAATGCAGTAAACCATCAATTTGAGAATTTAGCTATGCTGTACAGTGTACACCAGTATTGTCTAAGATATTACTATACTACAGTATAGAAATAGAAATATTACGGTTAACTTTAGTAGATACTGCATTTACTTTAGACTTTTTCAGACGAGATCTTATCAAAAACTAACCAAGACCTACATATCCCGATTATACTGTGTATGGCGATCTACGGTTACTCCAGTAACTTCTTGAACGTATACAAAGTTGCTACAGACTTACTTTCTTTTGTTGGTAGGGGATTCTTTTCCTCAGTTTCTACGTGCTGAAGTTTTTGCCTTGAAAATTCTTTCACGGCATTTAATTCAGGCCGATTTTCGCTTCTTTCTTGAGCAATAGCTACAATATTATAGTTATAATAATATTCAATACAATTATTCACGAAAAGGCAGCAATAAACTTTGGCGAAAGAATTTTATTGCTATTAGGAAATAAGGTTAAATTCGTATGCAAAGAATAATACAATTCCAACAATCATCATCGTTACAGTTATTTACTTGTAAACGATGGCAAAGGATTCTTTTCCGTAGTTTCAATATGCTTGAGCTTGCTGACGTCGAAGCTTTTAACTTCACTTCTGTCTGGTTTATTACTCATGGTTAATTTCGTTATTGAGATTTCGCACTATCGTCGGTTATTGCACACCAGAGGGAGTTATTGTTCAGCAATAAAATTATTTCGTGGTTGTTGTTAATAATGTTGTTTTGATCGCGTTAAATTTACCACCGTCCAGTATAGCACAATTATATGGATGGCGACAAACAATAGACATAAAAGGTACAGGAAATGATATGCATACACTTATATTAGTAATCAATTTGGAGGAATAATAACGCATGCGAGAACAAAGAGGTTGGTGTAATAGCCGCAGTATTAGACACCTGATAGAATAGAGTAATACATAAATATGATGAATTTAGCGTGTACCATATACAACACTCTACAGTACTTTGCTACTTCTATTACCGGAACTGAAATAAAATTGAAGGCTTCTATTGCATCGATTTTGACATTCACGCAAGAAATAGCTTCAATAAGACGATAGTTTCTTCGATTGAATTGGTCAACAACTCTGTTAACGTATATAGCAGTAATAGCACTGAGAACACTCTTTTGCAATAGCAGCAATATTATGATCGT
This sequence comes from Trichoplax adhaerens, assembly GCF_000150275.1. Lineage (NCBI taxonomy): Eukaryota > Metazoa > Placozoa > Uniplacotomia > Trichoplacea > Trichoplacidae > Trichoplax > Trichoplax adhaerens. The sequence continues at coordinate 5,568,433 of NW_002060947.1, forward strand.
GCCTATTGTAGAGATTTCTTGGCGTATTAAGGGGAATGCGCCCTGCGGTACATATTTGCAGTCATTCATTCACAGTCAGTAGTATAATTTGCTAAGAAGAGGGTACAATAGGACTTGGTATAAATTTGGACTACTATAACTATTTGACATTACGAATTTGCGATCAATTACTTTACAATAACATCATTTTCAACGATCTCTTTCTAGTTGATTCCACTGCTTCAACTATTGTCATGCTTTAGTCAGAGATGCGGTGCCTTTACAATCTCGCACCAGGAATCGGTCCATGGAATTTACAGTGAGAAATAAATGGATGCACTGATATTCTAACGGCTAACAACTTAAGTCATATTAACGTTAGACGCTAGAACAGTATGAAATCGTTAGAGTTGTACTGGATATAATTGAAATAACAGTATACTGTACACTGTGCCTAATTGATTACCGCCATAATCAATTTGGATAAGTTAATACAGTACAGTACTGTAATACATTACTGCATTACGTAACCTCTTCTTGAACCATATATCAACGTATGGTAGGGGGGATCAGTCGTATTTGTAAGTATAAGGAAATTATCATATAAAATTAATTAATTGAATTAATTTTCGAAGGCTGTATTGTCATGCACTTGTATGCAGTAGATCACCTAGTATGAAAACCACTATAGAATAAAATCTGATTTAACGGAAAAAATCATGGGTTAATCGTTTGAGTACTAATCTAAAATCATAAGTAGTATACCGGAATTTATCTCACTCAGCAAGCAACTCTGATCGACGGTAAAATATTTCAAAATGATCGTTGTCAGTACGGTATCGTTCCTAAAGAATACTGTACATCCACTCGTAGAGTATCTTACACTGAGTAGATTACTTTTTTAGAGTATCGCTCGTTGCGCTATTTTTTCTCTTTGCAATATGTACTGTCGTTTTTTAGTAACTAGCAGTTACTCTGGTTAGAGTAAAAACTCCACCTTCAGCAACTGGCTGGATTGGACAGCAGCTCCTTTCATTTTACATACTGTAGAATACCGATGTGAGGTACTGTACTGCATAGTAGCACATCCATTGATGTGTCTGAAACGTGGACAGGATTAAAAAATAAAAATGAATTTTACATGAAATGCATTATGCAATAGTCGATAGATGGTACAGTAAGACATGGACCACTAGATGAATAGATTTTTTTGTATCTTATTAGAAGTTTTCAAAATAATCAATTTCAATAGTTTGGAGTTAGTTCCGTGCTAATGCGTTGGCTGTTATTTGTTTGCACTTTGCAGAGTATTGCCAACACTACAAGCACGACAGTTAGATATATCCTAACTTCTGCAGCATGCCAATTTTAGTCTGATTGACGACCACCGTTGAAAGATGACCTACAGTAGGTTTCCTTGCAGCATGAAATATTTGATGATTTTATTTCATCTCTTAGTAATGCCTGATTTTCTGTATATCGATAGACGAGCTGCTACCTACTGTAGATCCATCATGTATCTGCTCTAGACCTGACAGCGTACAGTATACTGTACGGTATAAGGCAATGTACAATACTGTAACGCAAGATTGATACTGTCAACAGTAGTCCATGATTGGTAATATGAAAGTATGCAAAATACCATACATCATAGTAACTTTAGTACTGTACAGTATAATTTACGTGTTGATAATCCTTTCGTTAGAAATCTCTAGAGCGTGGAATGCCACCAACTTGAACAATATGTGTTGACTGAAGAGAATCATGCTTATTCGATAGTACAGTATGTGTTGCACACTCCTTGTTGTCTTCAGTCGTTCGATAAAATCCAATTATTCATACTGATTGGGCCCGATTGGGAAAATCGTCAAGATCGTGCTTGTACGATTACAAGATTAGATTCACTTTACGGAAGAGAATAAACTATATAGTCTAATGAGAGTATACTCGTATTGGCACGACTTGGAATTGCAGTTATTACAGAATGATATACAGAACAGTCGTTGCCGATATCGCCATGGTAGACAGATCAGACCGACAAAATGATTTTACTCTTGCGATTGATACAACAGAACAACATTGGATTGGCTAATCGATTGAATGCATGGTACGATGTACAGGTCGAGCTTTGATTGGAAAATTTGCATAACGTTTACAGCCATGGTAGAAAACAACATCAGCAGATGATTCATTTTTGAAGAGCTGGAGGGCAATACCGATCAATCTTTTTTATTCATGTGCTGATAATGCTATCTTTTAGATTGTAGACTGCATACAAAATGATGAATTTGCTATATATCATTGCTACTGCCAATTCATGTATAACATTGAGTGTTGGAGGGCACTAATAGAATAGAATAAGATAACATAAAACATAATAAGAGCTTACCAAAAGTTGGAGAGTCAATACAGTAGGCAAATCCTTCGATCAAGAAAGCGGCGGCACTTTGAGAAGCGATAGAGGGTCGAATCTGGTCTTTCTTCTTTTGTGGCCTTTCTTTGACTGGATGTAGAAAATTAGCCAATCATATTGTATTTATTTAATGGCATTGTTTACTATTGCACAGCAGTGATAATAGGTTGTACAGTACAATGCACAGTACAAATTACTGTACTGTAATACTGTAATAATTTTTATCTTTACAGTACCGTACAGTACCGTACAGTATTCTGAAACATCCAATAAACGGTTGAAGCAGAAAAGTATAGGCAGACGTAGACTTTACCAGGGACTTTATGACGACTATTTTTAGTCTTCGATATTAGTCTTAGAAGTCCCTGACTGTACAGTACAGTACAGTGACTATGTACAGTATGTATCATGGACACTGTACAAAATTACAGTACTGTATGGCTAATCATAAAATTTGAATTTTATTTTATTTATTTATTTTAACCTATCACCTATCCACGAGTACTGTACATACTCTGCTATACTGTACTATACTGTACTGTACAGTACAGTATGTACAGTGTACAATATAACACTATTTAATTTAATTTAAAATAGAATTTCTTGAAGTGTTTAATCATAAATTGTCCCACAATGCTTGAGTACACGAAGTACTGTACAGTACTGAGTACACATGTTACACTGTGCATTCGTACCTAATAGCTACAGTACGTACTGTACTGTACTCTTCATTTTCCATACTGCAACTGTAAATCGACTGTACTGGACGTGCTCAATTAGCCTTTGCATCTACAGTGTGCACGAAATATGTATTCCCAAACTTAGCTCAAGCTGTCCAATGGGTTCTAATAGTCTTGTACTCATTATTTGTAACATCTCTAAGATTTGGCGAAACGCTGATATTAAGGCAAGCGGATCATATTGGATATATAAGCAGACTACAGTAGTCCTTGACCATGTTCTTCCTTGACTGACGTGTCGAAAACAGATGTCGTCAGAAGTCAAACAAAATGGTTTGTCGTTTGTACTATAGTATCTAGTACTGTTTGCGTTGTACTGTACTGTACAGTCGTGTGTAAAAAGTGTGTCAAAATTTTCCATTTTGAAATACAGTACATGTACACTGTACAGTACAGTATGCCGAACTACAAATTACAGGTTCTCTGGCGTGGCGAGTTTGTAGCATAGAGTTGAGTTGGTGTTTTTTCTACAACTCTATGGCTTGTACAGACTGTACAAGTTGAGTTAGTGTTTTTTCTTCAACTCTATGGTTTGTACAGACTGTACAGTACATTAGCCCTGATCATTTAAGTGTATAAAGTAATTTATGCAAAATGATCAGGGCTACAGTACTGTACAAGTTGAGGTAGTGTTTTTTTTCTAGAACTCTATGGTTTGTACAGACTGTACAGGTTGAGTTAGTGTTTTTTCTTCAACTCTATGGTTTGTACAGACTGTACAAAAGCCCAGATCATTTAAATGTACAGTATAAAGTAATTTATGCAAAATGAGTCCAAGTTGAGTTAAAGTTTTTTTCTTCAACTCTACGATTTGTACACACTATACTGTACAGTACAGTACAGTACAACTTGGCTTAGTGTTTTTTTCTTCAAGTCTATGGTTTGTACAGACTGTACAAGTTGAGTTAGTGTTCTTTTCTAGATTTCTATGGTTTGTACAGACTGTACAAGTGGAGTTAGTGTTTTTTTTCTTGAACTCTACAGTATGGTTTGTACAGACTGTACAAGTTGAGTTAGTGTACTTTTCTAGAACTCTATGGTTTGTACAGACTGTACAATAGGCCTGATCATTTTGCATCGATTTTTTTATACACTTCGTTTAGGCTGTCCTACTGATACATTAGACATGTATTGACATATCTAGAAAAAAAAAAAATAAAGAAATCGTCCAATCTCACGCGGCGCAAATCAAATTTGTGTCCTACATCATCCCCGTGCGAGAAATTATTTTATACTGTACAAGTTGAGTTAGTGTTTTTTTTCTTCAACTCTATGGTTTGTACAGACTGTACAAGTTGAGTTAGTGTTCTTTTCTAGAACTCTATGGTTTGTACAGACTGTACAAGTTGAACTCTATAGTTCACACAAAGTATACAGTGTACGGTCGAGTGGACAGTACTGGACAAAGTGTGCAAAAATTGTTGCATATGCCAACTCCAAATGACAGGTTCTCGAGTTGAGTTCGTGTTTTTTTTTCTTGAACTCTATGGTTTGTACAGAGTGTACAGAGGACAGTAGAATAAACACTTTGACACTTGATTTTTGCGATGTCTAAATGTCACGGTTTATACATATCAATAAGAATTTTTCTTAACCCTAGTTATGTCTCTGATTTGAATAAAAGTAATATCATTCTAAAGCTCTACAGTCACTGAGGTGAAATTTATAATTATTGAATAGATATCATAATTGATTATCTTGTTATAGCGATAATTGTAATTTTTCTTAACCCTAGTTTTATCTTCGATTTCAATGAAACTCACATCATTAAAAAGTTCTGTTTGCACTGATTCAGAATATATATATATATATATATTTTTATGTACATTAGGGTTAGGGTTAACATGCAGGATCTAACCCTAACATACTTCATATATACAGTGTATGACTATTGACTACAGTAGCTAAGGCTTCCGAATATCCCAATACAGATCAGTACTGACGACAGAGTAAATGAGTGTTTTAGCAAACCACCTTACTCCACTGTAGCATCGATTAGTATCGATTGATCAAGTTGAGAAATACGCATAATACGATGAGAGTTACCAATTAGAAACCAATCATGATCATGAAGAAGTTTGATGGACTGTTAAGCGCTGCTAATAACAACGATACTAACAGTAAATAGATCCGGCATGGACGTTGGAGATTTTCGATCTACTGTAATAACACGAAAGTTATGCATGAAGCAAAAATCGTTTTGCAAATGCTCTATTACTTCTATTGCAGTAGTCGATTGGCATTGACGACTGTATACTGCATATATTTTTTATCATCCATTTAATGCCATTTTTCTCAGTCTCCATTTAGTTATTAATGATATTATTGAATCCATTAATAAAGGGTACTAAGTTGGAATGCAAGAGCTAAGGCCTTGAAGATGTGTGGACATGGGTTATGATAACAATCTAGGTCATTACTTAATCCAAATTTGGACCTGTTACATCATCAATGTAAAGCCCGGCCTTGACACGTACAATTGCCATCCATTCATTTTTCCTAATTCAATCCTGCAGATTGAAATAACAACCTCAAGACGTCATGTGAACCATGGCATGATACTAGACACAATCACTGTACTATTAACCCAAAGTGAACTGGGATAACGACAGCTAGGTGGATCGACAACAATCGCTTGCAGTAAACTTCCACTCTATCGTCGCTTCGATAAATTGGATGCATTCATTACAACGCCCAATCCGCAATGGTTACAAATAGCGTATGCATGCCTGTTTATCAATTAAATTGCTTAATAAAAATGATAATAAGCATGCGAGATGTTTCAATGAAGTTCGCAAGGGTAATGCATGCCAGTTAAATTGATGCATGATGGTGACCTCATTCTGACTGAAATTCATTGATTGATCCCAGCAAAATTCCTTGCTAATGAATTACTTATTAAACTACTGCATATTTTCCATCTTATTTAGCCAGTCAAGGCGGACTGAACCTTTCTCTTTAACTAAATGAACCCTAGGCTAAATAACCTATTTATCAATTCTAGTACACTGGTAGACTCTGGCGTTATCGGAGGTAGACAAGGATAATTACAGTAATAATTATAGATATAGAATACGCTATCAGTGATAACAGTAGTATTTATTGTTGAGGTTACCACCATGTCAATCTGAATTAGAAGAGTAAGGAAGAGATTTCGCCATTATTATTCATTCATCGCAATGAATGACAGCGTAACCTTGTAGTTATTCCTTGTTGCCCAATTTGTAAAAGAAAAAAGAAAATTTTATTCTTTTGTAAGTCAAAGTTAGACTTATACTAATTATATTTTTACTTTCTCTTATAGAATGCCAACTATTGTTTAATGATGTAAATAAATTGTATTCGCCATTGTCCCGTCCCTATTTGAATACTGAATACATAGTGCTATACAACAAATTAAAATTAAATTCGATGCATATTTCATGTATGCGGTAAGCATCCATAACTACATTTGTCTATTCATGAGAATTGTCTCATTCAAGTCGCTAGTCTACACCTATTGTCAGCAATGAGCTTCATAATATTAATGCTGTACAGTATACTGAACAACAGCGTGATAACTTTTTATTCTTTTACAAGGTGTAGAAATTACAGTAGCAGTGTCTGGATATCTACATCCTATTAAATGGAGATAGTAAAATGAATGTTATAGCATGAATAAAAACCGCACGATAGCGTTTCTCTTCTTCTTACGGAAGCTGTAGATATTACAGTAAAGGTGTCTGGATACATCGATCATCTATGAATAGCATACGCAGGAAAAAGTACTTTGTAATTCTGCGCTAAAGATCAATATTAGTAGTCTTGTAATACAGGTATTCGGCTTATCCTTGACAATAATAATTTATTTATCAAGAATGAATCTTCAACCACGACATTATCAATCTTCCTTATCAGAATCCTTCCAATATTTACAGAAGCGATAAATCGATTTGCAATAAAATGATAATGGAAAGATTTCGATACATAATCAGTGCTAGGTGGATCATTGTTTAACTATGTCGTTCATCAGGTTGCCAATATTGTATTGTTTTCTTGGTAATGACTGAAATTCTTCAACTTGTTCATTATAACTAGTCTAACCAACCACCCATCGATGTAATCAGCAAAACAGCAGTCTTAATTTACTGCAGAATGTAGATTCTGATTCATCTTCATCAACAACAATAAACAATTTTATTTATGTTGCAACGCCAAGAAGAAACTCTGTATCTTCAGTATGCCAACTTGGACAACATCAGTTTCCGTACAATTCTATTCTAATGTAGATAAGATGAAAGATAATTTCATAAAGATTAAAATCATCTCATCGAGGCAAGATTACTTACTCTATAGTACAATACGATCGTGTATAAATACAACCTTGTCCTGTTCTGTATAAATAGATGACGATTTTCTTCCTGATGTTTTAAATTTCTTGTTTACCATTGCGTTGCATTGTTTAGATGAAAGAACCCTTACGTGGATTTCAACAATAGAAAGAGCCAATAAACTGATGTATAGGAGTATTATTAAGTTACATTAATTAAGTTAAGCTTCAATTCAACTCAATAAATAGCATAGCTGGGCTATTGTACGCGTACTTATAAGCTTGCGACCTTTGAAAAAGATTTCACTTGCCAATAAGAGAAAATCAGAAAATGTCGGATCCAAAGAAGTTAGGTGGTAGTACAGGTTAGCCAAATACTAATTCTAGTATCGTACTTTTCATGGCTTAAAATGAATGAACTAGATAAGAAGAAAAGATAGTCGCTCTACTTTCTTCAATTTTTGTGATTGGAAAATAAGTAAATTGAAGTTTTCACTGTTTCAATTTTATTGATGTCGCTCATCTTATGAATTTTACGGGGATTGCCGATAGTGTTGATTTGTGGCTTTGCGGAAGATTTTTTTTTTAGTGAATCTATTTATTGACAATCTTCGCTAACTTGAAATACCTCATAACACATTTTATGGGTACTTCTATTCCTATAGGTAAAGGAGACCTCAGTGAAGTTGCAGAGTTTGATAAAAGCAAACTGAAAAAAGTAACGCCCCAGGAAAAGAATACACTGCCTACGAAGCAAAGTAAGTTGACTAGTAGTCCATTCTCCACTCCCAAACATAGATTAAACTTCGTACGGATATTGCTCTCGTATTCGATCCATTAATTAAGATAGTCCATAGCCAATCACAATCGATGGACATCATTGATTTTTTTTATTTTGAGATATTACACCATCACGTAGACTTTACTCCAATTTAATTAAATCAACACTAATTAGTTGGATACACCTAAAGCTAGTTTTTTTTCTTTTCTGTGAAAAATAAATGAATAAAAAAACTATTATTTAATAGTTGACCACATTGTACATAAAAGTAACATCACGATAAGAATTAAGAATTATTGGATGCCATCAGCTTACCTTGAGTTGTAACTGTACAGTGGAACACTAATCTACATGTAAAAGTATTTTCTCCTTCGTTATTGATATAACTAAGCCAACTTGATTGCAAAATGCTATCGCAAGACTATTCCTTAAATTATATAAAAAAAATTTTACTTTCGGGAGTCTAGTAAAATGAGACAATAAATCATCTCGTATTTCAAATTGCAACTAATCGTACGGATAGTCGAGTGGAATGTCATAGCTGCTTGTTTTTATCTAGTGATAATAAAATTGTTGATAGACTAATAGAATTTTATGATAACATTGAGACCTAACTTGCCTTGAATATAATTATTAAGCCATTGAACAGGAAAAACAAGGATAGTGCTTCAATATCAGAAAGCCAAGTGGTACCTTTTGTTTGGAATATTGGTTTTCTATTTAATTCGTTCCATTTGGTAGTTTAATTGGTTATAGCTATTTCCTGTCTTTGGTTTTTGGCATTGTATTAGTACTAATTATGTATGGTTATTTCACATGTTATGCATCATATTCAATTGGTACTTTAATAACGTAACCTAGTACATATATTACACGTAACCAAAAAAAAAACCCTTGCAAGGTTGTATTCGTAGATAACTTTCTTGATTATTGTGTAATCATCCTATCTACGCGTATTATCTGATTCCTTCCCTTCATGAAAAATGGATAGCAACAGCTAGAATATTAATCAATTAATTATAAATTGTTTAAGATATTAGCTGAGCATTCTTTTAATAAAGTCCTGCATTAATTTATATAACAAAATGTTGAAATATGTTTATCTGCGTTGTTGTACTGATACGTGGAAGATAAGATTGGTATGATTTTTGTATTTTCATTTCAGCATGGAATAGCACGTACTCGTATTATATCCCCGATGCATACACGACTAATAAGAAATAAGTTATGCAGTGTTTCGTAGCTTAAAATTAATCAACTTTAAGGAAAATTAAAAGTTACAAATTATCTAAAATGCCCACCTCCGGATTGACGGTTAATAATAAGCTAGTTTGTGAGATCCTGTATGGAAAATCGAAAAGTACGTTCATGAAAGAGTAAGAAAAATTTGCGATCGAATGAACCACTGAACAGCTACAACATCTGCATCGAAGCTCCCTGATATCACGCATATTGTGCTTTAAATAAAGAAAATCCTTTGGGAAATAAAAACTTCTCATTAACATATTTAATACGCCCTAGGGAAGCCAGTTTTTTTCTTTCAAACTTTCAACATAGGGTACAGTCACGACGACTGCTGTGATCAATTCAAGTTATATTATTTTCAATACCTATATAATTCAAATTGCAGACAATTACACATTTGGAAATTACTGTTAGTCGCACTTTGGGATTTCTACTAACTGCACCTTAATTGGAATAAGCCATAATTGCCTAGACGTGTAGATAATAGACTTCTGCATGAAGTCGAATCAACCAATTCTTCTACGCTAGCACAAAACAGCGTCGACCAAGCGTACGTAGTAAATTGTGTGAGCGCATCACATATCACTGCTAATAACTCATTATTATCTTTGCTATTCATTGCATTTTTATATTAATGAATTGTTAAAACGTTGTTCATCTCAATTGTACGAGTAAATCGTAAATCACAAAACACATGGATTATACTAGATATATAACGTATTGCATGGTCACTGGCTCATCGTTATCTAGCCTTAGTACTGCATTTTATAGTCCCTGTAGATGGCAATGTTATGCATTATCGTATGGTACAATATTTATACTTCAATTTAAATAAGACTAATAACAGATAATCTACATGTTTCAATAAAGTTCGCGGTTTATTCTAGTATAAAGATTATCCGACCCTGATAAATTTTACTGACGATAGATCAAGCGATAATAATTATACTATTAGACAAAATTATCAAGAATCTAAAACAACAGATATTAACACATATCAGTGGCAATAGAGCTTGATACGTAAGTGTAGCCATGGTAGTTTCGTTAAATCATTATGAAGGTGAATAAGATTTTAAAGATATTTTTTCTATATAATCAAGAAAAAATAAATATTACAGTAATCGATATCATGTATCGGTGATAACAAGATATAAAACTATTAAAATCGTTTGATACGTTTTACTGGCGGTCCGGATGAATTTGCCAAGGACAACAGACAGCCTGTAATCTAATATAATATATAGTAGGTTCGATTATGCAATTAAAAGATACCATTATTAAATTAAGTGACTGGAGGGCTACAACTAGATAAGTATCATGTTCAGTAAACAAGGAAGTAAATAAAGCCCTTCAATAAAATACAGATACTTATCCCATAAGATTTAGAAAAAAAAACATGATCTATTCGACGTCAAACTGAAAAAGAACATACTTGAGGCTCTAGTAACTGTAATCGAATTTTCGATCCTTGAATTTCATTATGCTCGACAGCAATTTCCACTAGTACTCGATCGAAGACTTGTAAAGTGATGTCCTGGTACGTTAGGCTCAAATTTTGCTAAAATATTTTGAAAATGTTTTCGATAATAAATTAATGGTAGGCCTCAAAACAAACAGAAATTACTAGTATGATCACTTTAACTTGATTACAGGTACCTCATCATGTATAAAAGGCAATTCTGATCCATCAGCTGATCTAAGAAAGATCGTATTTTCGATTCCATACTTTGGAATTAACACTTGAATAGCATTTTTACGTACGAATAATATATATCCTTCTTCTTTCGTGACGCGATTTCGGAAAAATAGCTTCATGACGAAAGCAACACAAGAAATGCCTAAAACAAACTGAAAAATTTCAAATCTAATTCATGAAAAATAAGATCATAGTTACCTGGGCATAAAGTGATACTGATGATCGTTGAGCATATTGCGCCATTTTATGACGGAAATTTAAATGGTTGCAAAGTTCCTAAAGTGTTATTCGATATCTTAGTATGGTTCCAAAATACCTGCAACGGTATGTTTTCACAATTACAATGAAAAAATGTGATAGTACCACCTGCACTTTATCTTTCTTCATAAGATCAGGATACGTTTTATCCGCTCCTATTGAAATAGCTAATAACCGATGCACAATAATATCCGAATACCTAACAAGTAATTGTATAATTATTGTCAATTAATTAGAATGACAACTACTTATAAACACCTTATCGCCGATACCATAACATAAATGGTATAGTAAATAATTGCGTAATAATCTCTTAAAGAAATATCACCTTCTGATTGGCGACGTAAAATGAGTATATATTGGTGTAGCCAAACCATAATGACAATAATCTTGATAGGCTAAAGTTCCAGAGCAGAAATAAACTGCTTGCATCATACACCTAGTTACCAAAATTCTTAACAGCGTATTGAAATATGGATTATCTTGCAGGTCAGCTTGCGCTAAAGATGTTGACAGCATTTTGGCGGAATCAACTTGCAATTGGATATTCTGAGTTATAAATATTAAGTTCGAGAAAAGTTAAAGCACATCATTACATGTAAAAATCTTACAAGCAAGTAAAACAGTTCAAGTGTTAAAAATATATTCCCACGCATTGTGCTACCAGTTACCTTAACAGCTGCACTCTTTAATAAAATATCGAAGTTCGAAAGAGGAGGAGATGGATGTCTTCTAAGTAATGCACACTGAGGAAAAATTTCATAAATCCTTTCTGCAACCGTTATATTTGCTAGTAACATAAATTCTTCGACGAGAGAGTTGGTTTCTCTATAAGATACAGTATTATATTCTAATTAATATCGTGTAACTTGGATACAAACTATTGTAAACCAAAATAATTACCGTAATTCTTTCTTGACTAATTCTAGGGGATCATGAGTTTCACTATCGACCTGAAACCGAATTTCAGGTGAAGCCAAAGACAGAGCCCTAATAGTAAAATTAGAGTAAAAGAAATTTAAATTAATTCAATTTTAGGAACATATCAATGGCAAGATGACAGATTTATCGATTCAGTACCATACCCTTGATCTAATCTTTTTTTATTTAACGCTTGAGCGAGTACATTCAGTGATCGAAGGCTGATTGCAATATCATCATTTCTTTGTTTATCATCAATAATCAGTTGTGCTTCAGCATAAGTAAACGCAGCCTATTTTGAAGCACACCATTACTAAATTACTGTTAATTAGGGTATTAACAAAACAGGCAACATACCTGAGATTTGATTATGCTTTTCGTAAATCTGGCTGCTATCACATCTGCATCTGGACTTAACTCCCAAATGCAAGAAAATGCAAACCTGTAATAAAGAGAAATTTATGTTATGCAAACTAGAAATTCACATATCATTTAGCTAACTAATATATAATTTAGGTTAAATGGAATTTTTAGTGAATTAATTAGATGCTGTGCATAACCGAAGTGGCCAAACGATATATGTGATACCTATCTACGTTCGATCGCAAAGAACACAAATTGGAACTTAAAAGTTCAGGGACCATATCAATTCGCTGTAAATTAAATGTTTTGAAAGCATATGTTAAAATTTATGAAATTCAACAAAAGCAAGCTGGTGTAGGAGTATCTTCAAGCTCTCATAATACTTTATATGATTACCTTTTCGGCTAAATAGACCGTCGTTCCTCTATTTGCAGCTTCTATATCTATAGCGGTGCCAGGCCTAATAAAATGGGAAACGTCTGCAATATGTACACCAACCTGAAGTAGGTATAACGTATATATTAGAAAGTACTTGAGAACTTTCAATAAGCACCTAATATAAGCCGGAAAAAGTAGAGAAAAATGAATGAACAGTCAATCTGACCTCATAATTTCCATTTTCTAGAGCTGTCAAATGTAGTGCGTCATCAATATCTGTACATCCTGGAGGATCAATACTACATATGGTTAAATGTCTTAAATCTTCTCTTTGCTTGGCATCCTGAGAAAGAAACTACGATTAGACGGCTAATAACAATCAATTCTGACAATATTATATTGCATAAGTCATAAACAAGTGCAAAGGCACGAAGACCTACATCATCAGTAATTTCCCAAGGTAACGTTGGTAGATCGTTAAGTACAGCTTGTGAAAACTGTTGATAGGGAACGTTATGTTCTATTAGTAGTACTTCACTTTCGGTTTCTTTATCTCCAATAGGGCCTAGCCTACGAACAAAGTGTCCCTATGTATTGAAATACCCCGTAGATAAAGTAATGAGTTTTAGAGTTATGTGTCAATGTAAAACAAGAACTGATTCTGATGGATCAAGTCACCTCGGGATATCTCCTCTTTCGTTGCCAAGCGTCAACACTGACTATAATTCTTTGACCAAGTAAATTACTCGATTGCCTCGTTAATATTCTAATCCGTGGAATTCTGCGGTCAGCAGCTCTAAACAAAAACCGTCTAGCGTTTGGATTTGGATTTGGTAACAAGATGCCACAGTATGGTCTCCAATTTCGCTTAATAATTCCTACAACTTTGCCAGATGGCAAAGCGTCAGCTATATAATTTTCGAGCTTTTCTTCACGAGCAGTATTCTAGAAATTAGTAATTAAAAATTACATCAATCACCAATTGTTGATACTAAATGCTTACAAGAAACGGCAGTTCATATAACCTCTAAGCCTGCGGTTTCAGCATTATCATTTTCATTATTTTCTACATCTCGACAGACTAGTCCAGATGGTTTCGTCCACTCTTGCTTCGGTAACATTTCAACGGCTACAACGTCGTCTTGAATTGCACGATTTATACTATCTAAATCTTTAATAAAAATCTTTAAAGAAAGTATCACAGTTAGATACTAATAATATCCATCATACTCTTATTTTTAATGTTATCAAGAACTGATTACATCTTGTTCTTCTCCATGTACTCTCACGAAACCTTCCTTATAGTTATCCCTATAGCAACACCAAGAACGGTAGTGTCATTAATGGCATGTACACTACAGCATAATTGCATTTTGTTTTGTCTATATTGCCTACCGGCTGCTTTGAAAAGTTCCCTAGATTTGATAGCATAAAGTAAATCTATATTAAAAGCTAGGAGAGAGCCTAGTCAATGAAAACGAGGTTTCATCTATACCTGTATCAGTCGTCCAGCTTTAATAGCACTTTGTATCTTCGAAAGCGGTAAATATTCAGCGAAAACAATTTGATTTTTCTTTGCTAGGCCATCCTATATTAAATGAATAGAACTTGTAAAACAAGAACATGACATGGAAAGATCCACAAATCCAACAGTTTAGGAATCAAGATGACCTCATCATCCTCAAAGTCTCCTGATAATTTATCCATAAGTTCAGGACTGTCCGTTAAAGCCATAACGTATTCGTACACTACATAGCAAGAGATATTTTATTGCCAGTTTATTCACCATGTATAAAGTATCTAGTATCAACTCTTGTTAGTATCTGTCTGCCTACTTGTATATGTAGTTAAATTATCTTGAACAGCTTTTTCTTTATTTTCAACGTCATTTGTGAGTAAAACTATGTCAGTTTGAAAGCAGTTATCTTGCATATGTTTTTGATACCATCTAAAGAATGGATTTTACATCAGGCAATCATTAGTACAACTTGATAGATCTGTTTTTACCCTCTTCCAGAGCTGGCGAGTATAACTTACTTTGCTGCAACTCGGATAGCTCTATCATTTCTATCATTGGGTGATTCATCTTTTCCTCTCTCAATGTATGTTTTCCTAATATTTTGGCATAACGAAAGAGAATAACTTTGCGTGAAAATCAATGTCAAACGCCACAGTTTCTTCATGATTCTTGCATTAACTAGATAGATTATAATGAGTATTATTATAAAGGCATCCAATTTTACTTATGATGTTCATTCGAGAAGACGTAGAATTTCTTTTCCGGATTTGCTATTGCATCGCGAATCCTTCTATAGGTACTTGCACTTAAATGTTTTACCTAGTATCGTAATACATGTTATCATTTTTTATTCTGAATATCCTACATATTTCAGACTGATGCCCAGATTACATCTGGAGTGACTTATTTATTAGAAAGGTACTAACCTCCTGCAAGACAGTTTGTAAGAAAATAGCATGTTTAATGCAATTTTCTTCCAGGATATCAATCTAGATAGGGATGATGTAATAAATAAGCCAGAAGAAGGTAGTCAGTTCTGTATTGGTGATTTATTGATAAATTATGCACGGTGGAAATAGAACGGTTTTATAGTACGAGCAAAGTGGATGAGTGGCAAATTACTGATATTGGCATCTTATTGTAATATTGTGCAACGGAACACTGATCTAAATGTAGCAAAGACAAGGAGAATCAACACCTATCCATACACATATTAATTATTCACATTAAAGTCCTGAGCAATATTGCAATGTGTTAACGAGTGTAGAAAACTCGATCCTATCTCGGCCTTCTACAGCATCCGCTCGTAGCTTTAGCAAGACCAGTGTTATCACTATCGTTACAAACGACACTAAAATGTTCATCATTCTCGACCTTGTCATTCCTATCCAGTTATCCATGATCCCTTACCTGCTTGCAGACTACATTGGTGTCTGGAATTATAAAATGACTCTTTGGGCATAAATTGGATTGAACATTAAGGCATTGAGGATCGAGCACGGCTTGAGTAGTATTACACGATGAGCATCCAATCACCCCACACCAGACATCATCTCGTAGGTAATGCTCTTGAACAACCTTGACTACACCTCCTTTACGAGTTTTTTTAACAAAAGTGCGACTCTTTAGCATTATTCTCCTGACTTGATTGATCCACTAAATCTTAATAAATCAAATCCAACTTGGAAAAGTTCTCATCGATGTTCTAGTGTCCATGCTACAAGATCGTCTCTCAGGCGGCTGCTCGATGCTGAGTCTAATATCGTGTTGGCTGAAAGAGCTCCGATTACCGGTGTAATGACTGGTCTGAGTCGATAACACGCGTTCAGCCTTATACTGCACTCTTCTATCGTGACCGGTAGATGGTTAACATGGTTTGGCTAGTCATGCGACTCCTTTCCGTAGGTTGATTGATTTTATCCCTTTCCTCCAGATTAACACTCTATCTATCTATCTATCCATGCAGTCTAGTAGATCATGTTGAAGTATCTCTATTCAACATTTGCTAATGATATTTTGGTATCGCTACTACTATTTAATAACCAACAAGCATTTCCGACCAAGTAGGACATATTCCATCAAAATGTCGCAGATGATGTTGCAACAGCCCTACTGGTTGCCTTAGAAGAGAGAGACATGGAGGAATCCATGACGATTGACTACTGTCGAGCTCTCTGTACCTTTAAGATAGACGTTAGCATGGAAATGAACACTCACTATTGGTAGGTTTACATTTCTAACCAAGTAGGACATATTCCATCAAAATATCACAGATGATGTTGCAACAGCCCTACTGGTTGCCTTAGAAGAGAGAGACATGGAGGAATCCATGACGATTGACTACTGTCGAGCTCTCTGTACGTTTAAGATAGACGTTAGCATGGAAATGAACACTCACTATTGGTAGGTTTACATTTCTAACCAAGTAGGACATATTCCATCAAAATATCACAGATGATGTTGCAACAGCCCTACTGGTTGCCTTAGAAGAGAGAGACATGGAGAAATCCATGACGATTGACTGCTGTCGAGCTCTCTGTACCTTTAAGATAGACGTTAGCATGGAAATGAACACTCACTATTGGTAGGTTTACATTTCTAACCAAGTAGGACATATTCCATCAAAATATCACAGATGATGTTGCAACAGCCCTACTGGTTGCCTTAGAAGAGAGAGACATGGAGAAATCCATGACGATTGACTGCTGTCGAGCTCTCTGTACCTTAAGATAGACGTTAGCATGGAAATGAACAGTAGTGCTTCAACAGGGCTAGCAATGGTAGGTTTACATTTCTAACCAAGTAGGACATATTCCATCAAAATGTCACTGATGATGTTGCAACAGCCCTACTGGTTGCCTTAGAAGAGAGAGACATGGAGAAATCCATGACGACTGACTACTGTCGAGCTCTCTGTACTTTAAGATAGACGTTAGCATGGAAATGAACAGTAATGCTTCAACAAGGCTAACTTAGGCAGGTTTGTTGTCAAGGTTTACAATCATGTTTCATCAGCACTTTACTGTTTGCATTTGAACAGTTCCAAGCTTTGCAGTAGTGGATAAACTTGCAGAAATGACTCGTGACTACTCCCCAAGTGCCTATGTTCCTGTCCATGTTCACCATATACTCTACGTTAGCAACTACATGAACAGTAGTGCTTCAACAAGGCTAGCAAAGGGACGTGTGTTATAAAGGTTTACAATCATGTTTCACCAGCATTACTCTTTGCGTTAGTACAGTATCAAGCTTTGCAATAGCTCATCGACCTGAAGAAATCGGTGACTACTCATTACTATACTATACAGGACAGTAGTTGAGCATGTAAAAATTCAGGTTAAGATAGACAGTAGCCATTACTGCCACTCATGCATTTCTCCAAGTCTAGCAGCTACTGTAAAAGCTCGGTACTGTAGTATCCAATGCTTAACGAATTAATATACAGTATGCGAAAAGATAGATCAAAGTTAAATATACTGTACAGTGGCAAATCAGTAATTAATTCTTAAAAATAATACAGTATATAGCAACAAAATGCAAATTAATCCCCCAAAGAGAACTAGCAATCATGTCCACAGTGCACTGATCACTCCAGGACGGACAGACGTTTCCGGCCTCAACTCATCCAAATATTGTGCCAAACACTAGATTCTGACAGTACAGTACCTTAAGCAGGGACAACTCAATCAAGATTGTACGCCGTGCATAGAAATTGTCATCCCTTCCCCCGTTCGTACTGTATGACATCAAGTCTTTTTAGGCTAGGGGTGACAACTTTTATGCAACAGGCGTATAATTTTGATGGAGTAGTCAATACTCAAGTATGTAGAAGGTCGACTCTAAATTGACAGATTTTTTTCCAATGAAATAACATCATATTGAATATTATCATTTATTAAGCTAAATTTCTGCTTGTAAAAAGTTCTATAAGATCGTCAATGTTATTTAAATTAGTACTAGTGATTTAGAAAACAGATACGGAAGATCCATACCATAGTAAGTAGCCATTTTTCGGCGTTCACAGTCCCATAACTCCTAGTTGATCCGAACCTTCCGTCCATCCGAGAGAGAGAGAGTGATACAGTACAGTACACTGAGTACTGTACTGTACAGTACTGTACTGTAGACTGTACGGTACTGTAGACTGTACGGTACTGTATAGTCTTCAATACTGTACTATACAAATGCAGGAAAAGACGGTGTACTAAAGGGTAATGCGCTAAACAAGACTGCCTGCGCATAGGAATGGCTACTATTGAGTTCTGTACTATCAAATGAGCTAAGTAGGAATGAAGGGTTGTTATTGCTCGATCGATTAAATGGCTAACTGCTATATCGAACGCAAGAGTCGTCGTTTTCTCATCAAGATAGGAAAAATAGGGAAAGTATGGTAGCTTGGGCATGATATTAGAGTCATTGCTATAAAGTCAACCTAATTACCAATTAAAGTGAATGGAACGAGCTGATTTCAATAGCTCAAAGACTACGTTAACCTGAGTTCCAACCTTGACTACCGTAGTAGATCCATTGCAATTTCCAGCAATTGTTTACCATCGATTGATCAAATCATGGATGCAAATCTTCATAACAGCATCAGTGATGATGATGAAGATGAAAGCTCAAGTGATGACACATCGGATGATTGTCAATCAAATGATACAGACATTGAAGAAGACGAAGAGGGAAGCGATGACATGGATCATAAAATCCATCTAGCATTGAAAGCTATTCATGCTGCAAACAGTTGTGCTGCAAAGGAGAATTATGGTCGTGCTTTTGCCTATTACTTACTTGCATTGCAACTTCAACCTAATTGTAGAGATTCAATTCGTAGCCATTTTATTATAGTATGCCGTAAATGGTGCGATGAATTGGAAGCATTAGGTAAAATTGATGATATGTTCAATTGTTATGAAAATGCTCGACAAGCTTTACCTGATTGTGAAGAGATTTACAACAATATTGGTGCTAAACTGTTCAAGTTTGGCCATCGAAATTCAGCTATCCAGTATTTCCATAAAGCTTTACAAATTAATCCACAACTTGCTCGAGCTACCGAAAATCTACAAAACATTTCTAATTTATTAGTCGAACGATGGCATTTCTGTATGCTAAATGATATTACTCGCAATTCAAGTTATCGCGATGCAATCGATCGTGCAATCGCTAGCGATGCTCGTGCTAGTGTATTAGATATTGGCAGTGGAAGCGGTATTTTAAGGTACAAATTAAAATCAAAAATCATGGACAGACTTAACTAAAGCATGCTATCTGAAAATTTTCATCATATCATTATGTTTAACTGAGTAAAATTTTAAAATGAGAATCATGCCAATCTTTTCCTATTCCACCACAGTGAATAATACGCGTATTGTTATCTTCTTTTTTATCTTTCAACAGTATGCTGGCAGTCAAAGCGGGTGCTAAAGATGTATATGCATGTGAAATGTCCGATGTATGGCATGATATTTCCAAACAAGTCCTCCTCGATAATTGTATGGACAAGAATGTTAAATTAATTAAAGCTAAATCGACTAATTTAATGATACCAGAAGATATTCCTGATAGGTATACATGTCAAATGGCTTCAATTCGATCGTCGTGTAATATACGCGTACTGAATGTAAATCAATTTTAAGATGAATCGCCATCTGTACAATCATCAAGTAGGCAAAGACTAGAAAGTAATTAATTTATTATGATTGTATACTTATTTTTAGGGTATCTTTAGTAGTTACTGAAACTTTAGACTCTGGTGTCTTGGGAGAAGGCATTATTAAATTCATTCAACATGCCTGGCGAGATTTATTAACAGTAAATACCGCACCTGTTCAAGATGATAATATTACCGACTCCAATCAATTATCAAGGTATACTATTTTTAATATAGATTATAATAAGGTTTCATCTAGTTAGTATTATTACTGGTGTCTACTATCAATTGTAACTATGACTACATTGCTAGCACTATATTCCATTTTTACCAGCCATATTGATAATAAGAAAAATCATCCAGTTGGCAAAGTCATTCCTGCCGGAGTAACCATTTATATTTGTGCCATTGAGTGCGAATATATTCGTCGGGAGAGTAGGTAAAGTATTTTATCTCACTGTTCAACAATACACTCGATTCATCATCTAATTTTGGTGTGCCTTTTCTTTATTATGATATGATAGATTATTACACAGCAATATTCAGGGATTGGATGTAAGCAAGTTACGCTTGATTGGTAATAGTGAAAATATGGCTATCAATAAAGTCGACGATTACATGGCAGAACCTTACACAACTGAACGTCTGGCATTTCTTCCTGGTGGTTGCAAATATTTAACCGATGTCTGCAGTATATTACATCTCGACTTTAACTATCCACATGTAGGTCTTGCGCTAATTAGAAAAAATAAACCATATCTTTTCTTGTCTTTATACCTAATCCTTTCCATCATATGGATTACTTTTAGATTCTTCATCCTCCAATGTACCTTAATAAGAAATTCAAATTAAAACTAGATTGTGTACAAACTGGGCGAATTGATGCTATTGCCATGTGGTTTAATCTACAACTAGATGATAAGATTGCTTTTACAACATCGCCTGGTAGCAATCTCAGCTGGGAACAAGCAATTTATCCAATCAATTCAAGTTCTTTGATGGATAAAATCTATACCGCTAGTGTGGTTGACGGCAATGTCAATCAAACTGAGATTGATAAATTGCTAACAATGCAATCACAAGATATGGTTGAGATCTCTATCCAGTGTACACCTAAATATGTCGATTTAGAAGTTGAAAATATTTATGTATATAATAAGCAGCTTAACTGTAACACGATTCGGTTACCTAATCAATCTGCATTCTTTCATGGCCCAGCTAGCGAGCTCTTTGAACATTATATTGACAGAAGAGAATTATGCCGGTTGAATGATAGTGTTTATCATTCTCGGTTTTCATTCGCTATTAAAGACTTGATACAAAAGATGGCGTTAATGAAACAATCAGAAGGCAATGATTCAACTATTAAAGTTATGGATTTAATGCAAGGTGTATCTTTGATTGGCATTCTAGCAGCTCAACAAGGTTTACCAATTGTAGATTTATTTCTGATTTGTATTTTTACACTTGTATCATAATAATTTGTTGTATGATACATTCCTTTTCAAATTTATACGATAGGTGCTGAAGTAATGATTGTTGATCCACCAAATGATTTCGAACAATTATATAGTAGAATAATTGAGTATAACGATATTAAAAGTAAAATTAGTCCAGGTTGTGGAGATTTCGAACAAGGTAATGATTATGATAAAGAAGCTGGGGTAAAATAATTTTAAATGAATTACTTTTCTTTATCCTGTATGTAATATACGGCAGATAAATTAGAAATGATTTAAATATTCTTCCTGTTACAGATATAAAACATTTTGAGTGGGATATCCTTTTAAGTGAAATTGTTGAGCCATCTGGCGTACTAAAAGAACAAATTTTAGAAGATATTCACTTAGCAAGGTATATAGAGATATCTTAACGTATTTGATCAAATTGTAAAAAATATACAAGTCAAATTATACAAATACTAACGTTTACTACTAGGCAAATTGAATCTCAAAGAAAGAGATTCGTCATTCCTAATAAAATTACGGTATATGGCTTGTGCATCTCATCGTTGCCTTTGAGATCGAAATGTTTGGTATTAGATGATAACAACACTCTTGGATTTCGAATTAAAGACTTTATTAATGAATATCGTGTAAGAACTGAATATTTGATATTCATTATTAATACAACCTATTCGATTTCAATTATGCGATTAAAAGTTTGATTTGAACTACCCCAGGTCATAACCCACATTGATATTGATCTCGCCAACTTGCCACATGAAAGACTAAGTTTACCATTTAAAATTCTTACTATCGATTTGAATTGTGAGGTATAAATGATGGTTAGCTGTTCCAATTTGATGTGTTGTGAAGTCTTTATGCTATTATCGTATTGATTAATGCGAAATATGCTAAAATTTCTTATGAAAAGGATACAATGAAAATGTTGGTACAAAAGTCCGTTGTACCTGTAAATATGATTAAATCTGGTAACCTTACTGCTGTCGTATATTGGTTCGTATTGGACTTGGATGATACTCATAAAATATCAACTGGACCTAATGCCTACGAAACGGTAAGTGAAGCTAGAACATCTTTGAAATTAATTTCCTCGCTAATCTCATGATGTCGGTTTAATGAAAGTTGCTTGTATCATTTGCTGTATTATTAGAGTTTTTGGCATCAAGCTGGCGTTGTTTTTAAAACTGAAACGGCCGTTCAATGCGATCAAAAAATTATATTATCATGCTCATTATCAATTAGTACATTAGATATCATAATTACGAAGGATGAATAAACCATTTAGAGTAACGGATCGAAATCCTTTTATTTATATTTCGCAATTACGATAAGATCTATGCGCTATTTAATAAAACATATCATCATAAAATGGCTTTGAAGCAATTGAATGCAATATAATTTTACACAGTAATCTTGTAACCACGAAGAATTCTAGTTAAAAGTCAGGTGATGTTTAAGAGAAACATTTTACCAAAGTGAATGTAAATAAGGGCCAAAATGTTTTACTGTAGATAAATCAAATCATTGTTACAGCTTAGAAAGTATAATGAACGAGTAATATATTCAGAACAAATAGTAAATTTACATTTCAAATACCTTGATTATACTCGTATTTGGTAAATGTCATAATATTGCAAATGAAAATAAAGAGTTTAATTTCAAATGACAGTACGCTTTACACAAAGGAAATTAAAGCACGCAATTGTAATCCAGTAAGTAGAGTAGATTTTAACTGTGTTAAATAAGTGCAAAAATGCCATCGTATTAATATATCATCTAGTTATTAGATACTATTGTGAACCCTTACAGCAATTTTATATTCGAAGAGAAAAAAATAAAATATTTCTCAGCAGTAAAATCGATAATCTAAACTTTGATTTCTTAAGTGAAAGCGCTGAAGAAAATTATTGTATATATAACCAATTATTGATATAGCTATTTCCTTACATTAATTCAAATGATCTTAGAACTCGTAAAGTTTTTAATTTCTGAAGTGTTTTTAAGCGAAATTTCTCTTTAATTTCATTAAATATTAAAATATTTTCAGGTTTTTCTGATCTCCAGAAGGAATCAAATTCAACTATCAAATAGCCTGAAAGTAAAAGACATCAAATGTTAACTCAAGTTATTTACCTTAAATAAGCAAATTCATTTCCGTTTCAAGAAAACTCGGTGCACCGTATGTAGTATACTGATATAGGTAACTATGTAATTAGCTAAATAAGTAATGTAGAAAAAAATAAAGAAATAGTCAA
Source organism: Trichoplax adhaerens (assembly GCF_000150275.1). Lineage (NCBI taxonomy): Eukaryota > Metazoa > Placozoa > Uniplacotomia > Trichoplacea > Trichoplacidae > Trichoplax > Trichoplax adhaerens. The sequence continues at coordinate 5,592,409 of NW_002060947.1, forward strand.
TACTCACAGTAGACTTTGTGAAATTCATCCAAGGTAGCAGAGACATTGGAATAGTAAAAATGAGGCTTTAAAGCATTACTGACTAGTAATGAATAGGCCATATTGGTTAAATGAATCCCAACTATAGCCATAGAATAGCTGTAGTGGTATAATCAGAGAAAGGGTAGTAATCATATGAGTAAAAGTGATCAACACTTGCTTCTGGCTTAGCGAAATGTGTGATAAAAATTGAAATTACCCATAAGTAGGATGGTGAGAATGGCTCAAAATCTTGCGAGCAACCTGTGTATAATTCTCAGTAAAATATCTATGGTAGAATAGATAAATGCAATGGTTGATCATTCATGACTAGACTTACAATACGTGTCGAAATGTTTAGAGCATTTAATTAGCATAAAAGTAAGCTTAAATGTAGAACAGTAAAAAGAGAGCCTCGTTCCAGTAGTCCTAAAATTGTAACATACTTTTCCATCTTTGTATAGATTTAGAACAAAAATAAAGTAATCACATTACATCAAAAGTGGTCTTGAACGCATAATGGTAGAATAGGTCTCTCCGGAATAGTCAATAGCTTAAAATTGCATCTACTTTTTTCATAGTTTACATTTTACAACGATAACTAGCTAACGATTAAATAGTGGGCTTCAATGCAACATAGTAGAAAAAATAGTATCGTTGCAGATATCAATAGTTTAAAACGGTATCTACTTCGCTTCATATGTACATAATAACAGAAAATCAGGGACAAGTTATACTACTAGGAAGGTTAACATTATAAAAAAATTAGTAATTTGGTAGATCATTACTTACACAAGTTGTTCTAAGCCTAACAGCCCTAAATATACATTAGAAAAGCATTGCGTAAATATCATGATGTACTAACTATTATCAAAATTACGCTGGGAATAAAAACAAGAATTTGTACCCATTCCCCTGAAATCAGTCTCAGGGTTAGACCCCTGGAATCCAATTTCTGTCCATTGCGGACTAATTCGTTGTTCAAGCTGATTATCCGGGCATAATAAATCCCATAGCTAAAGAATAAAATCAAGACTTTAGCTGATAAATATCCACCACAGTCTTTCCGATAGATATAATTATCTTATCATTAAGTAAAAAAGACAGTCATCTTAAGATTTATAGATAAAGTAGAAATATATTCTAAGGGCAAACAAAACGTTCAACAAGGATATTCATAGTACGTTTGTAGATATTTCATCCATGGATAAACAATTGTGTCGCGTTTTACCTTCATTAACATTGTTTCATGTTGTTTATTATTGGAATCGTAAGTCGTACTTCTGATAGTTTCGACATGATCTTTTAATTGCGAATAAGTACATATTTGGACCAAGCACTTGCTTAAACTGCAAATAAATCTATCAAAGCAAAAATTGAATTGATATTGTATCGCAAAGAGGAAAAATAACCTGATTGATGCATCAATTTGATACAATCGATTACAAGGGGGAAAAAATCAGCCGCCATGACGATGATCACATACGGCATTACTTCAAACAAGTATAATGTTAACGGCGCTAAACTATATGCAATAAGACTAAGAAGAATAATCTACCCAGTTGAAAGCTATCCTTTAGGCTGTTTAACTTACTCGCTATTAATGGATGATTCATGATTAATTTTCTTAACAACGGCAATGTGTTGAACAGCATCGTTTACATTGATCCCTAATGATGTTGTAATCTTTCTTAAACTCTATTGGATTAAGAGATAGCATGGTGTCTAATTAATATGTCTTGTTGATGACTTTGTAATGATACACACAATTTTTTCATGCAGTAAATTCACATGGAAAAGGTTAAAACGTCTACAAATATTGATATAAATAGAATTGAAATTTTGATAAACTAGTTCGAGGTAAGTATCGCTATTTCCAAGTTGAGTTTAAATTGACACTACGTGACGTTTGTCGATTTACCTCAGTCTTGGAAGTGCCAAGGGATTTTTCCACAGCCGTAGTCCTATCACCAGTTTCATTGCAACTTTTGCAAATTCGTTGCAGTTCACACGTTCCAGTTAGCCAACGATAAATCGATTTCATGATACCGTTAATGACCGACAGAAGATACTTTACTATTGGAGCAAACATGTTGGCGAAAGAGGCGTGCAGCCTACAAAAGTCTTGCGAATCAACTGCAATAAAGACAACATCTTGAGCCAATTGTAATAAGAATGGAAATTATGAACTACAGTCAAAGTTAATAATGATCCAATGATGATAATACTATAGACTAGTGGAGAAAGGAAGAGTCCAATAGGATAGAAAAGCGATGGTGATTACGTTACTCTTCTACGTCACTAAAATCACTTATTATTTGTTTTCAGAGTTCATTTTTCACCCTCTCTCTCTCTCTCTTAATATCCCTATAGTCATATAAAGAGAGCACTGAGAGAACAATCGGCTACAGTTTATATTGGACTTTTACATGTACCGTAAAAAACTGAACAGTTTACTATATAAAAAACATTTCAAATCTATTTAGTATTGGCATACGGTATGATTGGGCTATGGCATAGGTAGATGCTATTAATATTATATCCATTTATAGAACAATGATATTATCGATGAAAGGAAAGCTTATAACTTCATCTGTACGACCATATCTACTATATGGTGTAGAACTGACTTATTACGGTAAAAATGTAAATTTAAACTGTTTAAGGTGATTAAGCGAAGCCAGGATACCACCTTACAACAAGAAAGATGTTAATTGCAGAATCAGTAAGACAAGCATCCCATGGGTATAACGTTAGAATTCTAATTAGACATCGACCATGCCCATTATTAATTGTCATTTAAAATAGAAGGCGGCCAATCAAAGACAGATAGTATTGACATGTCGCAAAATAAATTAGGAAAATAGACATTGTACTCGATATTAACCTATTGCAGGAAATCAAAATGGCGATATCAGGCAATCCATCTTATATTAGCGATAGAGTACGATAGCTGGAGAGTAAACTAGGAAGAATATACATTAAGTAGTTTATGCAGACTGATTTGTAAGACAGGAAGCATTTGGATGTAAACTGGCGTAATGAGACTACATATAAATTAATTGACAAACAGTAAAAATTGAGTTACAGGGGTTTGGACGATCATGCATACGAGTCTATACTGTATTGGCCATATACGCGTCTATAAAAAGTCTTTTACATTATTTTCAATACAGCAGAAAGTCTACCAAATAAAGATTTTAGGATCCGACAAGCAATGGATATTGTTCATGCATTATAGAGCAAATTCTAGATCACGTAGGGCATTTGAGACAGTCTATTACTAGAGATAATATAATAGCACATTTAAGATGGATAACACTGTACGTATTGATATGTTGTAAAGCAAATATGAAATACATAAGATACTTTTGATAATCAATTGAGCAAATAGTACAAGACACATAATGTTTAGGTCACATTCAAAATTTATGAAATAGACAAGATACAAATAGTAGGTTACATGAGCTAATAGCTAAGATAGATAGCGGATATGATACGGCTAAAACCCTATCTCGGCTAATATGTATAATATATACGTATGTTGCAAAGCAAAGTATAAAAATGAATAAAATACCGTAGATCGTCAATTGTTTGAGCTTATACTCGTAGTATGGATAGGCAAGATTTATGTATTGCAAAGCAATTATATAGAATAGATATGACAATGTTGATGATAGATTACTTTATGCAATAGCTTAGCTTTATCCATCATTTCAATCTATCCATGCCAGTATTAATGATATGCAGTAAGATCATTACGATCTGGCTTGTCGTAGTAGGTCATTTAGAATACGTATAATTAAGGTAGAAATGCAACTGAGTTTAGAAGACAATAAGCATTCCTATACAGGTTCATAAGTTTATCAAGTATAATTATATGATTACGCATAGGGTAGTCGATTAGCTTGCAATTAGCAAGTATTTTTGCTGTAAGTTCATTGTGGACAGGGGTAGACATGCACAATACTGTCGAAGGATAGATACAAAGTTCTTGCAATGTTGTCAGGAAAGTAAAAAAATTCTCCAAAATCTTTAGCAATAAACACCAAATAAATTGATATACCATTTCTATCTCATAACAGTTCCAATCTTCTGTCTAAAGTACAACTATCTACTTCATAGTTTGCTTTTAAACCATCTACAGCATATAACGGAATCGGTGATTTAGTATTCTAAAGCGAATAAGGCCTTCAACATGAATCTCTATATAATTACGATACATTGATGATTTGAATTGTAGCAAATTTAGTGAGGACAGCGATTGATTTTTGCCTATCCATAACAACTACTAGGGTAAATTCTATGGTCTAATGAATAATACGTCATTTGGTGTTGTATTAACTATCCTTTCACTTGGATTCTATTGCCAAGCACAAAGGAAGACTGATGCAACAGTGTAGCACTGCTGTCGTTATAACAAGAAAGCAATGTCAAAATGATGTTAATTTCTTTCTAGTAAAACATGGGATATTTTAATATCAGCGAGATGAACGATATTGTAAGGGAAAAGAAGTCAAAAATAAATCGTAGAAGGAATACGCATGTTGCTCACAGGGGGAAGATTTTACTTGCTAGGCACGTCTAAATGATCGTGTAGAGCAATTAGCTAGCATCGACAAAGGCAGTAAATGATCCTTCAAGTCGATAGTAAAGTAAGAAAATTTTGTTGTAGTACGTCATTAAAAGGATTAACCAAATCGACGATATCAACGATAAAAATAAGACAACAGATAAACGCATATAAGCAGGAATGAAACTAATGTTTACCATCTTCATTTTCGTAAGTTTTTACTATCTAGAGCAAAATCACTGCTGATCCTACTATCGCCTACAGTAAATCAGTTGGAAGAAAATGATTACCCATTGAGGAGAATGAATAAGGCGATTGTAATTATTTATGAATTTCGTCACTGCTAGAAGAAATTGTTTCCTTCATGCTATTTCTAACTACTAATATTATATTTCCGTTTGGAAATCAAATAACCCTAACCCTAACCCTAATCAAATGACAAGATTCATCTTGAAGTTTCTCCTGTTGGCGTGTATCTGATATGGATTGAATGGCACGATTGGTCATGATAGGGAATCGTCATGCTAATTCCTGGTAGCGCGATAGGAATGATTGATTGCTTGGCTCTACTATCACCGTTGCTATTCCACTTTATCCAACAAGAATGGACAAGTGGTATCGTACAATCGCAAGATATTCTGAGTTTCTTGTTTCATGGAATTAATCCATCCATGATTATATATGATGAAAAGGTTAAGGGAATAATCAAGCTGGTATTTGTGCCATCGATGTCGAAATCAATTCAATCATATCAACAACTTTGGTGCAACCAGGATTGGATCCTAAACAGCATTAGACTCCCATTCTACCATGATATCAGTCTCATAGATCAACTCCTCTACAACAATAGTCTACTATACTTTTTAAGTGGAAAATAGGCTTGACGATGGCTTTGATGATGACGAATTCATTGATCAGAATTTGAGAGGAGTGGCTACAAACGAGCAAACTTTGAATCCTTCTCAACGGGATGATACCCACTACTGCGTCTATCCTTCCATTGATTGATACAATACAACGACGATATTTCTTCTCATCAACAAGCTGTGATAATTCAAGATGGAATTGGATCAAATATTGAAGAAGAATGAAAAACCATCAAGAATAAAAAGCAACAAATCAAGACGGTAGGACACTCCATCGCCAACTGCAAGGAATGCCTAGTGGGATAATCAAACTCATTTCGCTTGCCAATCCCTTACGATGGTGGAATATCCAAAAGCGAAAGGTAACCCAATGGATTAACCTTCTACTGAGATCTACTGGTTCTACACTTCTTGGTACTGTATCGATCATTTTCAACGATCAAGGCATACTTAAACTAACCTAATAATGATAAAATGGAGGCCGATAGGGCTTTAAAAGGGCAAGATGGTGCTTTTCGTCGCTTTCTTTTTCAATCAGGACTGATCGATGGCGGAGCTAAGTTATAGGATAGAGTATGGAAATGAGCTCATCTAGCCTGCAGTTGTAGGTGGTAGTATCCGCTGGAATTTTCCGATTTATTTTACAGAGATTCGTATAGCATCTATGGACTGACTGAAGCAGTCCCTATCATCAGTATCAATCGATGGCACCCCATACCACCATGTCTATCTAATGGACATCGTGTCCACTGGATTGGTTAGGGGTCCAATCAGGAGTTATCGACCTATACTGGATATGCAATGCAATGGGATAACTGCTAGTCGATCAACATGGATTCTACTCCATTCCTGACAGACAAGCAGCCATGGCCATTAGGTCTCGTGAAGTAGAAATTGATTATTCTATAGCAGATAGTTGATTATCAGAGCTTATACACTCTACTGTCTAGAAGTACAAGTATCCATTATTCCACTTATGCTAGAAATAATGGTAGCGATTGCTTTCTAACTTTGTATAGACGTAACATTCAACTACTGCAGAACACAACTGATTTCACTCTCAAAGAAGACAGCATATAAAAATGATGATTAGTATTGAAATCGACTACGACGTAAATTGTTCATTTATACTACTATTCAAGGTGTATTTGCACCGTGACAAGCAGATAGTTTATCATCCGGCTATAGACCAGCTTATGTACTGTTTAGAAGTAGAATTATCCATTATTCCGCTTACGCTAGAAGTAATAGTAACCGTTACTTTATAATCTGGAACGCAACTAATTTCACACTCAAGGAAGACAGCAAATAAAAATGATGATTTTAATATTAAAATCGACTGCGGCGTAAATTGTTCATTTATACTACTATTCAAGGTGTATTTACACCGTGACAAGCAGATAGTTTATCATCCGGCTATAGACCAGCTTATGAACTGTTTAGAAGTAGAATTATCCATTATTCCGCTTACGCTAGAAGTAATAGTAACCGTTACTTTATAATCTGGAACGCAACTAATTTCACACTCAAGGAAGACAGCAAATAAAAATGATGATTAATATTGAAATCGACTACGGCGTAAATTGTTCATTTATACTACTATTCAAGGTGTATTTACACTATGACAAGCAGATAGTTTATCATCCGGCTATAGACCAGCTTATGTACTGTTTAGAAGTAGAAATATCCATTATTCCGCTTACGCTAGAAGTAATAGTAACCGTTACTTTATAATCTGGAACGCATTTCACACTCAAGGAAGACAGCATATAAAAATGATGATTAGTATTGAAATCGACTACGGCGTAAATTGTTCATTTATACTACTATTCAAGGTGTATTTACACTATGACAAGCAGATAGTTTATCATCCGGCTATAGACCAGCTTATGTACTGTTTAGAAGTAGAAGTAATAGTAACCGTTACTTTATAATCTGGAACGCAACTAATTTCACACTCAAGGAAGACAGCATATAAAAATGATGATTAATATTGAAATCGACTACGGCGTAAATTGTTCATTTATACTACTATTCGAGGTGTATTTACACTATGACAAGCAGTTAGTTTATCATCCGGCTATAGACCAGCTTATGTACTGTTTAGAAGTAGAATTATCCATTATTCCGCTTACGCTAGAAGTAATAGTAACCGTTACTTTATAATCTGGAACGCAACTAATTTCACACTCAAGGAAGACAGCATATAAAAATGATGATTAGTATTGAAATCTACTACGATACAAATATTAAATTTAAACTACTATTCAAGGCGTATTTACACCGTGACAAGCAGATAGTTTATCATCCGGCTATAGACCAGCTAGCTAATGTACTGTCTAGAAGTAGAAGTACCCTATATTCCGCTTACGCCAGAAGTAATCGTAACTGTTACCTTAGAACCCAGAACGCATCTGATTTCACACTCAAAGAATTCAACATATAAAATCTACGATTAGTATTGAAATCGACTACGATACAAATACTTCGTTTATACTACTATTCAAGTTGCAGTTACACCGTGACAAGCAGATAGTTTTATCATCCGGCTATAGAGCAGCTTATGTACTCTACCATCTACAAGCAGAATTATCCATCATTCCGCATACGCTAGAAGTAATAGTAAGCGTTACTTTATAATCTAGAAGGCAACTAATTTCGCGCTCGAAGAAGATAGCATATAAAACCTACTACGACATAAATAGTTAATTTAGACCACTATTCATGATGTTTTGCACAATGACAAGCAGATAGTTTATCATTCGGCTATAGACCAGCCTATGTATTTTACTGCCTAAAAGTAAGAGTATCCTTTATTCCGCTTGCGCTAGAAGTAAATGCGATCATTACTTTATAATCTAGATAGCAACTGATTTCACACTCATACAATGTAACATTAAATCTACGATTAGCGTTGAAATCCACTACGACATAAATACTTCATTTCTATCACTACATAAGGTGTATTTGCACCTTGATAAATAGATAGTCAAGGCTATGCGCGTAGTCCAGCTTATGTACTCTACTATCGACAAGTAGAATTATCCATTATTCCGTTTACCCTAGAAGTAATAGTAGCCAGTGCTTCATACGATGTTAGGTTATAGGACTGATGGATAATTGAGAGATAGATCAATACCTATTTGGATGATCTGATTGTGTAGGCTTAGGATATTAAATAAGTATTCATTTTGGCTTACGATATTAAAAGCCAGTAGGTATTCATGGGTGCTGTATAGTGGCAGTAGGCTATGAAATTTACTTATAGCAATAGATTGTTGTCACAACCTCGATTGGGTGGCTTAAGGAGATAATATAAAGTAGGGGTATTCTGCCTTCGTCGATCCAGTAAAACCACCTCGCATTTTAATATGGAGTAAAATAACTCTTCAAATACCTATTATCCCACAGATAACTTTGTAACCAACGTGTTTACTATGCTACTGTACAGAGCATACTCTAATAACTCAATAGTTAATTAGTTTTATGCTTTCACCACAATTGTACAGTCTGGTAGCTTTTAAAGTAAAGAAATAGTCAAGACGTTCCTTATTCATTTCTTATTGTGCTTCGTACCGATATACTACTACTTGTACGCTAGAAATAACTAGCCTTTGCTTAACATAATGTTTAAGCTATCGAGCTAATGCATAAGTCCGATCAATACCTATCTTGATGATATTATTAAAGTAAATGCTTATGATCTAAAATGGACAATTAGCGGTGTAGTAACAGTAGATTCTTGAATTTAGATATAGATATTGCATAGTCCACCAGCTTTAAAATGTAGAAATACGCGTAGTCAAGACCTTTCTCATTGGCTTCAAATACACTTTAATGCAAATATACCGGTAGATTCCACATACTGTACGCATTATTGTAACTAATTCAACTTGTCAAAATTCAGAAAGATCATTTTTCATACTATGATAAGAGACCGATGTGTGTCTTGTCATCAGGACTTTAGACCAGTTTATGTACTCTACTGTCTATAAGTATATATATTTATTATTCTGCTTACGCTGGACATAACTCTAATCATTGCTTGATTCTGTATTTAAGTTATATGGCTAATGCATTATATAACAAAGTCACAAACTGAATTGAAATCTATTGATCAATAACGCATGGTTAGGAAATGGATTATAGAATCTATCGCTGGTCAACCATGCTAATTAAAACACTTGTCAACTAGAAATTTCTTTTTAATATTCGATGTAATCATTATTATAATCTTCGATAAGCTTATTGACGTATCATTTTCTCGTGCAATAAGGTTACACTGCGAAAAAGACATGAATATGGGACAAGATGACAATTACTATTGCAAAAATGGCCTTATAGCAGTGTGATACATACCGATCACGAAATTCCAAATTTTAGAAAAATAAGGGCTTTATTGAATCTTATACAAAGATTAGCTACACACAGCTCTACTCTAGCCGAATACTACTACTAAAGACTTCTAGCACGAACTAACAGAATAATCTAAAGTTGCATGCTTTTATACTTTTCGTAGCATTCGCAGCTATAATCTGTACGGCAACCTTTCACCTTATTTCGGACCATCATTAATCCGATATGGGTACGACTACAGTATTTACGTAGACATTATTCACACCAACCAAAGCACAATGAATTAATCATATCCTAATATATAATTTATAGTTCTATTTTTACCTATAACCTTATTAGCAACTCAACACCTTACTATATATAGTCATCTGTACTCTAGCATAGAGTCTATACCACGACAGTCCATAGTTATGGCTACCAAATATCTCTTAGGATAAATATAGAAGTTACGCTACCTAACATTATACTAAACATGGCTAACAGCCTAAATTACAATACTAAGTTACATTACAAGCAGATATGCAAACTTGAAGATTGTAGATAGGGATACAAGAATACAAGTCTTTCTGTAGAGACCAATTGCATCAATGAGCATAAAATATTGATGCTTGCATTCATAAGGACTATCTCTTTTTACCTTTTCCCCTGCATTCTATCTGCTATTAGTAACTATGAAGAGCAGTTATTTTTCATTGAGAAGAAAAATTTGAGAAAGAGACCATCATTGCTCGGTATCTAAATCGATACCACGGATTAAACACTCGCAAGGACACACGAATAGGGAAGAAGGTATATATAAATTAAATTATCTAAACAGAGAGGATCATCTCTCGGTAATTTCTTCAAGTGTAATAAAATTATACGATATAAAATAATCAAACTAAATATAATGTGCTTTGTCTTTATATACTGCAAGTAATCATACCAGGTTGAATTATCATTCCTTAGTTACAGTCATTCAAATATCGCAAAATCAAATGACAAGCTAATAACGTCGAGTATAGCAATGTAGAGATAATAGAATACCCTATCATTAAAGAAAAAATACTGATGTATTACAAAATACAATTGCTATAGTAATTGTAAAACTACGATTATTTACTCAGATCTTGTTCATGGAGGTGAAATAATTAAGCAGACAATACTTTAAAAGGCTCATGAAGTATCCCAAAGTGGTTAATTGAATTTAAGAATAAATTCAAACAGACGCCGAAAGATATAATTCAACTATTGATTCTTTGATATTTAGCCAAAGCTATATAGAGATAAAGCTCCACCTCTTTATGTCAAGTGATAGTTTAGAGCTGACAATATAATTAATCAGCAAGTTCAATTTAAATCGCTAATTAAGCATACTTAGCCGTTTGGGAATGTTTATTGTCTTCAGTATCACATTAGTTCTACCCTTTGAAATTGAGGCTCTGATCGATTCTTTTCTGGATTTCTTATTAACGACGATTCTAAGTATAAACTAATATCAGAAAATTTCAACAAAATACACAATTTTTGGGTTCGTGCTATCCAAATAATACTCAAGCAACTATGGTCGACCTATTTTCTCACAATATTTCTAATAGTAATGCAATAAATAACATTTATAATATCATATACGACTACGCAAGTTTAATCAGTGGTGTCTTATCGATCATAGGCTGTTCTCTTAATTTATTTCTATTATATATACTAATACGTGATAAACAATTTCATACTGTCTCGTATAAACTAATTCGAATCTCTGTTATCTCCGATATTTTATCAAGTTTCACGATCGGTACTGGTTGCCTCTTAATCTCTTACGAATTTACTTATGATGGAGGCGTAATTCTTTGTAGGGTAGTTATATTTTTTACATTTACCTCTAACGGTGTCTCTATGTTAAATTTATGCTTAATTGCTATCGATCGTTATTTTGCTATCGTTAAGCCTTTCTACCGACGCTATCATAGACGACGTAAACAAATTTTCTACATAAGTCAAATTTTCGTTTGGACAATATCAGTCAGTTACACTGGAGCTGTAGTCCCTGCAATTAAAGTCTCTCACGAAGATCCGACGTTATGCGATGTATCTGATATCGCCGCCGACGATACTATTCCTATTCGATTAATTATCGCTGTTACAGTGCAATGTATTATACCTTGTACTAGCATTGCAATAATTTACTTCAAAATTATATCACATCAAAGAAATTATGTAAGACCTGGCCAAAGTACATGTCAAAAAAATGAAAACTTACGAAAAAGAAAATTCATTAATATGTTAATTTCTATTACCTTATGCTATATCCTCATAACGTGGCCGTTTAACCTTACACTAATTGGCATATCGTTTACGCGAAAGACATTTACACAAATACGCAAGGAAAGCTTTCCTCTTTTCTTATTAACGTTTTATTCGCTATCAGTTAGTGTAAGCGTAGCTATTATTAATCCAGTAATTTACCTTAAATTTGATCGAAATATTAGAGAAAAAGCATTAAAAATTTTTAGATACTGATAATAAAATATATGTTATTATTGCTATTACTGTAGATGTACATTGTAATATTTCAGTTTTTATCGATGAATGTAATTTTCGAGTTTAAATATGTATAAAACTATGGCGGTAATCTGAACTTGAAATATCCTCTAGTTAATATTCGATCTCTCTAACTATACTTTAACGGAACAAATTCCCTATCTAATGTCATAATCACGTGTACACTACGTTATTTTGTAAAAAGTAATTAAATTTTATTTTATATAAATGACTCTTCTCTGTTGCTACTTTGCTAATTTTTCCTCTTCTAGATTAGCAAGAAAGGAGTTTTTCTACCTATTAAGGCACGATAACATAGCTACATTTTCTAGAATTTATTTACCAGCTGACATTAGTACAACAGAAAATCGGATATTAGTTATTACTTGGTTTAGGTATTTATAATCGACACTCTCTTATCAGAATACAAAGCTCTTTTAACGTATAAGTTATCTAATATAATTACTGTACTCCGAAGTGACATTAATAATCAAATCAGTTACGAATATATCTGATATTAATAATCAACAGATGTTAGAAAATCAAATCGTTATCTACAGTATACTACATCGATCGATATTATTCGAGAAACTACACAAGATCGTCAATTAGTCCGAATTATACTTTAAACGCTATACCTAAAATTTATCCCGAAAGGCGTTACTGTTCATCCATTATATTTAAAAGAAATATACGAGCAAATTGATACCGTTAAAAATAACATGTCTTCAAACATTTGTTGTTGACTTCTACGAATCAACATCTTAAAAATTGAATTGCTATGATAAAATGATATGAAGAGATTTATAGAACTTAATTCCATACGTTAACAATAACGGAAGAGTTTAAATCTAGAGGATCTCTCAAAAAAGCAAAACTATCAAGATGATCGAACTAGAAATTACAAGGAAATAATTTTAACACAACATCAGTTAAGGTAAATAGTGATTATTGTATCAAGTCTTATAAATCGGTAAGTTATGACGTAGTTAATAGTTACTATATAGCTTTCTACCATGAATCGATCATTACAAATAGACAAATTGATGCAATACTTTATTATACCATTGTAACAGCTGAAGTTTTTATTTCTTCATTAATTTAATGAAATTATTGTCATTCAAGAAATGTATTATTTAACACCATTGCAGTCGTATCTTTTGATTGAAAGTGTAATTAATAGGTTTCATAAAATAGGGTTATTGAATAAGCCATCGTAATAATTTAGCTACATTTACTCATTATAAACTGTTTTTACTAAGTTGATTTGCTATTATAATGAAATATTGAATATGTCTACGCATGAATAGCCTAAAATAAGAGTAATTATATCTTCCCTTACTGTAAAATCAAAATCAAAAAGCTTATTGGACGCATATTAACATCATTTGATTCTATCGTATCAATGTATAGTCCTGGTATTCAATAATATAATTCAATCAATATCGGAATATACGCTTATATTAGATATGGGCGATATTTGGGATTAATATCAAGATATTAAAGTATCATGATATAAAATAGTAGTCATTAGCTAAGAAATTACATAGTAACGGTTCTACTGTAACATTTTATTACTTAATTCAAGTTCTTGCAAGTATTTGTATGATCATACTTTATTTACAGGTATTGCTTGTTAGTATATCTTCTTTTTGATCACAGTAAAGTATAAATCGATAGTAGAATTTTATTATTTAGCCAGAAGCGATTTCTTACAAGTCAAACACTAATACTTTTACTACTAAGAGAGTAACCGGATTTACTAACTGATATCTACAGTATATTAACAGTTTACTTTATATAGCATCATTTTCCGTATTTGTTACTCCATGAACAGCTAGAATTATAAGAAGTCATGTTAGGAACTTAAATAATCTAGAATTACTGTAAGTTTACTTGATAGAATGTCATAATTTTTCTAAGATGGAATCTCTCAAATCTTAAGAAAATATAGAACTTCGATTTGAACGGAATAACAGAGACAGTCTGCTATACTGTATTTGAGCGTAATATCTATTATGATAATTTTACAGTCTTTGGTATTAGAATAAACCTTTTAAGATATCTACTATAAGATAATTGCTTGTTTTTAGTTAATTATAAATAAAATTTTGATTGAACTGGCATGATGAGTAAAAACAGCTAAATACACTGCTTTACATCTATAAAAGTATACATCACCGTAATAAATTTTTATGGCGTAGGCTCCGCCTTATTATGTTTCAAATTAACGATTATAAAATTTAAATATTCCTAACATAGACTCTAATAAATCATGAATATAGAATACGTAACAGAAATATGAGACACATCAGAAAAATCTAAACTTAAGATCGATATTTCTCTGTCGATTTTTTAAAATATTAAACTTCCATTTAAACAGAATAACAGAGTCGATTTAGTAGATTATAATATTTTTAATCGTAGTTTTAGTATCAGTTGTTGCGATAATCCTTTATAGATATTTATCGTAGAATAACTGTAATTGGCTGTTTTACAGTTCCATGTAAATGAACTTTTGATTACAAGGACAATAAGTATTGTAAAAATAACAGACCATAATGCCGTTTTAGTTTGAGATTGTATTATTTTATATTATTATAACTTTTCATGTTTAGATAAACTGTAATAAATTCTGCAAGACAGCTATTTATTTTACAGTTAAAGGAATTATAAAATTCAAGGTCAACTTTTGATTTAATCAACAAACAGATCTTGCTAAAACGCTAGAGATAACGTGTATTATAGTCAACTAATTTCTCTAATATTCATATGTTAAACATTATCATAAACTTTGATGAGCTTATTGACATTTACATTTCTCATGGAATAATGTTGTGCTTCAGAAATAACACAAATATAGTACAAGACGACGATAACTGTTGCAAAATGACTTTGTAGCAGACATGCAAACTTGAGGATTGTAGATGAGAATACAAGAGTACAAGTCTATCTGCTGTACTGGTCAAGAGTAACGACGTGCATAATATATTAATACAATACTTTTATCTATAGGGACTATATATTTTAACCTCTTTCTTTGCATTCTATTGGCTATTTATAGTTATGAATAGTAGTTAATTTTTTATCTAGAAGCATAAATTTGAGAAAGAGACTATCGTTGCTCGATATTTAAATCGATAAAGTGTATAGAACACTTGTCAGCAGTCCTCCATACAATCCCGTTACTGATTGTGCTATGTTGATCTAAATAGGGATGATTTATCTTTTGGCAATTCTTGGAAATGCAATAAAAGTTGTATAGAATAGGATCATCGAACTAAATATGATAGTAATTTGTCTTTATATAAGTAATTACACAAGACTGAATTATCATTTCTCGTTTATTATCGTTCAAGAACTACAAAACCAAATCATAAGTTAACAACGTGTAAGATCATCTGTATCACAACGTAGCTATAATAGAACACGCTATTACGAAAAGAAAACTACTTGAGTATGTATTAAAAAATAGAATTGCTGTACAACTGTAAAATTATGATTGTTTACTCACATTCTGTTTATTGTGGTGAATAATTAAACAGACAATACTTTGAAAGCATTCCAAAGCGATCAATTACAATCATGATTGCATTTAAGAAAAACATCAAAACGGATATTGATATATGTATAATAAAACGATCGAATCGTTAACATGCAGTGAAAACTACGTAGATAGATTGCTGTATCTCTTTATGCCAAGTGATAGTTTAGACCTAAAGATAATTAAGCGAACAGTTCAATTTGAAAGGAAATTAGCACCCTCGCTTTAGCGCTATTAATGCAATAAATGGGAGATATTCCATTTATTCTAAGACTGCCTAAGTCGCTGTTACAAAGCAGCTTTGCAACAAGATAACGTAATGTACGATCAATAAGTCTATTCTTTGAACCACGTATCATGGAGCAATATCTACTCTTTCCCTGAACACTTTTCCTAGATTAGTAGACCACAAAAAGACTTAGACGCCTCGTATCTTACGTTAAACACTAATCTTAAGAACTCCCTTTGTTATACGATATATCGCATATATTTGCATATTACTTATGCAAAGTTGAAATAGTTACAAGACTAGTAAGGACACTTGTGGTTAGGAAATAGATTATAGAATCCATCTTCAATCTATCATGTTAATTAAAAGACTTGTTGAAGGCGAATTTCTGCTTAAATTAGGAGTGTCCGGTCTTTCTCGGAAATGGTCGATTCGCCGAGATCGACGGTAACAGATATAATAGTTATTATACTCTGTGATAAGCCTACTGAAGTTTAATTTTCTCATGAAACAATTTTATATTACGGAAATGGCATGAATATAGTACAAGACTACGATTACTATTGAAAACTAGACTATAATAAATATGCAAACTTGAGGATTGTAGATAGGGATACAAGAATATAAGTCTTTCTGTAGTAAACAAGAGCATCGATGGGCATGAAATAATGATACTTGTATCTATTAGGACTATTTCTTTTTACCTTTTTCCCTGTATTCTATCTGTTATTAGCAACATGAAGAGCACTAACTTTTATGAAGAAGAAAAAATTTGAGAAAGAGACCATTCCTCGATATCTAAATCGATACCGCGGATTAAACACTCGCAAGGACACACGAATAGGGAAGAAGGTATACATAAATTAAATTATCTGAACAGAGAGGATCATCTCTCGGTAATTTCTTTTAAGTGTAACAAAATTATACGATATAGCATAATCAAACTAAATATAATGTGCTTTGTCTTTATATACTGTAAGTAATCATACCAGGTTGAATTATCATTCCTTAGTTACAATCGCTTAAATATTACAAAATCAAACGATAAGTTAACAACGTCGAGTATAGCAATGTAGAGATAATAGAATACCCTATCGTTAAAGAAAACTACTGAAGTATGTATTAAAAAATTGAATTGCTGTAATAACTATAAAACTACGATTATTTACTCAGATCTTGTTTATGGAGGTGAAATAACTAAGCAGACAATACTTTAAAAGGTTCATGAAAGTATCCCAAAGCGATTAATTGTAATATTGATTGAATTTAAGAATAAATTCCAACAGACGCCGAAGGATATAATTCAATGATCGATTTTTTGACATACAGCTAAATTATATAGGGATAAAGCTCCATCTCTTTATGTCAAGTGGTAGCTTAGACCTGGAGATAATTAATCGGAGAGTTCAATTTGAAAGAAAATTAGCACCCTCAGTTTAGCGCTATTAATACAATAAATGGGGATTATTCCATTTATTTTAAGATTGCCTAAGTCGCTAATTAAAAATACTTAGCCGTACACGAATGATTATTATCTTCAGCATTACATTAGTTCTACCCTTTCAACTTGAGGTTCTGGTCGATTCTTTTCTGGATTTCTGATTATAAATAATTAACAACGATTCTAAGTATAAACTAATATCAGAAAATTTCAACAAAATACACAATTTTTGGGTTCATGCTATCCAAATAATACTCAAGCAACTATGGTCGATCTGTTTTCGCACAATATTTCTAATAGCAATGCAATAAATAACATTTATAATATCATATACGACTACGCAAGTTTAATCAGTGGTGTCTTATCGATCATAGGCTGTTCTCTTAATTTATTTCTATTATATATACTAATACGTGATAAACAATTTCATACTGTCTCGTATAAACTAATTCGAATCTCTGTCGTCTCTGATATTTTATCAAGTTTCGCGATCGGTACTGGTTGCCTCTTAATCTCTTACGAATTTACTTATGATGGAGGCGTGATTGGTTGTAGGATAGTTATATTTTTTACACTTGCCTCTAACGGTGTCTCTATGTTAAATTTATGCTTAATTGCTATCGATCGTTATTTTGCTATCGTTAAACCTCTCTACCGACACTATCATAGACGACGTAAACAAATTTTCTACACTAGTCAAATTTTCGTTTGGACAATATCGGCCGGTTATACTGGAGCTGTAGTCCCTGCAATTAAAGTCTCTCACGAAGATCCGACGTTATGCGATATACCTGATATCGCCGCCGACGATACTATTCCTATTCGATTACTTATCGTTGTAACAGTGCAATATGTTATACCTTGTACTAGCATTGCAATAATTTACTTCAAAATTATATCACATCAAAGAAATTATGTAAGACCTGGTCAAAGTACATTTCAAAGAAATGAAAATATACGAAAACAAAAATTCATTAATATGTTAATTTCTATTACCTTATACTATATCCTCATAACATGGCCGTTTAATGCTACACTATTTGGCCTGTCGTTTACGCGAAAGACAACTACACAAATACGCAAGGAAAGTATTCCTCTTTTCTTATTAACGTTTTATTCGCTATCAGTTAGTGTAAGCGTAGCTATTATTAATCCAATAGTTTACCTTAAATTTGATCGAAATATTAGACAGAAAGTACTAAAAATTTTTAGACACTGATATTTATTTAGCACGTACGCGTATATATAATATATAATTTCAAACTCTTTTCTTATAATTTACGCAAGCCTAATCTATTGCTATCATATCAATATGGCTATATTGTACTTTTATCGATAAATATAATTTTTCGAGTTTTATTATGCATAAAACTATAGTGGTAATCTGAACTAGAAATTTCCTCCAGTTAATGTTCTACCTCTCTTTCTATACTGTAACGGAAGTAATTCCCTATCTAATTATATCATAATTATACGCACACCGCGACATTTGTAATAAAAGCGATTACATTTTATTTTATATAAATGACTCTTTTCTGTTACTACCTTACTAATCTTCTTCTTCTAGATTAGCAAGAAAGCAGTTTTTCTACCTATTAAGGCACGATAAAATAGCTACATTTTCTAGAATTTATTTACCAGCCGACGTTAGTACAACAGAAGATCGCATATTAGTTATTACTTGGCTTGCGTATTTATAATTGATACTCTTTTATCAGTACTACAAAGTTCTACCAACGTACTCGTATAAGTTATCTAATGTAAACTACT